>NW_022589705.1:84301016-84633606 GCF_004348235.1 Phoca vitulina
GGTAGCTCTATTTTCAACTTTTTGAGGAACCTCCATACTGTTTTCCAGAGTGGCTCCTGATTGGACTTTTTAAGAAATTGTTGAGTTTTGAGAATTCCTTATACATTCTAGATACTAGTCCCTGGTTTGCAAATATGTTCTAGTCTGCAGCTTGTCTTTTCATCGTCTTAATAGGTGTGTGGTGGTATCTCATTATCTGCACAGCTTTGGCCCCTGGGTCATTGCCTTTGTGTCTGGCCAAACCCTGGACTTCTTGTATCTCTACTCCTGACTGTTCCCCTGACTCCAGACTCATGCGTCCAACTGCCTGCTTGATGTTTAGGAGGCACCTCTACCTCATCTCCAAAACGGAACTCTCAGTCTCACCCCAGACCAGCTCTTCCTGTAGTCTGCCCATCTCACTTAGTGGCAGCTCTGTCTTTGTTGTTGCTCAGGCCAGACCCCTGGATCCCCACTTTCTCTCACATCCATTCCACCTGCAAGTCATGCTGGCTTACCTTCACACTGTGTCCGGAATCCAATTCCTTCTCACCACCTCTGCTTTTCCTGCCTTTTCCGAGCCATCATCCTCTCCCTCCAGGGTTATTAGAGCAATTCCCTGTCTCCCCACTTCCACCCCTGCCCCGCCCCGTGATGGTTAGTTTTCTGTGTCAACGTGACCCAGGTAGATACTCGGTTATTCAAACGCTCATCTAGGTGTTGCTGCGAAGGTATTTTGTAGATGCGGTTAACATCTACAATCAGTGGACTTTAAGTAAAGGAGATGACCGTCGATAATCTGGGTGGGCCTCATCCAGTCAGTGAAAGGCCTGAGGAGCAAAACTGCGGTTCTCAACGAAGAAGGCATCTGCCTCTGGATGTGGCGTCGGCTCCTGCCCGAGAGTTTCCAGCCAGCCAGCCTCCCTGCAGACTTTGGATTTGCCAGCCAAATCATGTAAGCCAATTCCTCGAAATAAATCTCTTAATATATATGCTAGTGGTTCTGTTTCTCTGGAGGAGCCCTGACGAATATACTGCCAGACATCGTTCTACAGAGCACTCAGACTGATCCTTTTAAAAGTCACATCACGGCACTTGTGTTCTCAAACACTCCCAGGGCTTTCATCTCATTCAAAGAACAGCCGAAGTCTTTATCATGGCCTGCAGAGGACCCCGGTTCTTCCCACTCTTGTTCTCTCCGCCTCAGCCTCCCTGGCCTCCTCGCTGCTCCTTGAACCCGCCAGGTGTCCGTGGCCTTTACTCCCGTTGTCCCCTCTGCCTGTACAGTTCTTTCTCCAGTGAGCCACTCACTGCTGCCTTCCCATCGATGTTTACTCGCCTATCACCTTCTCAATGGGGCCTTCCCTCACCACCCCGTTTTTGCAAATTGATGATTTTTTTTTTTTTAAAGATTTTATTTATTTATTTGACAGAGAGATAGAAGAGCACAAGCAGAGGGAATGGCAGAGGGAGGGGGAGAAGCAGGCTCTGCACAGAGCAGGGAGCCCGATGCGGGACTCGATCCCAGGACCCTGAGATCGTGACCTGAGCCGAAGGCAGATGCTTAACCATCTGAGCCACCCAGGCGCCCTGATGATTTTTTTTTTTTAACCTATGTCTGTACCTGCGTAACTGCCACCTAGATCAAGGTGTGCAACGTTTCCAGCCCTTCCTGTAGTTCCCTGGTCCACTTCCTGGAAATAACCACTCGTGACCTCTACCACCATTGATTGATTTGGCTGTTCTTGATCTTTTTAAAAATGAAATCTTAGATGGGGCACCTGGGTGGCTCATTGGTTAAGCGTCTGATTTCTGCTCAGGTTGTGATCTTGTGGTCCTGGGATCGGGTCCGAGTAGGGCTCCCTGCTCAGCAGGGAGGTTGCTTTTCCCTCTGCCTCTGCCCTTCCCCCCACTCCTGTGCTCTCTCCCTCTCTCAAATAAATAAAATTAGAAAAAAAAAAAAGAAAGACTATGCACTCTTCTGTGCCCCCTCCTCTATTTTAAAATTATAGCACAGCCCCCCCTGCCCTGAGAACTCCCCAGAGCCTTCGCCCACTAATTTTCCTCATGGTTTCATCTCCACCAAACATATTTGTATTCAGTTGTTTAAGCGCCTATTTGCCCCCACCAGAATGAGAACTCCACGTGGACAAGGCTTTTTGTTTTGTTCATCGCTGTATTCTCAGCGCCTGGTGAACTGCCCACCACTCGTAGGCAGTCAATGCATATTTGTTCAGGAAATAATGAGTCTCCATTTTCTAGATGATGATGTTGAGGCTCAGAGAGCTGAAGCAACTTCCCCATGTCACACAGCATTGGTGGCAGAGACAGGATTTGAACTGTCCTCTGCCTGAACCCAAAGATTTTGCTCTTAACCTGCGGCGTTAGTCCCTCCATGAATGAGAATCTGAGCACTCATATTCATAGGTCTTTATGGAAGGAATGTGTATTGGGCACGGGGGTATTGATTCATTCAGAATATTTTCTGAGTACCTACTGTCTGCCAGGCAGTGTACTAGCACCCAGGGACATAATAATTAGCATAGACACATCTGTATGTTTGTACCTGTATTTCTGTGTGCATACATGTGTGTTTACTGCAGTGGATAAATACACGCGTGTTTGTGTCTGGAGTGCTTGTCCATATGTGTATTTGCAGGTGTGTGTCTTCTGGTGTGTATGTGAGTATAACTCTGTGCCCAAGTGTGTAGGAAGATGAGAGCACAGTTTTGGGACAGACCACCTGGGTTCTAATCCTGGCTCCTGTCCTTACTAGCGGCGTAACTGTGGGCAATCCTCAAAATGCTGTACCTCAGTTTTCTTATTATCAAATGGGGATCATGCCCGCTGTCCACTTTCTGGCATGCTTTGGGGGATTGCTACTCAAGTTAGAGACAAGATTGGTGCCTGCCCCAGGACTGTTTGTCTCTGGTCTATGACAAGACAGGCACAGAAATTTCAGAAATATTTGTGGCATCGTGATATTTGCCATAGCACCCCAGTGTGAGATCAGGGACTGGTCTCATGTTACAGCGTACAAACAAGTTTGGGTGTTGAGTTCGCAGTCAGACCATATACCGATCCACAAAAGACTGGAAATTAAAAACAAAACCAAACAAAACCCCTCAAAAACAAGCCTAGTCTTTCACCACAGGTAGTTTGAGAAGCAGGGGTTTAAAAGATTAAGCAGGACGATACATGTAGAGTACTCAGAACCACGCCTGGCACAGAGGAAGGATTCTGAGGGTTCCCTGTGGTCATGCTGTGGGGCTGAGTGTTGTGTGTACGTGACTTGATGTGTATGGGGTGAGTCTGAATATGAGCCTGGAGCTATGGGTGTGTGTGTGTGTGTGTGTGTGTGTGTGTGTGTGCACGAATGTGTGGGTGTGTGCCTGTTTGTAGCTGATGGCAAAAATGAGTGTGTATAAACACATGGGTGCCTCTGGGTGAGAGGGGGGTCTTATGCATGTAGGTGAGTATGTAGGGGTGGGGTCTGGGGCAAGGGGATTGTGGCAGGCTCCAGCACATTTCTTGCTGCCTCAGGACCCTCCATCACTGGTGGGGCGGGGGGGGGGGGGGGTGGCAGGAGCAGCCATACAAATAGAGTCTCAAGCTTTACCATTGTGCCATCTGGGGGGCAGCAGGGAGGAAGTGTCAGCAGTGGGCGGGGGGGGGATGGGGAGTGGGGCGTGTGTTACTGGCCCCTGGACTCCGCGTGCTGAGTCATCAGGGATTCTCAGGCAGGGCTGTTCCAAGCAGACACTAGTCTGATGGGATTGGTGAGGACTGGGGGAAGAGGTGGGGGTGGGGGTGACTCTTGCTATAGTCCCACCTGGTGTGGGGGGAGGGGGTTCTGTGACTACGATGCCAAACCTAGTCAGAGTCTTGGGTGGGGGGGAGCTCCTTCTCTGTTTCTCTTTTCTCCTTGGTGACATCTTTTGTCACAGGGATGTCTCTGTCTGTGTGAAATGACTGAGACCGTGGATGCCCATTTAGAGTCAGGAGGGGCAAAGACAGGTTGCAGCTACTCCCTGGGTGGGAAAGAAGAGGGTTGAGAGGAACAAGGGTTTGGTGAGGGAGCTGGGGAGGGGACAGGAGACCTGGGTCAGTGTCTCTGAGCTGGAGCAACCCCCCATGAGATTGTGCTGGATCTCGGAATGGGCAGGAGAGTCTAGGGGGAGCCCGGGGTGGACCAGGGACTGGGGCAGGTGAACTAGTAAGGGGATCCGGACTTCTCAGAGGAACTGGGCTAGGACAGACAGAAGCTGTCTCTGGCATCGGGTTGGAGGCCCCAGGTTGTTTAAGGCAGGCCTTAAGTTTGCATGCTGGGTTCTAACTGGGCTGTGTGCCCGCAGGTGCTGTGTGACCCAGCTGACCTCACTGGGGGTTCTCAAATTCTCCTCCACCCAGTACCCCTAAGCCCCTGATAGGAGCTGGCAACCCTGAGGTCTGTATGTACAAACTGGTATAAAGAATCATTTATTATTGTTTAATATGGTAGTCATGTTTATATTTGCATTACTTACATAGTTAATTCACAAAATATATCTATCTTGACTTGATACCTTTGTATCTGATGTTCCCTCTACGTGGAATGCTTTATCCCTGGCTTCCAGGAGAACTCCTAGGCATGTTGTAATGATCTGAGTACCGACTGGTTTCCTCCATTGACTGGGGACGTCCATAAGTGAGGGCACGTGGGTAAATCTCTACAGCATTCCTGGCACCAGCCTCATGTCTGGCACTCTGTGGGTGCCCAGTTCATGTGCAGTGAGGTGGTACAAATGTCCTGAGAAGCTCTCCAGGGAGGGCTGCACATGTGGGTCATTTTTGTGCCCCCATCGCATCTAATACAGCACCTTTTGTGTAGTTGGAATACAGTCAGTACTTTTCGAATGAATGAATAAGTAAGTATTGAATGAATGAATCAAAAGACAGCCTCCTAGATCCCATTCTCTCTGACTTGCTACCCTATCTTGTTCCCAGGCCCGACTTCAGCCTCAGCCCTGCTCTACCTCTAACCCCCAGAGCATTACCGAAGCGCCGGTTTGCTTCTCCAAGTCTGCTCCCAAGGACACTGGTCCCATGAGATGCTCTCTCTAGAATGGGAAATGCTGCAAATGATAACACCTCCCCCTTTTTTTAAGATTCATTTATTTGCGAGAGAGAGAGAGAGAGAGAGAGAGAGACTGAGCGAGCAGGGGGAGGGGCAGAGGGAGAGAGAGAGAATCTAGCAGATTCTCCACTGAGCACAGAGCCTGACACAGGGCTTGATCTCATGACCCTGAGATCATAACCCGAGCCAAGACCAAGAGTCGGACGCTTAACTGACTGAGCCACCCAGGTGGCCCGATTACACCTTTTTGGACATGCCCTTTTAGCATATTTAAGGCTTTGCAATATCCTGAAGTAAAGAAATCTGGTCAACTTGCTCAAGTCCAGAATTTGCCCAATGTATTTGACCATGAACCCTCTCTGAATCTGAATCCCCCCAGCCTTTTTCTTTTTTTTAGCGGAACTTCAACTAACATTTATTTGACAAATGTTTATGGAGAATCTACTATGGGTCAGGCGTTGTCCTGCAGAGTGTATGACAGACATGGATCTTGCTTTCTGCCCAGCAAGTTACTAAGAGCGACATCTGTGAGTGCGAAGGACTTGCGATGCTCCATCTCATTTACTCCTCATCTACCCTCTAGGTGTTAGGTATTATTGCCCTATTTTACAGGCATGAAAATGAGGCTTAGCGCTGTTATACGACCTCTCCAAGGACACAGAGCTAACAGATGGCAGAGTTGTGATTCCAAGGCTAGGGTCCAGGACAGCAGAGCTCAAAATCCCAAACATGAGTGAGTGTTCTTAGTATTGCTCCAGTTCCACACCCAACCCCAGCCCAGGCCAAATCCCCGCCCCACCCCTAATCCCCGCCCTAGCCTTGACTCCATTCTTAGCCCTGGAAAACTCCTAGTCATGCTTCAGGATCCTGCTGAGAACTTTTAGGAGCACCCATTTGTTCCCTGGGGAACCTCAGTGGAAAAAAAAAACCACAAACCATGAGTCCAGGTGATAATTTTTACAATTCACATTTATTTTGGAAAAAAAAGTTCTGCTAAAAATACTCCTACAAAGGCATTGGAGTAACAGGGTCAGGGTTGCTCATGGACACAGCTGGTGAGATTTCCCTGGTCACAGCAGTGGGGGTCTGGAAGAGCCAGGTCTGACCCACAGCCCTCGGAACCCCAGCTGCATCACTTCCCGACCCCCCCAGCATTGTCAGGAAAACCCATGTTCACGACCAAAGGAAACAGGGTTCTGTGAAACCCGGCCAGACCCCCTGGCCCCCCGGTTGGGAGCTCTGACCTACAGGGCCCAGGCTTGAGTGGACACCTGGGAGGGGGAGGAGGGAGTCCAAGTGCTCACTTGCACTGCCCATGGCTCCAGGTTCCAGGAGGCCAAGGTCAAAGAAAAGGTGCCCTGAACAGAGTGCCTCCTGGAGATCTGGGCTTTGATTGGCAAAGGGTCTGATGGGGAGTGGGGCTGAGTGGGGGCCCCTGGTAGCAGCAGAGCGCAGTGTTTACGAGCGCAGGTACTGGGGTCAGAGACCACTAGCTGACTGTGGGACCTGAGAAGGCCCCTGCGCCCATCTCTGAGTCTCCTAGTCCGCGGTGTGGGAATTATAATTGTACCTGGCTCACAGAGCTGTGTGAGGGTTAAGCGAGACAATGTGTATAAAAAAGCGTATTTCCTGGTACACTGTTGGCACTCGAGACATAGCAGCTATGATTAGGATTTGGGGCTGGGCAGGATCCACCAGTAATTACTCTTCTCTGGAGACCAAAGAGGCTGGCTGGCTCTCAGAGAGTGTCCCGGCCAGGCCGACCCTGGGCCAGCCTCAGGGACTCAACTACGTGCCCTCCGCTCACCGGAGTCCCTGTCCATGTCCCCCCACTCACCAGAGTCCTTGTCCACGGAAGAGAGCGCGGCCAGACTGACCACTAGTTCTGACCAATCCAGACCTGGCCTCCCAGATCCCATAGGCAGTGGCCTCATGGGAAAGGCTGAAGGGGTCCTTGGAATCGGGCAGGGGCTGTGTGGCCACGGACACTGCATCCCAAGGGTCCGTGGGAAGGCACCTGGCTCTGGGGTTTATAGCAAGACCCTATGGTTGCCCAGTGTCAAGACTCTGGCTCTGAACGGGAAGGTGGGCTTGGGGTAGTTTCCTCAGCAAATCCCTTGTCCTACACCTTCCACTCCAAAGAAGTCCCTTCCCAAATGGAGTCACTGGGGCCCCCACTTGGCTTCTGAGCTGGACTGTCGTGCCCACCAGCTAGTAGGCACTGTGGCCCATGTGCAGGCTTCGCTCGGCTGGGGCACTGGCCCCGCTGGAAACCGGGAGGGCCAGGTGTGGGCATTTCTGCCACCTACCTGGGACAGAAATTCAGCATCACACTCAAAAGGAGGGGTCCTGGGCCCTTGCTAGGGTCCACCTCTGACTCAAAGAATGGAACTTTGCTAGTATTTGATTTTAGCTGTTTTTCTCGCTGTCTTTCACTCTCTTTGTGCTCCATCAGCTCTAGGGCCCTCAGCTTTAGGGAGCCATGATGGGCCATGGGACTTGAAGTTTTGAGAACTATCAGTCTAGAATCATATGGTGATGGAATCTGAAAAATGTGAAATCCTTCTGTTAGAATCTTAGAATTATAGAGCTTGCAATCTTAAAATCTTGGAGTCTTTCCTCCGTGGAGTGTTAGACTGGATTCTTGCAGCCTCAGCTGGGCCCCCAGAGTGCATGTCCTGGCTCCGACCTCCTCCCTCTCCCGTCCTCCTCCTCCAGCAGGGGCTGTGAGGCCCTGAGTAGAGGCAGGGTCCTTCGCTGGCTCTTCTCCCTCCCAGGAAAGCCATGTCTGGGTCTGGGCAGCAGATCTTGGGGGTTGTGGCGTATAGGACGCTCCAGGCCCAGCTGGAAGACCTACCCTGACTTTGCCTGGCCCACCTGGCCAGGTATTGAGGAACAGGCCTGGATTGTAGCCTTGGGAGCTGTGGGGTCTCCATAGGGTGGCTCTGGGTGGGCTGCTGGGCCCCTGTGAAGTATTAAGTTCCTGTTTCTTCTTACTAGATCAGCTTTCCCGAGGCAGCCTTCATGCTGTGAAGCTAAACTCAGAGAGACTCAGGGTCGGGGGGGGGGGGGTCTTTCTAATTTTCCTGAAAGCTTAGCTCAGTCTGAACACATTCCTGAGGGTCAGCCCAGCCCCCACTTCTTGGGTCTTAATCCATGTCTGAGTTCGGGCATCTTATCTGACGATGTCTTGCTTTTTGCTAATCCCTGTCTACGCCAGACCCTCCCTCCCAGCAGACATCAGGGCACAGGTTGTCATGGGAGAAGTGAAGAGATTTCTGTGTCTGGAGGAATCTCCTGGAGGAGTTTGTTAAAAATAGATGCCCCTGGGGCTGGCCTCGGGGATTCTGACTCAGGGAATCATGGTGCAACCCAGGAATCTGCAAGATGAACGGCCCAGGAGACTCTAACACAGGGGGCCATGGCAGACATGTTGAGAGATCCCATGAGGCGGGAAGGAGGGAACCTAAAGGCAGATGGCTTGGTTGGAATGCTCTGGGAATCTGTTTCCTCACTAGAGGAGAGGGGATGATAACACTGGTAAGAGCCCCACATGGGGGGTCTGGACTATAGACGAGCAGTTACTGCAATGTCTGTGGCATCAAGCTCCTGAGGCGAGCCTCCCACGGCAGCGTCCCTGAGCCTTCCTGTGTCACAGAGCAGAGGCCAAGTCATTGTCCTTGGTTTCCCTTAAAGGGAAACTGGCCAGCTCCAAGGCCACTCTTCACGCCAAGTGTTATGGCAGGAGCCATTTCATGGGAGGCTGGGTCAAGGCCAGCGAGTGGTCTAGGCATGCGTAGTGTGGCTCCCTAACCTCCCCTTGGGTTGTCTCAGCATAACACACTGTTGAAAACAGCAGGACCCCAGACAGACCCTTCCACCATGTCTGGGTAATCTCAGCAGGGCCAGGCCTCCCAGAGCAGAGATGGGCTTCTTGAGCAGTGTGCATGCCACCCATCCAACCCCTAGGCTCTGCTCACCCCTGCACTCTGCTCTGTGCCCCCAGGGCTCCGCCATGATCACCGGCCCGCCTTCCCATGCCACCACCACCATCCACACCCACTCAACTCGGGTCATGCCTGGCAACTCTCAGCAAGGCCTGGCAGGAATGGGGTGAGCATCAATTGAACACAGCTGAATTAAGAATCAGCACAAGTCCAACCCTGCTGTTGCAAGCAGCTGAAATGACTCTTTGGATTATCTGCCTCAGTGAGTGAGGATGGAAATTGAAGCGGCAGGGCTTGGGTTCTCCTGGAATAAATGAGGGCTTTTCCAGGGGGCTCTTCCTCCAGGAGGAGAGGGGGAGATGTGAGGCATCCTGCCCCCATCTGATGGCCGAACTGACTGTTCCTCCCGGACCCACTGCTCTTCTCCTCAAGAACTGGCTGTAGCTAGCCTGGGCATCACATTCAAGCTACCTTACTCTCTTAAATCAACCCTCACTCCCCACCACTCCTTTGGCTCATCCACACATGACTCCTCATGGTTGACCATTCTGGCCTCTGTATCTTTGGTTACATTGTACCTCCCACCTGGAATGACCTCTCTCTCAGTTTCTGTCATTTTCAAGACAGCCTCCTCCATGAAGCCCTCCCTGACAACCCCAGCCCATCTGAGCTCTCTCTTCGTTTACCAGCCAGCATCAGACACCACGTGCTTTATGTCATCTCATCGAGTGTGGTGGAGTGGGCATTGGGAACAGATGAACACAGCCCTGCTCTGCCCCTTCCTGGCTGTGCAATCCTGAGCAAACTACTTCCCCTCTCTGAGTCTCAGTTTCCCCCCTACCCATGGGAGGAAATAGTCCCTCCTCACAGGGCGGTGTTGTACAAAGTGTTTTGCATGCCTGGTGCACCCAGTCCAATTTTCTCATTTCACAAATGGCAGATGGAGGCTCAGTGAGGGCAAATGACTCACCCAGATCCACGTCTCACGTTAGTGACAGGAGCTAGACTGCCACTCTGGGGTCAGGATGCATCTTCCCTAGCATCATGGGGCATCCTGTCCTTTGAATGCATTTACATTATTCTCTCTGGCAAGAATCTTCCAGCCTTTAGTACAGTCTGGGAACCACAGGAACCCGGGAGAGAGACAGGAGTGCCTGAGGGTCTAGCACTGGGTGGGTGTGTGTGTGGGGGGGTGGCCTGGGCCCTGGGTCCTGCCTGGGCTTTAGCCAGGCAGGGGAAGGGCTGCTGGGCAAGCACAGGAGCTGCCAGTCTTCTGGGATGAGCCCCTGATCTGAGAGGGTGCAAGGCTAGTGACTGCACACAATGGGGTGGCAGAGAGCTCCCTGAGAGGTGGCAGCATGGGGACCAACCAGAAATGATGGGGAAAGTCCAGCTGATGCCATCTGAGCAGGAGGCACCGCTGGTTAGTAAACCGCACTGTCCCTTAAGTGTCCCCAACTGCCCTCGCCACCCAGCCCCTACTCCGAGGCTTCTTGGTCTATAGCACTAAGACCATCCTCTTTCTGATAAATCTGCCCACATCTTACCAGGTGATAGAGATTTTGAACATCATCCCCCAGGAAGAGCCCTGCTGATTAACAATAACCCCATCTGGGGGGCCTCGTGGGCAGTAGGAATACCAGCCTGGCCCTCCACAAATCTGCTTGTCACACCCCCTGAGAGCAGCTGGTCCCCATTTCCATGGTGCCCTGGCCCCTGTTCACAAGGCAGCTTTCTTTCCCCCGGTACCAACTGTGTGCAGAGCAGCCGGAAACTCCTCTGACACTGCTGGGCAGGTGGGGGCTGGCACTTGGGGAGGTTGAGCCAGGAAAGGATTAGTAACCAGGCAGCGGGAGGCTCAGAGCTGTGTGCCCAGGCGAGTGGGCCGCATCAGTGGAAGGCGCTTGGCAGCATGGTTTGCCCCTCCCCACCGAGCAGCGAGCAAGAGGGGGTGGGGGGGGGCTGCCCTGGCAGCAGGGAGAGGTGGGCATCCGCCCGCACCCGAGATAGTCACAGTGATATCTGTTAACCCTGAAGTGGGGACACAGAGGGTCTGGGTAGCACCCTCACTCCGAGAAGCAGGCACATGGGGGCCCAGGCCCACTGAGGACTCGGCCCTCAAGGGTGGATGGGCAGACGAGCTGGCTAGCAGACACCAGCCTTGCAGCTTAGGACAGGAAGCCATCTGACAGCAAGCACCGAGTGCCAGCCCCCTGTGGGGCCCCAGAGTAGTGGGGGGCGGGCTGGGGAGATGGAGTTAATCTGAGGAGCATCAGGGCAGCTCCCTCCAGAAGGTGACCTTGTGTGCTGGGACAGCTGCCACCCGTGCTGGGCAGCTTTGGGGCACAAAGGGCGGCTGGCTGGGCCAAGGCTGGCCAGTTCGTGGGCAGCCAGCCAATGCCTTCCCCGTGGCTCACTCTGCTGTTCCCCCCAGGGGCCCCTGCTCCCCTCTTAATCCCTTCCTTCCCTTTCCATCTTGGGTTCTGGAGAACAGGTGAGTGACAGACGACAGGCTGGTTCAGGCTGCCCCACGGGCCACCTGCGGCCGGGATCCTTCCCACGGGTCAGTCTGCATGGACAAAGGGGGACGGTCCCGAGATGTGGAGTCTCTGCCTCTCCCTCCCCAGCTAGACTTGATATCCACAGCACATCCTCCAACCACCCCCGCCACCCCCGCCGCCGCCTCCTCCTTCCACACAAAGATTTCTGATTACATGTGAGTAGGAGCGCATTTACACAGAGATTAGCGTTGACCAGGATAAGGTGATCTTACCTGTGGCTATGACTGGGGGGGTGGGGTCCATGGGTGCTCCAGGACCCCCACACTGCCACTATCACAGCTTACATAACACCCCGACCCCCTTCCTCTGGCCCGGGAGAGCCGAGTGCACCCCTGTCCACTCCCTGCTCCCGATGCCCCCCGTAGAGGATCCCCCTGCTTTGCAGGGCATCGGACGCTGAACTCTGAGCCACTCTCAACTTGCTTCTTTTGTTGCCTGTGCTTTGGACAAGCCAGAGCCAGAAAGGCCACGTGGACCTTTGGGGTCCTCCATGTGTTTTCTCAGCCCCGGGCCTTCTAGAACCCCGAGGAAGAAAGGGTCCCTTAGAAGAGCACCATGGGTCACTGGACATGTCCCAGGGTGTCAGGGTCTCTCTTGGAACTTACAGAGAACAGGGGTCATTTTATAACTAAAGTGTTTATTTCCATTCAGTTCACTAACCGATTGTTCTGCTCACATGCCTGCTTGTTTGCTCATAGGAGGGAGTGTGTGGCCAGACCCCAGGGCTGATGGATTTCCGCCCCCCCACCGCCCCCCGCCCCGGGGCTAAGACCTTGAGACTTGGGCAAAGTTGTGGGGGGTGGGGGGGAAGGGGGTCGGAGAGAAACCATACGCTTTCCCCTGGTAGAGGAAAGGAGCGTCTGCGCACGTCTCTGAGGGTGACACTCTGCAGGGCTGGGCTATCACAGTGAATGATCCAGGGCCCGGCTTAGGCTCCCAGAGGCGAAACTGGGTTCTGGCCATCTGAGGGCGCTCAGGAAACTCCAAGGGGCCTATTTGCCTGGGAGGCATTGGGCAAGGAGGGTGGAGAAGAGGATAAGGTGTGTGATTCTGCAGCCCTAGGGCCTGCTTCCTTCTCAATCTGGTGCTTTCAAAAGCAGTCCTGGGTGGGGGGCTCCTCCACCCTGGCCCCTCATCCTCCCAAACCTCACTCAGTCTCTGAATGGCCCAGATGGGCCCTGTGGCAGTTGGCTTTGGTGAGACCTGGCAGCGGGGGGGATCTCTCTGCAAGGGGAGGAGGGAAGAGTGTCAATGAAAACCATATAAAAAATCCAGAAATGTGCATATAAAATCTCGCCCTTGGTGTATTGCCTAAGTCAGTAAGCAGAAAGCACCTTCTTCTGGGAGAAGGATCAAGTCCTCAAAAGGTAGGAAATGTCAAAGTGTCACTTCATTGTCATAAAAAAAAAACCCCAACAAACAAACCCCCCAAACCAAATCCACCCCTGACCAAAATACCCCCGAGTCCACGAATTGCTGTAAACAAACCCAAATGCAGGAGCAATTCTTCTCAGTGGCAGTCATAGCTGATGGCAGTCACCCTGCGACAGGCCTCCAGGCGGGGCTGCCGGGCACCGCGCATGTGCGACAGGGACGTGGCGCTGCAGTCTTGGGGGGCTGGTCATCCTCAGGAAGGCTGACCTTTCCGGTGTCCCCACGGTCTCCCTGACTGAGGAGGACAAAAGCCCCCTTTCAGCCCCATGAGCCGACAGGAGAAACGAGTCTTTTTCATCGGAGTTTCTGAAATAGTCTCCAAAGACAGAAATTCTCCGGTTTGCCCAGCGGCTGCGGGAATGGCTCCCGTGGTGGCTGCCCGTCTGCCCGCCTGCCCCGTCTGCCTGGCATGTGGCTGCTGGGTGAGGCCTGGAAGAGCAGCCCAGGGACGGGAGAGAAGGGTGGCCCCTGTCTCTCCCTTCACATTGGTTTTCCTGAAACTGTTTCTTGGCTCTGGCCAGGTCGCCTTCCCAGAGGGAGTTGGAGAGAAACTGCTTTTGGTGTCCGATTGGGACAAATCGCGTGGATCTCCCAAGCCCTTTTTTTTTTTTCCCCTAAGAACAATGATCGCTTTCCTTATGAGAATCCTCTTTAAAAAATATTCCTTGTATTTCCCGCCCCCTCCCAGGATCTGTTTCCTTTTGTCCCCGTTCCCTTTTTTCCATCATCTGAGTTGCACATATTCCTGGTGACATCTCATGGCTGGAGCGCTGCTTGGTTCTTCCTGCTGCCCGTGGCCTCCTGGCAGGTGGCTGAGCCTGCGGTGGACGTGGACGGAGAACCAGGGGGCCGGCGTGTGGGGCGGAGGGGGCGGGGGCCTGGAGGAAGAGGTGAGCTGAGGCAGGTGAACGTCAAACCTCCACAGACTGGATCTGGTTCATCTGTGCCCGCATCACCTGGATACTGTTCAGGATTTTTTTCTGGTGGCCAGCCAAGGTGACCCCAACCCGGAGAATGTCCCTTTGGGAGAGAAGCATGTGTGTTAGGGAAATGTGGGGGTGGTGGGGGACTTGGGGCCAGGTGGAGAGCTGCCTGGGCTTCTCCAGGGGTTTCCTGCTGAAGAGAGCAAAGGAGGGGGTGAGTGGGTGGATTCCCAGTGTTGGAGTGACTAGTGGGGATGGAAGGAGCACGAGAATGGGAGTCAGGACACTCAGGGGCACGGGGTCTCCTCTACTTCAGGGAAGGAGAAGGGAACTTGCATTTATGAAGTACCCACTCACTTTATATCCCTTTGATCTTCCTAACAACCTCCGGTTTACAGAAGACAACTGGGGCTCGGGGAGGTTCTGATTTGCACTTGGCCATAGGCAGACCTGGGTATCGATCTGAATGTGACTCCAGAGTTGGCCATCTTGCTCCTTGGTCCCACACATCCCTGCTGGGACACTACCTATTCCTCGCCCTCCAGAGCCCCCTGCTTGGTGGGATGGCTGGGGAGGAGTACTGGTAACGGTGGGTGGAGGCAGCTGGGCACTTACTCCATCATCATCTGTGACACAACATCGAAGGAGGTGAAGCCGGCATTGGCGAAGCTCTCCTTGTACTGCCCCATCTTGATGGCCTCCAGCCACTCGTCCACCGTGTTAAAGCTGGTGTAGTCGGGGATGGTGCGGTCCAGCAGCGGCAGGTTGATTCTGGAGGCGGGGGTGGGCAACAGAGATGGTTAGGGCAGGTGCCGGGAGAGGGGCGAGGGTGAGCATGGGCGCCACTGCAGCTTTGTACCGGCACGTGTGTATCCACCTGCGTGGACAAAGGTGAGTGTATATGTATGTATTTCTGTGTGAGAGTGGGTGTGCGTTTGCACCTACATCAATGAGCACACGTATGCGCGTGAGGATGTGAGCGTGAGTGTGTGTGCAGGACTCAATGCTGAGGCCACCTGGAAAGCCCGGGGATGCCTCTGAAGGGGCTGCTGGGAGGCTGGACACAGTGGTGAGGAACGAGATGCTCCTCCAAGCCTCTGATTGTCAGGAGGAGGGAGTTCGGCCGGACTAAGTGTGCTACAATTCGCTGTCTCCTCCATCCTTCTCCACCCTGGGTGTGCTCTGGGAACCTGTGGGTTGCTCCTCCGAAGTCTAGACAAGGCTGGCGGTGCTCACGGGAGCTGGCCAGGAGTGAAACGACCCTCACAGGGCTAAAAGCTCAGAGTGATTTTATGCAGAGAGTCACGAGTGGCTGATGCAGGGTCATGGTGGGGAGTGACAGGTAGAGGCAAATGCAAACTGTGGGCCACAAAAACTTGGCAGGTGAAGGACTTGGGCCCAACAAGTCTCTGGACCAAGCCAACCCTGGACCCTGAGGACCCCTGGCTGGACACCCCTCAGAAACTCTGATAGGGTCCCAAAGAGAAAGAGTGTGCAGGGCCAGGAGGGACAGGGGTCGGGGACAGCCACCCAAGCAAGGCAGTGGTGGCCCCAGGTCTGAAGGAGCATGCCCGGGGACCACTGGGAGAGGGCGGGTCTCAGCATTGCTAGAGCCAACACTGGTCCAGCTGGGCCAGTCTCTTTGAGTTGGGGATGGAGACTGTGTGTGTTTATGTGTGGTATGTACTTCTGAACACGTGTGGGCTTGGGTGCCCAGGGAGTGTAGGCGTGAGGGCCTGAGAAGGGGTGCGTATCCGTGTGGGTGTGATTGTGTGTGTGGGAGCATAAGCATGAGCTCTTGTGCCTAATGATGTGCAGGACTGTATTTGTATAAGCACGCCTATGTGTGTGCGTGCACGTGCACGCACGTGCATGGCTGTGTTGAGGAGGATGCAAATGTAAATTAGAGGGTCCAGGTTTGAGCGTGACGGCAGCCAGGCAGGAAACCCGGTGACCAGTCAATCTGTTTACCAAAAAAGATTCTGGTAATTTTTCTTAAATGCCATCCTCTCTGACCATGCTTTAAAAAGTGCTTCCTTTACCATCTCTACCACTTCCTTCTCCTCTTCTGTGTCCTGGACTCCTCCGCACCCCAAGGCAGGTCTTCCCGGACCCCAAGCTGTAGTGCAGAGCCCTGCGTCAAGCAGGGGGAGCCTGGGCAGGGGCGGGGGGGATTTGGAGAGAGGAAGGGCCAGCTGGGGACGGGGCGGAGACGTACTGGGAGGAGGGGGTGGGGCCAGACCAGAGCCGTACCCAGAGGAGAGGGGTGCCATGGCTTTGAGGCTGTTGGGGTTTCGGATCATCTTGTCCAGCGTGTTGACGATCTGGCCAAACTTAGGCCGGTGGTTGCGGTCCTTCTGCCAGCAGTCCAGCATGAGCTGGTGCAGGGCGCTTGGGCAGTCCATGGGGGGTGGCAGCCGATAGTCCTGCTCGATGGCATTGATTACCTGGGAACGACACAGGGCCAGAGTGGGGTGGGGCGGGTGGGATAAAAAGCATCTGCCTCTGACCTGACCCATCCCCCCGCCCTCCATAGCGCAGGACAGACCTATTTGGTTGCCATGGTAACTGCCTCCGCCTCCTGGATGCAGCCCCAGGGATGGGCCTCACCTGGGTTCCCACCATCTATGGCCTTAGTCTGACCCGGGGTCTGTGTGCTGGCCCCCTTTCCCAATCTCGGGAAAACCGGCACCCTGAGATAACTTTTGCCTCAGGGTTTACCAGGTTGACCCTCCTGTGGACCACTTTTCCCCTCCCTTTTCTGAGCCTCCTCCTGGCTTTGATGGCCCTGAGGACTCCTCTCTCTGGCCCTTCACCCCAGGGTGACAACAACTCTTGTTTTCAGTGCCATTTACTGCTCCAGGTGAGAGATGTGTCTCAGGCCAGGCCCCTCAGCATGGCTGCACAGGGCCCCACCTGGCTTCTCTGTCAGGAAAAGGAGCTCAAACGCCTCTCTCTAATCTGTCCTGCCACTAGGCCCAGATTCACCTTCCCCAGCTGGACTGTGGGTCACCCCTCCTGTTCAAGAAGCTTCTTCAAGTCCTTCCTGTTCTGTGTCATTGCAAATCAAAATTTGTTGGGTTGGCTTTCAAATGCCCCATTATTGAACCTTATCATCCTTTCTGACCACATTTCTACTGCTCCCCAGCACGATCACTTAGCATCCCACCTTTGGGCCTTTGCACAGCTATTCTGCCCATTCGAAGCCCTCACGTCTCCAAGTCCTACTGCTGTGTGTGTTCCCCCTGTCCTGGGAAGACTTCCTGACTGACCTTGCTCACGTGGCCCTTGACTCAACACCTACAGGACTCGACACCTGCCTTCTCCAATTTAGCACCGGATTGTAAAGTTCCTGATAATAACAACTGGTTCCTGGAATAATTGTCTTGCCCCCCACTTATGTGGAAAACACCTCAGGGGCAGATATGGTCTCATTTGGGGTTGGCCACCAGGTGAACGCATCTTGAAGATTTGCTAAATTGTGGATGTGTCGGCCTTTCCTACTCTTGACCCCTGGAGAGTCCAGAATCCTGTGCAGACATTCGAATCAGCCAACATTGGGCTGGACCCAGCCCCCTTGGAAACTTACGTCTTGGTTGGTCATGTCCCAGTAGGGTCGTTCCCCGTAGGACATCACCTCCCACATGACGATACCATAGCTCCATACATCACTGGCTGAAGTGAACTTCCGGTACTGGATGGCTTCCGGGGCCGTCCAGCGGATGGGGATCTTCCCACCCTGAGGAACAGAATGAGGAGGGTTAATGGGTGGGAGGCTGATCCATCTGGCCTCTACTCTCAGTACTACTCTTCATCCTATGTCCCGTGCTGTACCAATCCCCATGAAGCACCTCATTCTTTCTCGAACTCACCATGCTGCTTCAGGCCTTGGCAATTTGCACATGCTGCTGCCCCCTTCATGAAATGCTTTTTCTCACTCTACCATCTGGAAACCTCTTCTCATCCTTTAAGTATCTCTGAAAATCGTTCCCTAAGTCCCAAAAAGTTACTCACTCTTTTTAATCCTACAACTGTGTCCCATATCTCTCCATCAAGGAGGCACTTCTAGAGAGCAATACTCAAATCATTTGCCTGTGTGCTTGGCTCTTCTTGTACTATTTCTGAGCTCTTTGGGCAGGGGCTGTGTCTTATTCCTTTCTGTTTAAAACTCTTCAGCAGGAAAGAGTCCTGAGCTTAGGCATCAGGGACTGCAAGATCAGCCCTGCTTGCCTCTCCCGAGTTACTGCCCACCGCCTTCCTGCTTACAGTCTGTGTTCTAGTCACATCTGGCCTTGAGAACATGGCATCTGACAACCTTTCACTGGCCCTTCAGCTTTCAGCTCAGATATCACCCCCCTCTTAGTAGGGGTCTCCCAAGACAGGAGTCCTGACTTATAGCTCTGTTAGTCCATGTTTCTCTGCACATCTGTGTCCCCGGACAGCCTATGAGCTCCAAGGCGGCAGAGACTGTGGGTGTCTCTATGTCTCCAGGGCCCAGCGCAGTGCTTGCATGAGCAGGTGTCAGTGAAAATGTATTGAAGGGAGAGATGGACATCTATGCCCTCTTGCCTGGTACTGCGACCCCACTGTTCTCTGCTTCCATCTTACCAGCGCACTGGTGTAGGTGGGGTCTGAGGTATCATCCTCCAGAAAGCGTGAGAGCCCAAAGTCAGACACCTTGCAGACCAGGTTGCTGTTGACGAGGATGTTGCGAGCGGCCAGGTCGCGGTGGACGTAGTTCATGTCTGCCAGATACTTCATGCCGGCCGCGATGCCCCGCAGCATGCCCACCAGCTGGATGACTGTGAACTGCCCATCATTTTGCTTTGGGAGAAGTGGAGAAAACATACAGTAAATGGAAGGGCATGAATCAGAGCTCTGGATCATCCACACAATGGAAAACCAGGGCAGGACCCTGCCACCCTGGCCTTGTGCTCGCTGTGGGAAGGATTCAGATGCTTGCAGCGGGTGGAGGCTTAGAGAGGCCCATGAGAGGTCAATTTCAGGGTGGTGGAAAGAACATGGGCTTTGGAGTAGACATAGCTGGTCTGACGCTGGCTCTATCCTTTGCTGGCCGTGCAACCTTGGACAAGCGATCTGACTTCTTGAGTCTGTTTCTCCATCTGTGAGTTAAATGGGGATAAGTTATACCCACCTCCCAGGGCTGTCTGAGTTAAATAAGAAGGTGCATGGAAGGTGCCTGGCACATACTAGATGCTCAATAAATGTTTGTTAAATGGCAACTAGTCTAGCAGCATGCTTCTGTGCTCTTTGTCCAGCTGGTTGACTGTGATCTGGGAGGATCCGGAAACTTTCCTCTCTTGACTTTGTGCTCTGGACTCCATCCCCCAGCACATAGAGCTTTGGAGAAATCCAAAATCTGGTGAAAACCCTGGGCCAGGATTCAAGAGACCTGGTTCCAGTCGTGGCTCTCACTTTGACCCTCTAGGTAAGCTTGGGCAAACTCTACCTGTCTTGGAGCCTCACTTTTCTCTTGTGCATAATGAGAAAGCTGGCTAAGAGCATAGATGGTAACAGATTTCAGGCTGTATGCCAACTCTGACTGACTGGTTGTGGTTTCCTAGATTGAAAAGGATTCTGAGATGGCTTCCTGGTTTAGTGGGACAGAGTTCTGGGCTTGATTAGCGATGCTTGCCACGGGGAAGGGAATGGAAAGAGGCAGCCTGCAAGCCATTCCTGACTTAGATCTTTCCCAAGACCCCATCAGGCTTTGACGCCATGAAGCTATGTCCACCGCTCCTTTTCCTCCCCATCCATGGGCCCCTGGCACTCTTGGCTTCCCCTACCCGGAGGAAGGAGTCCAGGGAGCCGTTCTCCATGAACTCAGTGATGATCATCACAGGCGTGCTCTTGGTAACAACACCCTCCAGGTGGATGACGTTGGGGTGGTCAAACTGGCCCATGATGGAGGCCTCGCTCAGGAAGTCCCGGCGCTGCTTCTCAGTATAGCCTGACTTGAGTGTCTTGATGGCTACAAAGATCTCTCTCTTGCCTGGTAGTTTTAGGTGGCCACTGCATACCTCGCCGAACTCCCCTAGGACACACACACCGAGAGAGGCAGGATGTCACTTGCCAGGTGGAAGTGCCATCTCCCACTACTTGTAGCCTCCACTCCTGGGTCCTGAAGGACCTTTTTCTCCCCAGTGGTCAACTCATCGTCTTAGACAAAGAACCCCTTTGTAGAATGTGGGGACCCAGAAAGGTCCTAGCCACTACTAGGAGTAAGAGTAAATACTTCGCAGGTGTCCCATGTTATTTGGCTGGGCATGGGGTAAGGCTGTAGGGGAGGCCGGGGAGATGGAGAGAGGGACCTGGATGAATGGTGGGAAGAACAAAGCACTAGACTGAGTCTAGAGAATGGGGTTCTAGACCTAGTTCAATCTCTGACATGATATGCAAGCTCCTTCCCAGCCCCATGCCTCAGTTTCCTCATATGTCGATGAGGTGATTTTACTGTATGTCTTTGAGGACTTTTCTACCTTGGGTATTCTGAACCTTCAGGTCTTGGAGGATCCTCTGAGGTTCCTGCCCCACATCCTGCGCTCTGCCCCAAGAGTACTCCCCACTCATGGCTGAGGCCATGGTACCTGGGAGAGCACCAGCCACCTACCTGCTCCAATCACCTGCTCAATTTTGACACAGGAGATGTCAATTTCCTTGGCAAACTCCCGCACTGCCTCATTGGGGTCCTCATAGGTGAAAGGGTCGATGTAGATCTTCATGCCTGGGGTCACTGGGGGATAAGATCAGGCTTGGTCACATGCACAGACTCAAGATGTGGACAGATGGAAAGTCTAGAGCTGGTCCCTCTGTGGAGGGAAATACACTCCCATGTGGCCCCATAAGAACTAGGCAACCCTTTGCAGGTCACTTGACCTCTCTGGGCCTCAGTGAGCAGATGGGCATTGAGCTGAGTAGAAGGGTGAGGAGAGCAGAGAGCTCAGCAGAGAGAACAAATAGGTTCTAGCTCTTGTTCCAACTCTAACTGATTAGTAATGTCTTCCTAAAGGAGCTAAAGGACTGTCAGGATTGATTAGCAATGTCTGTTAAGGGTATGGGCATAAAAGGATAGATAGGTTTGTCACTCTTGTGTTAGAGAATCAGGGGGTGCAAAGTAAAGGAAGAGGAAGTCAAGAAGGAAGAGAGATTTGGAACAAAAATACAGAAAGAGCAGGCAATAGCCCATGTTCTTGGGAGTCTGCTAAGGAGACCTCCCTTTCTTTTAAGGCCTAATTTAAGCATCCTCTCCCTTTAGGAAACTTCCTGGCTGTCTCAGCTCTCCCAGGCAGGCCCCAGAGCCTGGAGGGCTGCCCACTCACCAGGGTCTGAGGACCCATGGTTTCTGGGTTCACTTCCCAGGTTCCTCACTAGCTAGGTCTTAAACCTTTCTAGATCTCAAATTCCCTGGTGATCAGTGTGAGGCTGGACACGTGGCCTATTAATTTGACTCTTGATTTGATGTACTTTTTTATTTGATGCAGAAATTAAGGATGTAACTTGGATGCCAAACACCTAATTCTGACCCTACCACTGAGCCAGCAAAACACTTGGAGGGAAGGGAAGGATGATCCATCCCACATTCTCCCTCCCATATAACTGGTCTTCTGCTGCCCAGGCCTCCCTCTGGCTTCCCCAGCAACTTGCCCACGTTCTCCCATTGCTCCAGGAGCCATGACTTTGGAGGCAGTAGCTCTAGGAGTAGGGAGCTGGAATTCCTGGGCCATAGTAAGGCTTGACTGGTTGGTGAGTGGGGCCATCAACCCTGCTCAGCTGTGTGACCTTGGACATGTTAGTTGACCACTCTCAGTGTCTATTTCAGACATTACAAGAATCTAAAGTTGGAACCTCTAACACGTGGGTTGGCAAACTGGCCCACTGACTATTTCATAAATAAAGTTTTATCGGAACACAGCTGCATGCATTTCTTTGCCTGTGGATGCTTTCACACTCCAGCGACTAAGTTGAATAGATACAATAGAGACCGTATGGCTATCAAAACCTAAAATATTTACTCTCTGGTCCTTTACAGAAAAGTCTGTCAGCTGCTGCTCTAATACATTAGCTTTATTTTGGATTATTTGTGTGGGTGTTTGTCTAGCCCTTCATTTTATTTATTATTTAAAAGATTTTATTTTCGGGCGCCTGGGTGGCTCAGTTGGTTAAGCGACTGCCTTCGGCTTGGGTCATGATCCCGGAGTCCCGGGATCGAGTCCCGCATCGGGCTCCCTGCTCAGCAGGGAGTCTGCTTCTCCCTCTGACCTTCCCCCCTCTCATGCTCTCTCTCTCTCTCTCATTCTCTCTCTCAAATAAATAAATAAAATCTTTAAAAAAAAAATAAAAGATTTTATTTTCGAGTAATCTCCACCCGCAACGTGGGGCTCGAACAAAGCTCTGCACACAATATGCACTCAATGTCTATAGGGCTGAGAAGAATCCAGGTGACAGAGATAAAAGAAGAATGATTGCAGCTACCACTGACCGAACCCTTGTGCCCAACACTGGGTCAGGCTCTTTATATGCATTATCTCATCTGCACCCAACAACTCTTGGAGGAAGGGAATCATTATTCTCATTTCACGCATGAGGGAACTGCAGCTCAGAAAGCCTAAGTCATCTGCCCGGGGCCACACAGCTAGCAAATGGCACAGCCAGGACTTGAATCCAGGTCTGTCAGACGTGAGCCTAGGGCCAATACTCTTAATCATCACGCTCATGGCCTCCTGCATGCAATCCAACCAGATCTGGCCCAGGCCTCCTCCTCCTGGACTGTTCAGCCATGACTCCTTCCCCAATCAGCACTCCTCAGAGCGGGGACATCAGTTCCTGGGAGATGCTCTTTCTCGCTCAAACTCAGTGCCTGCTCTGTGGTTCTTGGTGACTTACTTTCAGCCTCCCTCCAACAGGATTGAGGGAAACCTTTTCTGTCAGGCCAGCTGCAGAGGGAGGACAGGAAGAGGTCAGCCCCGGGAGCTAAGGAGAAGTGCAGCAGGAACTCAAAGCTAACTCGGGCACTGCCCACCGATCAGATGTCATCCCTAAGCCTTGGCCCGGAGGGCTCTCTGTTGCTTGCAGAACTAAGGCAAGTGCCCTCACCTGGCATGCCAAGCTCTCCGTGTTGGGCCCCAACTACAGCTCCCTGCCCCTCTGTATGCCAGCAAAAAGAATTATTTACCCAGAGGTCCCAGACACACCTTATAATTTCTTGCCTCTGTGTTTTGTTTGTGGGGTTACCTTCACCTGCAATACCCTTCTCTTCCTCTCTGTGTCCAGATCAAATACCACCTCCTCTGTGAAGCTTGCCTGGATCCTTCCAGGGGAGATCCATGCTTTCTTTTTAGGCTCTGGAGCCCTGTCTCTGAACCCACTTATATGGCCCTCCTATCTTGTATTAAGTCTCCCAGATACGCATGCCCACAGCCTCCTGCCACCCCTTTCTGGAACACTGCTGCCTGTGAGGACTTGCTTTCCACTCTCTCCCTCAGGGGGATGGAGGCCATGTCTGTCTAGTTCGTGCTAGACCCTGGCACATAGAGGTGCTCACGAAATGCTTATTGAAAGAGTAATAGCATTACCTACTGGAATGTCCTCTTTTTCTCTTTCTGCCTGTTTGGGATCATGAATACCTTTGAGAATCTGACAGAAGCTATGAATCTGCTCCTTGGAAAATTATTCACCTGTGTGTCACACTCCCAGATTCAGCATATAATTTTGGAATGTTCACGGGCCCGTGAAGCTCTTGGGGTCTGTGAACCCCAAGTTACGAGCCCTTGCTCTAGAATGTTTTCTCTGGAGTACACATGTGAAGTGTAGATACTTATTGAATGTATGGCTCTGAGCTGTCCCTGCTTCTATGACCCTCTGGTTTCATCTCCTCATTAATAACACAATCTGCTCACAATTCAGTGTGGATTTGCCAGGTAGCAGGCCCTCGTAGCAGGTCTAGGTACTCTACAGGTATCTATCCAATTAACCCTCCTGAAAACCCTACCAGGTAAATGCTATTATTAGCCTGAGCCTTATGAAATTGTTAGTATTTGACTGTTTCTGACCTACAAAACGGGCAATTTCATTTGGCCAAACCTAATATTATCCCCGTTGTTTGGAGGAGGACACTGTGGGATAAGAAAGGTTAGATGACCTGCCCAAGGGGACATGGACAGAGCTGATAAGTGGCACATGAGGGGTTTGAATCCAGGTCATGTGGCTGTGAGTCTACACTTTCAACTGCTTCCCCATCCTGTATCCTGGAATGGAAGCGGAGCTCCTTGCGGCCGAGCCTTGCTCAAGGCCCGGCCCCCAGGACGGTATTTGCTGCACTGAAGCTGGATGAGGATCTCTGAAGTCAGAGTCTTCAGAAAATACTGAGCTGTTGTTTGGATGACTTACGACTGTCAGGGCCACTACCTACTGTCCTGAACCCAAAGGGGAAATTCAGGGAGAAGGAGGCAGGAGGAACCAGACATTCAGAGACCTGGTTTGAATTCTGGATCTGCCAGTAATAATAATCATAAATAAGCTCCTTTATGAGTTTGAATTGAGGATCAACCACAGTATTGATACTGCTGTGTGCCCTTGGGCAAATTATTTAACCTCTCTGTGCTTTACTTTTTTCCATATCTACAGTGGAGCTCATAAACAGCACCTACAAGGTGCTGGTCTAGGTACTTAACTGCAAGGATTAAATGAGAATCTTTTTAAAGGGCTTAGTATAGTAGTTGGCAAATAGAAAACACTGAATAATTGTTACCTGCTATAGAGAAGAGTTGGCTATTATTAAATATTATTAGGAAGCACTTTCATATCCATTAATCCATTTAATCCTCACAATTCTGTGAAAGAAGCATCATTCTGGCTACTTCCCATGTAAAGATGCCAAGGTTCAGAGAGGCTCGATGACTTCCCCAAGGTCACTGCCCAGTGGTGGAGCAGGGATGAGAAACCAGGTTGGTCCCTCTGGGTCACACCCAGGTACCATAGACCTTGGTCCTCACTCAGCACCTGCTGAATGATGGGACACATGAGCCGGTGAGGGTGACTTCAAGCCAGCCACGCACATCTCCAGGCCTCAGCTTCCTTCTCTGTCCCGGCCACACAGGGTTGCTGGTGGGTGTGGGACCACAGGGCTGGTAGTGCTTTGAAAAAACCAAGGCCCTTTCTTAGATGCAGGGAGTAGGAGCTTGAGCTTTAGAATGTGTTGATCCATGAACAAATCCTGGGCTCTATTTTAAAAATAAATCCCTGCTGTCCCCTGTTTCCTTGTTAGTGACTCACACGCTCAATAGTGATGCTCCCACATGGCTCCAGGTGACAGAGCATGTGAGCCCACCTTTTTCCAGCTTAGTCGGGTGTGGACAGCACGGCGTGGCGAGGAGTGTGGACCTCAGCTCCGGCCCTGAGCTGCTGTGTGACCTCTCTGGGCCTCAGTTCCCTCATACTCAATTATATTACAAGGATAATTATAAGGATTAAATGAACAAATGCACGTAAAGCATTAAAAGAGTTCTGGGCACACCGAACACCCTCAATACAGTTAGCTCTAACTATAACCATGATTTCATTACTTGGGGAATAAGAGGGGGTGACGTAATTTATGACTTTTACTTTTAATGTACAGGTGATTTCTAATTTCGGTGTAGTTAAATTGTTCTGCCTTTTTCTTGTGAGCCTTCCATTGCTTTTAGGCTTAGAATATCAGTGAAATAGTTAGCTAAATTGTCTTCTGAAAATTTTAATGGTTTAATTATTTTTTTTTTTTTTTTTAAAGATTTTATTTATTTATTTGAGAGAGAGAGAGCACATGAGAGGGGGGAGGGTCAGAGGGAGAAGCAGACTCCCTGCCGAGCAGGGAGCCCGATGCGGGACTCGATCCCGGGACTCCAGGATCATGACCTGAGCCGAAGGCAGTCGCTTAACCAACTGAGCCACCCAGGCGCCCATGGTTTAATTATTTTTTACATTTATTGTCTAAAATGGTTTTTTAAGCTCAGGAACATTTACTTCAAATTGACTGTTAACCCAGAGGCTCGATATCTAGAACTCCTTGACTCTGCTCTTTCTTGCACCCCCACATCCAGTCCTGTAGCAAATCTAGTACTTTTAGAACATGTCAGAATCCAGAATCTTCTCTGGATGATTCCAACAGCCACCTCACAGATCTCCCTGCTTCTGTCCTGCCTGGTGTCCTACAGCCCCTTCACTCCATTCTCCACACAGCAGCCAGAGAAGTCCTGTCAAAACTGTAACTCAGACTGTGTCAGTCTTTGGTTCAGAACCTTCTAGAGGTCCCCCATTCCACTCAGAATAAAAACCGAGGCCCTGCCATGGCTGACAAGGACCTGTATGCTGGGGCCCCTCATACCTGCCCCTCCTGCCTCCCCACTCTGCTCCAGTCACGCTAGCCTCCTGGCTGTTCCTGAAACCTGCCAGGCACACTCCAGCCTCAGGGCCTTTGCACTGGCTCTTCCTTCTGCCTGGGAGGCTCTTCCCTCAGGTCTGTCCATGCAGCTCACTCCCACAGCTCGTTCGTGTCTTTGCTCAACTAAAACCCTCTCAGTGAGGCCGCCCCCAACTGCCCTATCTGAATAGGCAGTTCTATTGACCTTGCAATTCTCAGCCCATCACCCTGTTCTACTTTGCCTTTTGCCGTAGCACTTTCATCTTCTAGCACGCCATGTGCTTTTCTCATTTACGACCTGTATTTCTTTTGTTCCCCGGCCCTCTCACCAGAATCTAAGTTCCGCAAGCATGGGGATATGTGGTTTGCTTACTTGTGTATCCCCAGCTCGCTAAAACAAGTGCCTGGCATACACAGCAGGTCACAAAGACTGTGTGACATGTGAAGGGCTATGCCGATGGCCTCTCTTACCCAGCGGCATCTCAGAAGCCCCAGGGTACCCCACTGAGTACAGTTTGAGAAGCTATATCGGACCCATTTGGAATTCCCATTTGCTGAGCGAGTGGAAGAGAGGATGAAGGTTCTCCCTGCCCTCCTCCCCCCAGCCCGCCCCATGTCGGTTCTGCCAGGGTAAAATCGAGAGGAATCTATGCTCTGCTTCTGCCTCTGCTGGGCCCCTAGAGAGGGGCTGTCTGCTCTGGGTGTGCAGCTCCTGTGCCCCCAGTCCTGGCCTGGGATGGGATGGGACAGTGGGGGAAGTGGAGGCACTGGGTGGGGGGCAGTGGCTACCAGAGGGGTCACCAAAGAGGAGCGACAGGGCCTGCCACCTCCCGGGCCAAAGCCTGGGGTCCTCAGCATCTCATGCAACTCATGGATTTATTGTGAAAATAGGGATCTAGTGTCTGCTAAGTGCCGGGCAGCGTGCTGGTGTTCGGGGGCACAGGTGAGTGTCAGAGCCACTTTCATGTCTCCGGGTGCTCCCACCATAATGCTGCGGAGACAGGGACATGGCCATCACGATGCAGGCAGGTAAGGGGGGCGCTGTGCAAGCACAGACGGGGCCCTAAAGCCAGGGTGGGGCGGGGGTCAGGGGAGGCTGCTCAGAGCGGTTTGTATGTGCTGCGGCTGAGGGAGAGGCAGTTACACGGGTAAAGAGAAGGCGGGTGATGCTCGGGGCAGAGGGGACGGCAGGTGCAGAGGCCAAGAGGGTAGAGTGAGCTTGTCCCGTTCAGGGAACAGCTTGACGTTGAGTCTGGCTGCAGCAAGATGGGAGGCAGTGGAAGGAGGCTGGAGAGGTTGCCGGGGAACTGACAAGCAAAGGGCCCGGGGTGCCGGCCCTGCTGGGGTGTACATACTGTGGCCACTGGTGTAGTGCTGCAGCTTGTCCGTGTACTCCGAGTCAGCACGCTCAAACCCCCGTCTTCTGGAACAAGAGCAAAGGGCTGGAGCCACCTGGAAGCCCCGGGGAGCTGGGAGCCACAGTAGGTGATAGGGAGAGGGAGGGCAGGCCCTCAAAACCACACCCCTGCCAGAGGGCTCCCTGCCTTCCCCTGGCCTAGCAGCCTCACCCTTCCTGGCCACTACCCTCCCCCCCCATCCCTTCCCACCTCTCCAAATCCAGGCTCACCATTGCCCCATCCCCTCTTCAGCCAAGCCCTTTTCAAAGTCATCTCTCATGGCCCCAGAAATCCCAGGGCTTCTGTCCATCTGACCTTAGGGCCCTGTCTGATCTAAGGAAGAAGAGCATTCCTTCATGCTGAAGTATTAGGGTCTCTATGTGCCACCTCCATGAACAGTGGGCTTGTCAAGGCAACTCTAGCCCAAAGGGATGGACTGGAGCTAATGGTGGCCAAGTAGGTGGGAGAGTATCCGGGCCAGCCCAGGCCTCTCCCTGGCCCTGGGAATGATGGGAATATCACTTCGGCTCACAGACACTGTTCAGGAATGGTTGAATAGATGGACAGCCAGGCCTGGACGGGGCTGGGGACACCCACCCACCTGTTGCACACGATGGCAATGACGACCACAGCAATGAGGAAGACCAGGCCAGCCGCCGAGGAGCCGATGATGAGTGGCAGCTTCTCCTGGATGCTTGTCTGGTACTCGGCTGGGGGAGAAAGCACGTGGATGTTGTCAGCCTGGCTCTGGGAGTCCTAACGCCTCCCCCCACCCCACCAGGCCTCCTGGGATCCCCAGACTCTGTTCCCACTCCTGAGAGAGCACCTGTCCCATGCCGAGATGGAGAACCAGCTGGGACACACTCACAGGTAACCTTGGACAAGTCCATGGACTGTCCAACCCTTAGTTTCTCATCTATAAAATGGGCATAATACCTCAATGTCGGTATGAAAATCAACCATAATAAGAAGCTGACATACAGAGAGGCAGCTGTAAGCACAGACTCGGAGGCCAGACTCCTTGGGTCTGAGCCCCGGCAATGCCTTCCTGTCTGTGGTCTCTGGTGAAGTGACTTGCCTCTCTGCAGCTTAGTTTCCTCATCTGTAAAGTGGGGAGAAGAGTCCCCATCTCAGAGGCTGGTTGTATAAGCACTTAGAAGGACAGGTGGCAGGATAGTAACCACTCAGTAAATATGAACTATTATTGTTATTGAGCGTTTCATTTTTTTGGTCACTGTGCTAAATATGTTACGTATCTTGTTTGATTCTCAGAATCCTCCTATGATTCAGTGCCCACGATCACCCCATGTGCAGATGAGGGCACTGAGGTTTAGCGATGCCATGACTAGCTTGGGGTCACAGAGTTAGAAAGTGGCCAAAGCCAGCATGTGAACCCAGGTCTGTGTATGGGCTTAAATGAGATAATGCATAAAATGCACTCAGCATTGGCCCGGCTCTTCGAAACCACTCAGCACATTTTCAATGCCATCAACACCATCATTGTTTTTAATTTTATTATTATTACTTCTCATTTGCTTCCATGACCAGACAAGAGCTTGTTGAAGTCAGGGACCGGGTAAGTTCTGGGTCCTTAGCACCAGCGCACATTTGCTGAGTTAATAAAGAAAGGATCTTGGGACAGTCCCCCACGCCCCAGGTCAATGACATCCATCCAACATGCAAGAGGGCCTAGAGAGGTGAAATTGCTGGCCACAAGGAGGTGGGGCTTTACAGAGGAGGTGCTGTTAGCGGTCCAGCAGAGACGGTGGAGTCATTAGGGAGGATGTTTGTGATGAGATGAGAGTTCATGGGTGTAGGAGCCTCTGAGATGTTCAGCTAGGCAAAGGCCAAGGCCCATGAGCAGTGGTTAAAGCAGACGCTAAGAGATGACGCTGGAGTCTGGTCATAAGTCAAGCTACCCTGGAGCTGGGCTGGTTGGTGAAAGGGCCGCTAGACTCACAGCAATGACAACTATGACCTCAACTACTATTCGGTGAACGCTAACTACGTGTGAGACCTAGTGCCAACCCTGGGCCAGGTTCTATATGTTTAGCCCCTATCTTTACACCATTTTGATAATGATGATGATAATGAGATAGTTGTCACCATCCCCATTTATAGATGAGAGAACTGAGACTCAGAGCTGCTCAGGGCCACACCGTTAGGGCTGAATCAGCACTGTAATTTCCATCTGTCCGGCATCAGAGCCCATGCTCTTAACTCTGCTGGTCCTCAGAGATTATTAGAGCAGGAAGGGTACTTAGAGACCATGGGGTCCCAGACTGGGAGCCACGCAGCATGTGGGCTGCAGCTTCCCCTTCTCTTGCCCAGGGCAGACATCACTAATCCATCCCAGCACTTCTTCCTGCTGAACTTCAGAATTCTTCTCAATCCAACTGCAAGTCACTGGAATAGCGCACGGGTGAAACAGGTGTGCTCTCAAAGACTGAACATGATGCTTTCAATTTGGAGATGAGAAAAATTTGGGCCAGGGGAGGGAAGTGACTTGCTCAGAGTGTCTCCGCAAGTCAGGGCTGAGCTCCTGACGGTCCTGCAAGAGGAAGCTGCCTGGCTGACAGGATGGCAACGGGGTAGTCCACGTGCTGTCCAGCCACGGACACCAGTGGACGGCTCGTTTCCGGCCAGCAGGGAGGGTTGACATCCAGAAGAGGGAGCGCCTTTTCTAATTTGTACAAAGGCACTTTGAAGGAACGGGGACCTTCAGGTTTATTCTGTTTGTGGAGCCGATGGCCTCCTCTTGCCCTCTGGACGTCGCTCACCTTCTGTCATGGTCTGGAAGTACATCTTGCCGCTGTAGCGCCCGTAGCCCGCCACGGTGCGTGCCCGCACCTGGAAGACATAGATGGCGCCGGCTTTGAGGCCCTGCACGGTGACCGTGTTGGTGGGGCTTTTTATGGCTGTGGCGTTGTACTCACTGAGCTCCTGCCGAGGAACAGAGAAGACCATTAGCAAGGTGGTTGCCCGCAGCGGGCCCAGAGCCCACTCCTGCCACTTGGGGCGGGTTTGGCCACTAAGATAAACATCTGTGGTTCCCAATTCTTCGCTCCCTCCCTGTAACAGAATTACACACCCATACTTTTTGCATGTGACTTCCCACAAAAGAAGGCAGAGTACGTTTCTCTGCCTCGTGGATGCCAAATTTATCCATGTGTCTTGCTTTGGTCCTTGGAACATTCTAGAGGACAGGATGCAAGTGGAGGCTTTACATGTGCTTGTTGAGCTGGCTTGGCCTCTTGTGCTCCTGCCTTAGGCCATGATGGGGCTGAACCTGGGTAACAGCTGGTTCCAGAGTGAGAAACATGTAGGGAAGACCTTGACCTAACTCCTAGGCTGAAACAGGGCCACCTCAGTTGACCCACAGACTCCAACCAATGAGCAAGAAAATCGGCGCTTAGAAGCCATTGTATTTCGGGGACTGTTTATTTTGCAGCATCATCCTCACTGATAGCTGATTAATGCACAGATGCTGAGTGGCCTAGACCCTGAGGTCTAGGCTGTGAGTTCTTGGAGACAGCAGGAAGAGGGCCTACCTTACCCACTTCTGCATCCTCCTCCCTGCCCCATGCCTTGATAGGTTACATGGAAGGACCCCTGTTCAGCCACAGTACACTTGAGTGAGGCAAGAATTAAGGCCCAGACAGGGAAAATGATGCTCAAGGTCATGCTTGAGCTTGTGGCTGCTTTGGCACTCAAAACCAGGCTCCTACATGGAGCTACCTCTAATGTCCAAGGCTTGAGTACCCAGGACCTAATGTTCCCTCCTTTGAGAGCTGCAGAATGCCAATTCTGACCTGAGGACTGCCCAGGGTGACCCAAGGAGTACGGGACAAGACAAAGCTGAGCTGCTGCAGTGGCAACAGAGCTGTGGTTGAGTTGGATGCAGGTGTCTGCCAGTCTATATGATGCTTGTGCAGACAGCGGTCAGCTACCCCCCAAACCATCCCCAAACACCCTCTTCGCACTAGGCCCTGGGGACTCCGAGGGACTCAGGTACGGGCGCTGGATTCAGAGAGCTCAGTTCAGAAACACAAACAGTGTGGAGACTTCAGCTCTTGGAGGAAGATCACGAACGCCTCTGAGAAGCTGATGAAAGCTATGAACCTCTGTGCAGAAAAATGCACACCTGATTGTGCATGCCGGTCACGTGCCCGTGTGCTGCACAGAGCCCTTGAAAACTCCCTTGAAACAATGAAATTCAGTGAGTGCAATGTCATTCTGGGCATCATAGCCTAGAGGTTCAGATCACAAATTGGAGCCCGACTTCCTGGGTTCAAGTCCTGACTCTTCTACTTACTCTCTTTGTGACCTTGGGGAGGTTTCTTAACCTCTCTTTGCCTCCTTTTCATCATCTGTAAAATGGGGATAATAATGGTCACAGCCACTTCAGAGGGTTGTTTAGAGGATAAAATGCATTAATATGAATAAAGGTAGGGTAAGCACAGTGTGCTGCGGGCATGTGACCTCGCCTGGGTGGGGGCCATCGGGTGACGTCAGGCAATGCTCTCTGCAGAGTGGGGTTATGCAATGGAATTTTGAAGAACAGACAGAAGTCACCCAGGTCAAAAAAAGGGAGGGCATGTTTGGCAAGGAGCACCAGGTGCGAATGCAAGGAGGTGAGAATGAACTTGGGATATGGGGGGCTAGAGAAGGGGCTGACCTGTGGGTGTCTCCTTCCCACCCCCTCACACCTCCCAGGGAGCAGCAGTACATAGGAAGTCTCTTTTCTTTCTTTTTTTTTTTTTTTTAAAGATTTTATTTATTTATTTGAGACAGAGAGAATGAGAGAGAGAGAGAGCACATGAGAGGGGGGAGGGTCAGAGGGAGAAGCAGGCTCCCTGCCGAGCAGGGAGCCTGATGTGGGACTCGATCCAGGGACTCCAGGATCATGACCTGAGCCGAAGGCAGTCGCTTAACCAACTGAGCCACCCAGGCGCCCAGGAAGTCTCTTTTCTTGAGCCAGCTCATCTGCCTCCTCCACTAGGAAGCCTGCTTGACCTCTCAGCCAGATGTGCCTCCCTTCCTCTGAGCCCTGGAGCACTTGCCTGGATGCCCTAGGAGGGGGTTTCTGCTATGTCCCCTCATCCTGGGCACAGGCTGATCGCACAACCTTGACCGTAAACTCCTGAAAGGAGTGGCTGTGTTTTATTCCCCTGTACTAAGCACAGAGGCCTGCACACAGAGACCTGCCCCGACGCCCACAGGGTAAAGGCTGTACTCCTCAGCTTGGCATTCCAGACCCTTCATGACTCACCCTTTGCCAATCTTGCCTGCACATCTCCAGTGTCCTCCCCTCCCTTTCTTGGTAGGGCTGCCAGATTTAGCAAATAAAAATGCAGGATGCTCAGTTAAATCTGAATTTCAGATAAACAATGAATAATTTTTTTGTATAAGTTTTTCCCATGTAATATTTAAAACACAATTATACTAAAAAATTATTTTAAAAAATTTAAATGTAACTGGTGTCCTATATATTTTTTTGGCAACCTTACCTTCCCTGGACACTCTGAGCCTTGGCAAGTGTTGTTTCCCCTATCTGAAATACCCTTTCCCCATCTGCCTGTTCATCGAGACTTAGTACAAGTACCACCTTTGCTGGGGAAACTTCTCCGATGTCCCAGAAAAAGTTGCAGGTCCATTGTCTCCTCTCCCACCTGTTGTTCTGATATGCATGTGTTTTCTCTAAGGACTATAGGTTTCCCGAAGGCAGAGACCTTGTCTCATTCATCTCCGGGACCGCAGACTCAGCACATAGTAGGTGCTCACTAACTACCGCCAGGAACAAATGAATGAACATCATAGACTATTAAAACAAAAAACAAAAAACAAAAACTACGAACGCAGGTTGCAGTATCAAGACTGTCCACTAGGTGCCGCCAGCCAACATGGAATCTGCTGGGGTTTGAAAAGAGGATGGAGTCTGCAGACTGCGTGGGTGGGTGTCCACTTAGAGAGGGTGGAAGTTTTAAGTTCCTGATTATAGGATGGAGATGGGAGGTAACTGCCAGGGGCATAGGTGCCTCAGGAGAATGAGGAACGAACCTCGTGGATCGCTTTTCTAAAGCAGGGAACAGGACAGAGCGGGGGATTGGAAGTCATTTCAAATGCTGCTTCTTCCCCTTACTTGCATTGTGACCTTGGGAGAGACCCTTCACTCCCCTGGGCTCCTGTTTTCTACTCCACAAAAGGAACAATAAACGCCAACCTCTCAGGGTTGTTGTGATCAAGTAGTGTCTGGCACAAAGGAACTGCTCTGGAGACATCAGTCCCCTTCTCTCCTCCCCCGTGGCTGAAGCACCTGTATCTGAATAAGGACTAAGCATTGATGGGTTAGGGGAAGAAATTTAGTATGAAATCCACTAGTCTGGGGCACCCAGGTGGCTTGGTCGATGAAGCGTCGGACTCTTGATTTCAGCTCAGGTCAGGATCTCAGGGTTGTGAGATCGAGCCCCACATTGGGCTCTGTGCTCAGCGTGGAGTCTGCTAGAGATTCTCTCTCTCCCTCTGCCTCTCCACCCCTCCCACTCACTCGTGCTCTCTAAATAAATAAATAAATAGATAGATAAATAAAATCTTTTTTTTTTTTAGATAAATAAAATCTTAAAAGAAAAAAAAAAAAAGAAATCCACTAGTCCTTAGTTTGAATCCTTACCCGGAGACTACGGGCCAGTGAGTACTGGGTGCATTTCTTAAGCTCTATGAGCCTCAGTCTTCTCATCTTTGAAGTGGGATAACATCACCATATGCCACACAGAGTGGGTGTGGAGATTCAACAGGAAAAAAATGGGTAAAGCTTTTAGCATAGTCCCCAGCACACATAGGGACTTAATAAATATTGGCCATCGCCCTCATTGTTATCAACACCGTGACAGGGTAAGCCTTCACCGATGTTCATGAAATGGATGAATGAATACAAAAGTGAGCGAGTGTCAGAACAAACCTCTCCTTGTCCACACTGGACAACCATCCACACTGCTCCACGTACCCTGGACAACAACCAATGCAGCCTGGATTTTCATAGCTCATCCCCACCGCGCCCAGCCTTCCTTCCCCTCTGCTCTGCCAAGTAGAAATTTCTGTTGAATAAACACAAATCGATGAGGCCTACAGGGGCCCATCTGCCATAGGTGGCCCCACAAATGAATCTTCTGGAGCGCTGGGGGAGCCAAAGGGAGCATGAACCTGCTCTGGGGCAGCTACCAAAGGAGGCCAACTCCCCTAGGACGGTGGAGCCAATGGAAACAGCCAGCGCGGGTCTGGCCAACACCATTCGTCAGCAGCATCCAGAAGCTTTCCAGCAAAGTGGTTTGTAGCTCCGGGCTCCGGGCAGGCTGGGAAATCCCCAGTGGAGCTGGGGAAAGGCCAAACGGAGAGCCCGCTCCAAAAAGAGCCCTTTCTAAAGAAGGAAAGGAGGAGTGGGAAAGATGGTGGGGGCGGGGCCCACACGGGACCGCAGAGCTCGCTGCCTAACTTCCCTACCTGGGAAGATCTGCAGCCTTCATTAAAGAAATCAATGGCAGGCACTGGCCGGATTCTGAAGTGTTAGGGAAGAGCCGGCTGTGGACTTGTCAGAAATCCATCCCGCATTCTGGCTGTCCCTCCGTGATGGAAGCCCGAGAGGCTGGGGACCGAGACTGCTCCTTGCCCTGCACAGCCATCTCCCCTGACACTTGCCATCAACTCCTTCTTCTTTCTCTCCTTAGATCTGCCATCTTCCTGATTCTGTCCGTCCATTTCCGTTTTATCTCTGCACACCCTCTTGTCTGTTCTTGGCTACACCTTTCCACCCCCGGCAAGCACCACAGCTGCACCTCCATATCACAAACCCACACTGGCCCCAGGAAAAGGCACCACCATCCATCGGGAGCTGTCCTTCACACTTCCCTGGTCCCCTGAGTTTCAAAACACCGTCTGAATCTGTGGGCTTCTCACCATCTCTGCAGCCAGCCCCTACGCCACGCCACCATCATTTCTCACTTGGTGTCCCGTGAGAGCCCTCTAAAGGGTCTGTGTCCCCAGGACCCCCTTCCAGTCTTTTCTCCACACAGTAAGCTACAGGGATCTTTAACATAATCTGAGTCAGATCACGTCATTCCAGAACCTTCCAACGGCTTCCCGTAGTACTTTAAATTGAATCCAGACTCCAAAGGCGTGGAAGGCCTACCACAACCCAGCCCTGTCTCCCTCTCCAACTCCTTCCCTACTAATCTCGCTCTTGTTCATATTGCTCCTCCACACTTGCCTTCTCCTGCCCCAGGGCCTTTGCATGTGCTGCTCTTGCTGTCTGGAATGACTGCCCTCAACCCTTGTCTGTCCGGTGAACTCCTAGCATCTTTCAAGGCTCAGCTCAAATGTCCCTGGAATGAAGATTTCCCCTCACTTATACCCAGATCATGGGTCCCTCCTTGGTGCCCCTAAGGACCTTTGCTGGCCCTTCTGTGACTGTGTCACAACTGGTCTCATGGCTATTTATGTCTGGATCTGTCGCTTCCCCTGGACTGTGAAGGCCCTGAGGCCTCTGGGCATGTCTGGCTAATCACAGGATTCCCAGTACCGAGCCCAGGGCCCAGCCCAAAGTTGGTGACAGTGAATACTGAATGAACTGGTGTCCATCTCCCACTGGCAGATGCCAAGCTGCCTCTCACTGCACCCCGGGCCCTGGGAGGAGGGGCTGACTGAGTAGGGCCATGTCTCACCACGGTCGCACCACCCTAGTCCTGTCCCTCTCTCGCCATTTGTACTTAAGCTCCTCCTTCAGAGCCTGGTCCTGTCCACCTTTAAACGGTCATCCCAGAAGCATCCCTGAGAGAAAACCAGAAGGCAGGAGAGCCAGGTGAAGAGCGAGGGCATAGGCCCAAATCCGTGCTCCCCCACTTAGTAGCTGGGTGCTCTTGGACAAGTCGCACAACTTCTCCCTGCCTCAGTTTCCCCTCCCATCCCAGTGGGGTGAATGGCACTGCTGTGAGGAGGAGCGACACGTTGGAGGCGGTGTGCGCTCATGACATGTGAGCAGGTGGTGGCCGTGGCTGCTGCAGCTGGTGGCCTGCTGGTCCTGCCACGGCGTCGGAGGCCTGGGGTTGCCGGGGGGCAGCAGAAAGTAGGGCAGAGCGGCCTCCTGGTTCGCGTCTCCAGCAGCCTCCCCAGCCCCTCCCGTCTCGGTAGGAAATGGGTCGGAGGCAGGACCCGCGCCGGGATTCCTCATTTCCGCTCTAGTCTTCGGGGACAAACACTTTCGGTTTCGTTTAATCATAAAGCTTCTTAATTAGTTTTTTTCGTTTTTGAATTCTGAGTTGCTAAGCTGTCCCCGCCAGAGGGGGTGGAAGCGCTGGTTCCTGCAGGGCCCGGGGCTTCCTGGGCCTGGGAACAGCTGGTCTGGCTCAGGCTACAGGATGCCTGGCTCCTTCCAGGCCCTGCTTCCCTCACATCCTCCTCAGCTCGGGACGTCCAGCAGCACCTCCTGAGCACCTACTGTGCGCCAGGCTGGGGAAACGGCAGACGTTAAGGCAAGGTCTCCTCCCTGGAGGAACAGGCCCTGGGAAGGGATCCATTCAATTATTCCTTCAACCAATATTATCAAGCGTCTCTTTGGTGCCGGGCCCAGGGTGCTGGGGGGAAGACAGTGAATGGGACAGATATGGTCCCTGGCCTCTCGGAATGTGCTGCCTAGAGCGGGGGACGAGCAAGGACACCAGAAATCATAAACCAGCTGGGTGAGGCTGCATAGGAGTTTGCAGCCCCCTGAGACCACGGGAGTTGTGCTGAGCCGGCAGTTAACAGCGTGGAAGGGTGGGGCTGGGCCTCAGGAGGCAGGGCTCCAGCCAGGGTGGCTGGAACTGCTTCCATCTCTCTTCCTCTCAGCCGTGGGGGAGAGCCTTCTTATCCATTTCCAGGTCCCAACCCTCAACCAAAGCACTTCCTATAGTCATTCACACCTTAGTCTGAATGCGATCCCCATGACACTTTTCCCAGGGGCCCTTGCAGCCTCTGTGGCTGTTTGGTGCCTCAGGACGCAGGGAAGAAAAGTCTCCAGTCAGAAAGAGAGTTTCCTGGACCTCTGCTGTCGAGCAGCTCTATCTACCCCCGGCCCCCACACCGAGCAGGCCCCACGTTCAAATGTATGGACCTCACCTGGACTCACAGGTGTAGCTCATGCCCACCATGCAGCAGGCAGGGCAGACAGGAGGAAGGGAAAGCACACTCCGCTAGGGCCGGGAGCCCAGCCGGGCACCGTCCCTGTCCCTGTGCAGCCCCCAGTCAAGACAGCCAATCTCCTTAGGACTCGACACAGGAGGAAATAGGCTCAGAGAGGGAAGATGCCTGCCCAAGGTCACACAGCCGGTTCTGGATGGAGCTGGGATCTGAACCTACAGCTTCTCACTCCTAGTCCAGTGCCCCTCTACAACACCAGGGGCTTCCAACCCCGGGTCCCCGGGTCCTAGAGGGCCCTGAGGGGGTAACAAGGGTCTGATTTTAAAAGCTCAAAGAGAAATTGCTCTCTCCCCGTACAAATGGCATCCAGGCAAATGAAAACAAATGTTTTAGCTGGAATCAGAACAACACGGGGAGGGAGGTCTACTCTCACCCTGGAGAGAAGCTGTCTTGAGCAGTTTTAAATCTTGGCTTCAGAATGGGTGACTATTTTCGGGAAACCAGTTCTTCAGAACCTCAGGCCCACTGAAGTCAAGAGGAAGGGTCTCGGTGAGGAAAGGGCCATGACCACTGCCTTTTACTGAGATTGCTGGCCCGGTGCCCCAGCCCAGAAAAGCACGACTCAGAGAGGTCAAGACACCTGCCTGAGGTCCCACAGCTGGGGAAGACCAGAGTCAGAATTGAGCCCGGCAGCCTGACTCGGAGGCCAGTGCTCTCTCTGAGGCACCAGGGGGTCCAGTCTTGCGGGATGGTAGAACCCCAGGCCCCAGGGAGGTGGGGGTGGGGAGTGCGCCCAGGAGCACAGGTACCTTCTCATAGTACTGCAGCTCATAGTCCAGGATGACACCGTTGGGCTGGTCAGGCTGGGACCACGACAGGGTGATGCTGTCCACGGTGCGGCTCACCTGGTGCATGATGGACACGGCCGAGGGAGCTGGAAGAGAGGTCAGAGGTCAGGGGTTGGGGCAGCAGGAGAGGGTGCAGCCTCTGGCCCCACTTTAGAGGTACCCAGACGGACAGAGTGGAGGATCAGAGAGGGGCAGGCATCTGGCTGAGGCCACACAGCCTGCCTAGGGGGCTGACAGGGGGCAGAGGGACTTGTGGAGGACCGTGGGTGCTGCTTTCATGAAGTACCTGCAGATTTCAGACACAGACAATGCTGGCCGTCCCCGGGGAGCTCAAGCCACACCAAGTGAGAGATAGATGCACTGGGCCCTTCTCTGGCCTGGCCCAAAGCAGCTGGATGAAAGGTGTTCATTCTCTCTTGGAGCTTACAGCCTACTGGACTCGGGAACTTACAGACCCAAGACATGATGATGGGACTGTGGCAGAGGGGAGCAGAGAGGGTCGGAGACGCCCCTGTTCCTTCCACAAATGTGCACCAAATGCCTACTATGCACCAGGGAGCTAGCACTGAATAAAAATGACTGCCAAAAATAAATTTATAAAAATAAATCCATAGCTCCTATGGAAAACAGTCTGGCAGTTCCTTCAAGAGTTAAACATAGAATTACCACATGACCCAGCATTTGCACTCCTAATTTTATATCCCCAACGACTGAAAACAGGTACTCAAACAAATACTTGTACATGAATGTTCATAGCAGCTCTATTCACAATAGCCCAAAGGGAACAACCAAGGTGTTCATCAACGGATGAATGGGTACACAAATTATGGTGTACACATACCACAGAATCTTATTTAGCCATAAAAGTAAATCAAGTTCTGACAGGTGCTACAATGTAGATGAACTTCAAAAACATGCAAAGTGAAAGACAGACACAGAGGTCATATATTTTAGGAGTCCATTTGCATGAAATATTCAGAATAGGTAAACCCACAGACAGCAAGCTGTTGGTGGTTGCCAGGGCTGAGGGTAGGGAGGAACGGAGAATGTTCTGGGCTTAGAGAGAGGTGGTGGTCATACAGCACTGTGAATGCACTAAATGCCACTGAATCGTACACATGAAAATGGTTAATCGGATAGGAATTCTACCTCAACAAAATCCCTCCCTCCCTCCCCCTAGTGCTGCTAGTTAAAGGAAGGGGACAGGAAGTCAGGGCGGCCTGTTTAGTGCTAGGAGGACTCTTAGACATAATTTAGTCCCGTCCCTTCATTTTACTGATGTGGAAGCTGAGGTCCAGGGAGGGGATGTGAGCTGCCCAAGATCGCACGGTGAGTTCATGACACACAGCCTTTTTCTGGATTCCTTATTTCATATTTCACCCGGGCCTATGTTTCTGGCCTCCTTTTCAAGTGGAATGAACCTATGCAAAGCACCTACTATGCATCACCCACAGCCTGGGGCCCTTTGCATCTGTTTCCTGAGCTGACCGTCGGTGAGGGTGCAGCATCGACCCCACTGACAAGTGAAGACCCTAAAGCTCAGAGGGGCAAGGGGCCTCCTGAGATCACACAGCCCCCACATCCTCAGTAGGGGAGCTGGGATTTGAACCCAGGTCTGCCGGGCAGGACTTGTCCCATGAGTTGGAGGGGGCCGGGGTAACTCCTGACGCGGTCCCTCCCCACGGTGTGACTGGAGTAAGCCTCCCCGCCTCTCTGGGCCCGAGGTTTTCATGGTCTCAGGAGCGGCTGAGGACTCACCAGGGTGAAGGGAGCAACTCCTGCAGTCTCTCTTGGCTCCTGGGCAAGACTGTGACAAGCAGATGCCCTGTCTCGGCCCACACAGGGGTGTCTGAGGGTTGAGACGGACCCTTTTCCTCCTCATCCAAATCTTACTTCCCAGGTGCTTTGTATGGATGTGAGCATGGAGCAGGGGCTGGTAGGAGCTCATCGGGACTTGAAGCCTGGCAATGACTCACCTGTTCCCTGCTCTGTTTCTGTCGCTTCAGCCTCAGGGTGGAGGGAACACTCTGTTGCTTAGAAGACCCAGGCTCTGCTCCCTGGCTTGCTGCTTACTGACTGTGTGACCTTGGGCAAGCTGTCCCCCATCTCTGGACCTGGCTTTGTCCTCTGCACCAAGGGCAGGCTGCAAGATCCCTGAGGTCTTGCAGCTCGAATGCTCCCTGCCTGTCCTTCTTCGGCAGCCCTCGGCCTGGAGTTGGATCAGCCCAGAGGCCAGCATGAGCCTGAGCAGGTTCGGCTTCCCTCTAGCACCCCTAGTACCAGTGGGAAATTGGCCCAAGACACCCGAGACAGGGTGGCAGCACCAGCAAGAAGGAGTGGACCTTGGTCCCGGTGTCCCTGACAAGCCTCTGTTTCTTCTGCACCTGAGAGTGTGCTGCCTGGCTCTTAGCTTGGCTCCTGGCCCTGCCTCTCGGGAAGACCAGGCCCCTGCTCCCCGCAGTTCTCTCCTCAGTCAAACAGGGGGACTCTGTCTTCCTTACTGCCTCCCAGAGAATCAAGAGACCCCGACGTGCGCGAAGGGGCCCCGCTAACCATTGTTTATTGAGCACCTACTACATGCTGGGCACCGTGCTATGCTCTGGACATGCATTAACCCATTTAATCCCCACCACAGCCTCGAAAGCAGACCTCCTTGAGCCCATTTTGCAGATGGGGAAGCCGAGTATGGAGTAAAGTGTCTTGCCTGAGGCTATGCAGAGTAAGTGGCAGAACAAAGCAATACATTCTCACCAGATGCCTGGGGATGCGAGGTGACATTTCTCGGGCTCCAGGAAGTCACTTGAAGGACTTTCAGGGCTGTGCATACATGTATCATAGTAACAATGATAAAGCCACGAACCTAACACTGACTGAGCCCTTACTCTGAGCCCAGCACTTTTCTAGGCTCTTTACACCTATCAACATAGGTGTAACAGAATTCTCACAATTGCCCCATTAGCTGGGGGCTACTAACATCCCCAGTTTATAGATGGGGAAACTGAGGCTTGGAGCTGTTCAGTAACCTGCTCAACGGTCATGCAGCAATGCAGGGCTGGGCCAGACTTGAACCCGGCAGCTCAGGCTCTTCACTGGCACAGTGCCCGGCTCCAGGGAAATGCTCCCCGGAGATTAGTGAGGTTAACTGCTAGAGCCCAGTGGAGGGGCGGTCAGAGTGCTCCGTGACTCAGTTTCCTCATCTGTAAAATGCGCCTGAGGGTAACGTGCCCCGAGGGCTGTTGCGGGGAGCAGATGTGTGAACTCGTGTCCACTGCTCAGTGTGGCATCTGGCAGGTGGTCAGCGCCGGGAGTGTTCACCCGTGTCACTGGGTTCTTGCCACCGTGCACTGAGCAGCTGACCCATGTCACCCCATTGGGTCCTCTCAACAACAATGCGGGATGGGAGTTAATATCCACAATTTGCAGAGGAGGAGACTGAGGCTCAGAGAAGCATGGTGGCGCCGAGCTGGGCCTGGAGCCAGGTCAACCCGCCCCAGCCATGCTCCCTGCCACTGTCCCCTCATTCTCTGATCCCATCTCCAGCCCAGACCCGTCTCTCCCTCTGGAATTGAGCACTCTGTTCTTCAGGGCTGCCGGAGGCCCTGGCTCCTCTGTGGGGCCAGGCCGTCCACCCTCCTCTCCCGCCTGCTGTGGTCTGCGTCCACGGGCAGAGTGCGCCGTCACTGCGCGTCTGTCGTACCCGTGAGCCTCGGACACACACTGCACCCACAAGCATGGGTGACCCGTACTGTCATCAAGCCACAGGGATGTGACCTCAGTCAGGTGGGGCTTTCTGCAGGCAACTGAACCCTCAGTTGAGAAGATTTCAACCTGGCCCCAGAGAGGCAGTCCGGTGCAGTGGTCGGGAGCCAGAGGGTGGAATCAGACTTGCAAGGAAATCTGCTCCCCTCTCCCTGGTGCTGTGGCCTTCAGCAAGTTCTCTCAACCTCTCTGAGCCTCCCTTCCTCCCCCGGCCCATCCACTGCGGACCCTTCCCTGGCAAGGATGTCATGAGCACGAACGGAGAAATGCATGTAAAGGCTTCACCACGGTGCCTGGCACCATCAGGAGGGACAGCTTGTTAAACACACGTCAAGGGCCGCCTGGCTGGCTCAGTGCATGGGGCACACGACTCTTGATCTCGGGGTCGTGAGTTTGAGTCCCACATTAGGCGTAGAATTTACTTTAAAAAAAAATTAAAGAACACTTTTAGAGGCAGGGGCGGGGGGGCGCCTGTGTGGCTGTCAGTTGAGGGTTCGACTCTTGGTTTCAGCTCAGGTCATGATCTCAGGGTTGTGGGATCGAGCCTGCGTCCAGCTCCCTGCTCAGCGGGGAGTCTGCTTGAGATTCTCTCTCCCTCTGCCCCTCCCCCCACTCTTGCTCTCTCTCTCTCTCTCTCTCTCTCTCTCAAATAAATAAATAAATCTTCTTTTAAAAAGAGGAACATTTCAAGAGTATAGAATGGTGCCAGGGGCTGTGGGCTGGGGGAAAGGAGATGCTGGTCTAAGAGCACAAACTTCCAGCTGTAAGAAGAATCAGTTCTGGGAGCTAATGGACAGCACGGTGACTATAAGAAACAATACCATAGGGGCGCCTGGGTGGCTCAGTTGGTTAAGCGACTGCCTTCGGCTCAGGTCATGATCCTGGAGTCCCAGGATCGAGTCCCGCATCGGGCTCCCTGCTCAGCGGGGAGTCTGCTTCTCCCTCTGACCCTCCCCCCTCCCATGTGCTCTCTCTCTCTCATTCTCTCTCAAATAAATAAATAAAATCTTTAAAAAAAAAAAAGAAAAAGAAACAATACCATATTGTATAATTGTAAGTTGTTAAGAGAGTAGATCTTAAATGTTATAACCACACACGCAAAAATAGTAACTATGTGAGAGGTTGGAGGTGTGAACTAACCTTACTGTGGTAATCATTTAGCAAAATATACACATGAATCAAGACATCACATTGTATACCTTAAACTTTCATGTTATTCATCAATAATATCTCAATAAAGCTGGAAAAATATTTCAATTCACAGAGTGGCTATGGGGCCAGCATGATGCTGGGTTCTGGGGCTCAAGAGAGGAACCTCTCAGGTCCCTGCCTTCCAGGGGCTCGGGGTCTAACGGGAAAAAGCATATTTTTTCACACAATGATTGCCACCTCCAGGCTGGAGCTCCTGGGTCCATGCCCCCGGGTCAGGACTCAGCCAAGGTGATCCAGGCCTAAGAAGGGGCAATGTCCTTCCCTTAACTTCTCTCCCCGTGATTTCACCTCCCAACAGTGAAGTGGCAGAATTCATCCTTAAAGATTAGTGCACTTTTCAAACTTGAGGGGGCATAAGGAGATAACCAGGAGACTTTGTTAAAACTCACTTTACTGGGCACTCCACCCCTCTCCCCAAGATTCTGATTCAACAGGTCTGGGGTAGGGCCTGAGGATCTGCAGTTCTAACAAGCCCCCGGGTGATGCCGATGTTGCTGGTATGTGGACCACACTTTGAGGAGCAGTGGATTCAGGACCAGAGAAGGAAGGGGACTTGTCTAAGGTCACACAGCAGCTAGGGGCTGGCATAAGAGCCTAGACTAGCTGAATCTTGATTGAGTATATTTTCCACCCACAACACCACTTCTCACAGCCCGGCTCCTGCAGAGACTGGCCCTCTCATCTGCCCAGGCTAAACTTCTGGAACCTGCAGGTCTGGAGTGTCTTGAAGCAGGGGTACAAGAAGTCGTTGGGGAGGTGCAGGGCTGAGGCTGCCCAGGAGCCTGTCCTCTCCTGAAGGCACTGGGGAGCCACAGAAGGACTGCAGTGGACAACCTGCTCCTCAAATAAAAAGCTTGTCATCTTCACAACACCTGTATGCTCCCACGGTGCCCAGTGGAAACACAAAAGGAAGGCCAACCCCTAACACCTCCTTGTTCACTCTGTGCCAGGCGCTTTTCCAGATGCTTTACGTAGTGAACTCCTTTGACACTCATATGGACCCTATGAGGCGGGTATTATTATTATACCCATTTTATAGATGAGGAAATGGAGGCACTGACGTTATGAAGTAACTTGCCCAGAGTCACACAGTTAGCAGGCAGCAGAGCTGGGATTTGAACCCTGGCCCATTTCAATCCAACGCATCCTTCCCTTCGTTGACTGTGGCTGATACGGGCTGAGCAGGGAGGTCTGGAAACCAGTGGTCATCAGAGGGCCTCTGAGGACACCCTGGTCTGGTTCCCGTCCTGTTGCTGCCAAGCGCACTCCGCCCGGCTCCCGCTGACTCACCTCGCCCACCACCACCCAGCCCGCCTCGGCTCTGGGAGCTCAGCTGTTGGTGGGGCAGGTCCCACACAGCCATGGGGGTCTGGGCTTGGTGGGCTTAGCTGGCAGGCTTGGGTTACAGACAGCTCACCCGGGCTCTGATCCCATAAGCCCCGTCACCCTGGGCGTGGCAAGGAGGCGGCATTTGCTGGGAAGATGATCAAGGCGGGCCAGTGGGGGCCAAGCAGGGCTGGCCTTTCTCCTGGAATCCGGGGGGATTGAGAAAAGGGAACAGCTGGATATTCTCCCATCCCTCCTGCCGTCCACCGCCCACCCTGGGGTATCAGGTTTCCCTGTAAGTTGGTCTTCAGGGAATTCTGGTATTTTCAATTACCAGCCAGGCACGCTGGCAGGGGGCTGGGGTCAGTGGTGCCCTGTGACCCCTGCAAGGAGATGGAGCCCCAGGGAGCAAGCACAAAAGAGGCTTGTGGCTGAGAGGGGAAGGGGGAGGCCGGCCAGGCAGGGCCTGCTTGGCTGGAGCAGGTGGTCAGGGGCCCTGCTGCCCCCAGCGAGCCCTGGGGGAGCATCCAGTCCCTTCATTAGCTGAGACTTGGGGAAGTAGCCTTCCGCATGTGCCTCCGTTTCCCCCTCTGGGCATGAAGGGGTTGAATGAGGAGGTCTCTCAGGGCCTTCTGGGACTAGGAGCCTTTGACGGGCAGGAAGACAGGAGGCCCGAGACCAGAGGGTGTGGGTTTGGGCTTTGTTCAGCTTCGTCTCCACAGCCCCGAGCTCCGAGGCAGGAAGGAGACCTCCGAGAGTACTTGGCCTTTACCCTTTCACCGGTCAGAAGACCCCAGGAGCTTAGAGGAGTAGGGAGAAGTCGCTGGGCATTGGCAGTGTGAGACCCCCACCCCAAGCCCCAGTCTCAGATCCCGCTACCTCTGTGACATCTTCACTGCTGTCGACAGCACGCCGTGACTTCCCACTGCCCCCCAAATAACACACAGATGCTCCACGTGGCCTCCGGGCGCACCTGCCTGGCACCCACCACCTCCATGCACGTGCTCCTCCACTCCCAAGTGCCGTCCACACTGGCCACCTTTCTGTTCCCTATCACACCAAGGTCATCCTTTGCTCAGGGCTTTGGCCCCACGGTGTTTCTGCCTGGACGCCCCTTGCCCCGGATCTCCATGGCCCTCAGGGAGCCCTCCCTGACCACCCACCCGCTCCCGTCCCCTGCCACCCCACAGAGGCTTTCTTTGCTTTGCAGTGTTAACAGGGACCTTGTCTCTCTTGTTCAATCCCTTATCCCTAGTGCCTGGGATGGTGTGACAGTGTGTGGCTCAGAGTAAGCACTTATCCATATTATTGGAGGAAGGAAGGAGAGAAGGAAGGGTAAGGCTCTCCCCTTTTTTAGCACCTTCAGGAACCTGGCTGAGTCACTGACCTTGGGGGCTGGGAGCCAGGGGAAGGCAATGCAGCTTCCATGATGGGCACTAACCATTCGCTCTGCCTCAGACCCAGAGCCCACTTGTGATGTGACCTGCTGCAGTGGCCTGGAGCCTCCCGCCGACCAGCTGGCCTAAAATACCACAACAGGGCATCGCAATTGCGCTTGCATTCTCCGGGACTCCTGGAGTTTCTGGTTGATAGCGGGGTCGCTCTTTTAACTGTGGCAATACATTAAACTCCTGATGATCCAGCTGCAATTCTGGGTGACCTGAACATAACTGTCACAACAGAATTTCCACAAATAAAACGCTTCCAGAAAATGGGCCTCATTTCTTTCTGATTGGACCAAACATTTGCGCTGTGGGTAGAACAAGGAAAAGCTGAGAACTGGTGTCAAGGTGGCACTTTGCTATGAAAAAAAGGAGTTCTGTGGCCAAGAAAGGTACAGAAACACAGAGTTCTAGACCCCTGCTTATGAGACCCACATTGTATTTGCCTTTGTTCAAGGCTCTGAGAAGTCCTGCAGGGGAGAGACCCAGTTAACCTGGCAGTCGAGGTCTCCTTTGGCTTCAGAACCCCTTTTTCATGTAATAGTTATTAATGTCTTTTGGAAGTAGCAATTTGTGGAACATATTTTTTTTTTTTTTTGGAAAAACCCCAAAACAACAAAAACTGGGTCTAGGAGATACTGTCTTTTTCCTTGAACCCAAGAAAAGCTCCTGTCTGCGGTGGCTGTTCATCTGCTCATTCATTCTTCCCTTGATTCAGCTTAGATTTAACAGCACCTTCTGGGTGCTACACAATCAGATGCAGTGAGGTTAATCACGTCTGTTTCACAGATGAGGAAAACGAGAGTCAGGTCAAGTCTCCTGCCTAAGGTACCTCAGCTCACAGGTGGGATCGAGACACAGACCTGCCTGACTCTACAGCCTGGGTTGGTTTGTTCTCCCTGATTTCTTGGCCTGAGCCATGTGCATGATCAGAGCAGGCTAAGGCCAGGCCCTGGGCTCGGTACCATGGATACATCCAATGGCCCACCTGCCCATGGGATGCTGGACAGCCTTGATCTTGCCTGTGGCTGCTGGATGGGACCCAGTCCTACCCCAGCACCTGGACTAGCAAGGTGGTAAGAGCCTGAGCTTCAAATCAGGTAGCCCAGGCAGCATATCTCGCCCTTTGGTGCCTCCGGTTCTCCTCTACAGAATGGGGACAGGGCATGGATGTTGGGAGGTTAAATGAAAACCTGCATGTCACTTGCTTAGCACAGGCTTAGGTCCAGAGTCAGGGGCCAGGGGACGTCTGTCATATGGAGCTGTCTGGGCCGCTCAGAATCTTCTAAATCTTTTTATTTTTTTAAAATTTTACTTATTTATCTTAGGTAATCTCTACATCCAATGTGGGGCTCGAACTCATGACCCCGTGATCAAGAGTTGCACGCTCTCTGACTGAGCCAGCCGGGCGCCCCTGGGCTGCTCAGACCCGTAAGCAGCACTGTGAGTAGCTGAGTGGTGGTAATGGTGGTGGTGGAAGGGAGGAGACGCAGCATTCATTCAGGGTTCAGATCCCAGCTCTCTTATGCCCCGGAGACTGTGTGACCTCAGGCAAGTTACTTTCCTCTCTGAGCCCAGTTTTCTCACCTGCAAAATGGGATGTGGCAGACATGACTTACTGCCTGCCCAAATATCCATTCTTTCTTTTTCAAATTAACAAAATCTTGGTTCTTAGCTAGGCACATTATGCCCCCAAAAAGACTATATTTTCCCCAAACTCTCTGGTAGCTACAAGTGGCCATGTGACAATAGGATTGCCAATGAGATATAAAGCTAATGTAATATGTGGGACTTCCAGGAAGTCTCTCTTAAAGGGAAGGGACTTCTCATTCTCCTTCTTTCATCCTGCTGCCTGGGACATGGATGCGATAGCTGGAGCTCTCGTAGCCATTCTGGCCCATAAGAACAAGAAGCTGTGTGCTGGGAAGCTTGGATCCCTGATGATTCCACGGAGTTGCCCAAACTCCCATCTTCTGACATCCTTTACATATAAGAAAAATAAACTTCCATTTTGTCTAAGCCACTATGGTAGACTGGTTGTATTATTATTATTTTTTTAAGATTTTATTTATTTATTTGACAGAGAGAGAGAGAGAGAGAGAGAGAGACAGCAAGAGCGGGAACACAAGCAGGGGCAGAGGGAGAGGGAGAAGCACGCTTCCCGCTGAGCAGGTAGCCCGATGTGGGGCTCGATCCCAGGACCCTGGGATCATGACCTGAGCCGAAGGCAGATGCTTAACGACTGAGCCACCCAGGCGCCCCTGGTTGTGTTATTAATCACGTCCTTATATCTTCACTCTTTGCCCTATAACTTGTGTCAAACTGTCCCCCAACTTTGGGCTGAGCCATGCGACTTGCTTTGGCCAATGGGATATTAGCAAACACGATCTAAGCAGAGGCTTGATAAGCCCTTGCATATATCTGCTGGCTCTCTTGGTTCCCTGTGATTGCCACAAGAACATGCCCAGGCTGACCTGCTGAAGAAGAGATACGCAGAACAGAGTTGTTGCCCTAGGGGTCCCAGCCAGGACCATCCTGACCATCTGACAGCAGCCAACCCCAAACGTGTAATAAAGCCCTGAAAATATCCAAAGATCTGCCGAGTGACCCAGAGTGCAAACCCATGAATGCACCCCCACCAGGACCCGCCCGGCCGATCCGGAGCCCCGTGTGCTAGAAAAATGCTTCTTGCTTTTATGCTGTTGGTGTTGTGGTTGATTGTCCAACAGCATTACCGTGGCAGCAGCTATCTGTTATTTTTTTTTTCCTGTTCTGTGCAGCGAAACTCAATCTTAACTGATACTCTAGGCCAGCAGTGCCTTCCCTGCAGAAAGCTTGGGGGGATCAAAGAGGCCGATGTGTGCGGAGGGCTTAGCCTGGGGAGGAAAGTGCCCTCTCCCTCTCCCTTCATTTCTCCAGGCCTGGGTCTCACCGGGGGCTCTCTCGGCCCATCTTCCTCTGATCCTCTTGGCCCCCAGGGAGAGAAGTAGGTGAATACATGCTCATGCGAGTTCTAGAGACTGAGCCACTGTATGCCTGCCCCCCAGGAGGGCAGGAGGATCAGAGGAGAACACACTGGCGGAAGGGGCTTTGGAAAGTTGAAAGTCTTTCCATGAGAAAGCCATGCGGAGTGGAGTCCTGGACAGGGGCCATGACGCCTGGCTGGGGTGCTGGAGACTGGCTCTACCACCATCTGCTGGGTCATCTCGGACAGCCACTTAGGGACCTCTCTGGGCCTCAGTTTTCCTCTCTATAAAAAACGAGGTGTGCACTTCAGGGCCCCTGACAATGCTGATGTGCTTTAATTTGGCTTATGTTACCTTCTGTAATAGGCAGAATGATGACCCCCAAAGATGTCCACATCCTGATCCCAGAATCTGTGAATATGGTACCTTACACAGCAAAAGGGTTTTGCAGATGTGATTAAGGTCATGGTCCTCGAGATGGGGAGATTATCCTGGATTATCCAGGTAGACCCAATGTAATCTATTGAGTCCTTAAAGGAGGAGAAGCTTTCGCAGCCGAGAGTCAGAGAACCAGAGGGCCAGCGCGTGAAGAGGGCTTGTACCCCGTTTGTAGCTTCTGAGATGCAGGAGCCACGTGCAAGGACTGGAAAGAAGGCCCCTCAGGTGAAGGGCAGTGGCCAGTAGGCAAGGACAGGGACACCTCACTCCTACCATCCCATGGCACTGAGTTCTGCCAACACCTGAATGAACAAGGAAACGGATCCTCCCTTAGAGTCGTCAGAGAGGAACGCCGCCCTGCCAACAGCTTGATTTGGGCCTGTGAGATCCAGACTAGTCTTCTGCCCTACAGAGCCGGGAGGCAGGAACTGCGGCTCGTTCTAAGTTGCTAAGTTTGTGGCATTTTGTTACAGCAGCAAGAGGAAACGAAGACACCTTCTGGTTTCATTTGAAGCCTAGCTGCCATGTCTCATCCACGGACTCTGTGCTGGGTGCTCTGTCTACATTATTGCTGATCTGGCCACCATCCAGCAAAGCGGGAATGATATAGATCGATGCCCATTCTGCAGGCGCGGACCCTGAGGCTGGGGGAAGCGAAGCCTCTCATGCAGCCTGGTCACACAGTGAAGACAGGGCCGTGCTGGATGAGGGCTGAGCCCAGCACTGATGACGCCTTTTTGCCCACATGACTCACTAGGACGGGACAACAGGGGAACTTCCTAACTAGTCAATCTCCTGTTCAGTTCTGGTGATGCCAAACACCGCCTTTGCCACCTGGGCTGTGGTGTGCACCGGCCCCTGCTCACATCCTGCCCGGCCTCTGCAGAAGGCCTGAGTCCCGCCAGCACTGGGCCCCAGTCTGCCACAGCTGGCCTGGTGACTGGGGACAAGTCGCCTCCCCCTCGATGTCGTAATTTCCTTACCCATGAGACAGGATAATGATAGGACCCACCTCCTAGGGTTGTCGTGAAGATGTATCATCAAGGACTCGGGATAGTGTCTGGCACGGAGTAAACGAACCATGGGAGCCATTATTATGATTAGGGGGGTCACAGAACGATCTCCGCTTTCTGACCGCCTGCATGTACCAGGCAGCCTGGGAGGCACCTTGAGACATGAGCTCAAAGCCTCCCAGCAGTCCCGCGAGGAGGGGTGGTGACGCTCACGAGGAGATGCATTCAGACGTGGGCTAAGTGACTTGTCTAAGGCTGCGTGCCAGTGAGCAGCCAGGCTTGATTCAAAGCCAGGTTTGTTTGCCAGATTCCCAAACCCAGACCCTCCCCACCCCTGCTGGAACTGGGCAGAGGTGCGGCTGCACGGAGCTTGCTCCGGGTGAGACCATGTCCGGCGCAGCCCTGGAGGGCGGCCAAGAGGACTGGACGCGCCCTGAGGACGAGCCCCCCGTTACTGAAATGCCGCATGCGCCCCCTGGTCTGCACGGCTGTCTCTGCCTTGTGATTTCGATCTCGGCTTAAATGCCACCTCCTCAGAGAGGCTCTCTTCTGATGCCCGCCCTGAGGGTCGCCCTCCTCCCTCCCATCCCCTAGGTTGTCTGGTTTGTTTGTGTCAAGGACCAGAGACTCTGGACAGGAGCCTGAATCCTGGGGCTGCCTCTTCCCAGCTGAGTGACACTGGGTGTGTGCTTGACCTCTCCCCATGTCGGTTTCCTCTTCCGTCAAGTGGGGATGTGCGGCCCAGCCTGGCCTCCTCTCTCCAGGGGCCCCCGAGAGGACGCATGAATACGGGGCAGAAAGGTGTTCTGGAATGGCAGAGTGTGGTTCAGAGGTGGCACGATGGCTTTATGAAGTCAGAAGACAGCTCTGGCCCCGGTGAATGCCAAGGAAGGGTGAGCAAGGCCCAGCCACTTGCCCAAAAGGAATACTTTTTCCTTTTAAGGCAATGAGCTAGGTATTTATATATTGAATTTTAGGGTCTGATTAAAACCGACCACTGAATGCATTTGTCTGGAAATCAAGTCCCCAGCCTTGCTTTCCAGCCTGTCGTACTTCTCTACACCCCACCTCACTCCACGCTTCTCTGAGCCCTTCTGCAAATGTTCACTGAGCATTCGCTGTGGTGCGCCCCTGGCCAGGTGCCGGGAAAATCGTGGTAAGTAAGGAAAAGCAGACCCATTGTGTACCACCACACGCTGATGGCGGGGGAGACAGACAGGAACGACATGATCAAAGACTTAAGGCTAAAATCTCAACCAGGGAGGCTTGAGGGCCACAGTGCTGGGGGTGTGTGATCAAGTGAGGAAGGGCAATAAAAATGAGCTAAGGTCTGAAAGAAGGGTGAAGAGAAAAGCAATCCAGGCAGAGGGACCATGTGTGGAGGCACCTCGTGCTCAGGAGGAACAGAAAGAACTCTCCCTCTAGCCTGCCTCCTGCACTTCCCTCTCCTGGGACACCTTCTCCTTGCACGATTCCATCTCTGCTTCTTCTAAGCATGTCCATTCTGCAAAGCCAAGCTCAAATGCCTCTTCTTCCAGGAAGCCTTCCATGATTTGCCCTTTTCCCATTCCCTAGGAGGCAATGCTCTCTCCTGCTTGTGATCTCTCTCCCCTCCCCGATACCTCCTTGGGCCCTCTTTCATGCCATCTTGTATGTAGATGCTGTGTCCATGTCTCATCTTCCCAACCAGGGCATAGATCATCAAGGGCAGGAACTGTGTCTTCTGCAGTGTAGACTTGCAGTCCCATAGCTCTGGGTTTAAATCCTAGTTGGCCTCAAGAGAGGCCTTAGTCATGGCTCCACCTCTCTGGATCTGTTTCCTCATCTGGCAAAGGGGGATAAGGTGGTGAGGGCGTGGTGTGGCTGCATGGTCCCCAGCTGGGCTCTGACCATCTGAGAAAGAGTCGGCTTGTCAAGGGGCTTGAAACAAAGAGGAAGGAGAAAGGTATTTATGATCCAGAAAGCCTCAGGGCTTTGAGGTCATACAGGGGCTTAGACCTGAGTTTCCCAAATCTGCCAGATGGTAAGAAACTCTTGAGCCACTCGTTAAACATGCAGAGTCCCAGGACCCACTTCTGGAATTCTGATTCCACAGGTCTGGGGTGGGGTCCAGGAACCTATGTTCTGGAAAAGCTCTCGTATTGTTCTGATGCACAATGTGGTGGAAAAATTGAGGCCATGAGGGAGGCAGTGATTTCCATGTGTGTGATGGGTTGGATCGGTTTTCTCAGTTTCACCTCTTGGAATAGGATTATGTACCCACACCCCTTGCCAAGTCACTCTGCAGGGTTCATTTGCTGTGGGTGACTGTGCCACAGGCGGAGGAGAGGCATGCATCTGTGTGCCATGGCTTGGCATGGATGCTTGCACTCCCAGCATCCACCATGACAGAAACAAGCCTGGGTGGTGGCTGGTCCAAGAGGAATGGGAGACATATGGAACAGACTGAATCCAACCCACATTCTGGAGTCCTGCCCAGCCCAGAGAGCCCTGCTGCAGATTAGCTAAACCCTAGCTGCCCCAGATGAGCGAGTGAGAAAATAAATATTTATTGTTGTAAACTACTAAGGTTTGGGTGGTTTTGTTATGCAGCATTATTGTAGCAATAGCTGACTGATACACTGAGGTCACACAGCAAATGAATGGCAAAGCTGGGATTCAAACTTGGGTCTGAATCCAGTGCTTGTTTCTCACTGCTTCTGTCTTTCAATTCTGAGGGCCTCCCCTTTTCCCCCCACCCCCACACCTTCCTTTCTGGAAGCCCCTCACTTCCACTCCATCCCACCTTTGTTCTCTGGGAACTTCCAGCTCCAGAAAGGAAGGGTCCACTTCAAGCAGCCCAGACTCTACTCTTTGCTACTAATAAGCTGAGGCTTCTTGAGTAGATAGTTCCACCCTCAGGGCTCCTGTATGGGTGTAGAGGAGGTCCCTAGAGCCAGGGAAAGAACCCCCACCCCTCTACCCCCTGGAGCCTGTGGGGGGTAGTAGGGAGCCTGGGCTTCCCTAACTCAGGGCCTCACAGCTGAGGCTTTGTAATCTGTTAGGTGTCTTTGCCAACAGTTTTTGGCTTTTGAGGGTTCTCTTGGATTGCCTGCCTTGAGTCTACTCCCTCTGGACCCCACTCTGAGCGGGGCTTAAATGCACCTATGACCCTGCAAGAACAGCAGACTCATGCTCACAACTATGTCCTCTCGGCTACAGCAATACCACAAACACTCACGAACAAAACCACACTCCTCGTACACAAACACACGGACAGACAGGACCACATTCAGACATACAAATTCATGCTCAAACACACCCCGTTCCAAGCCCCTCGGATTCAGACACACCCATGCTCATGAATGCATGTATAAATAAGAAGCCACATGGCCACAGAACATGGGATCCCAATCATAAACACACGGTCACCCAAACACATACAGTGACACACCCACACATTCTTACAAATACACTCACTCACATGCACCATCAGACCCATAGTCACACTCAAGGTTCCTTGGACATACCCTGGATTGTGCCCAAGCACTGGAATCTGGTAGACTTAGTTAACTCCTGTCCCTTACCCTTCCTGCTTTGTGACTCAACTTCTCTGAGCATCATCTGTAAAATGGGGACATGGATGCCTCCTATTCAAGGAGGCCAGGGGTATGCAGTGAGGTCATGTATAGACAGCACCCCTCAACCTGGAGCTGGTTGGACCCTCTTTTTCCATGTTCTTGTTCATGCCCTTCCTCGATCTCAAAAGACATTTCTATCACTCCCTTAAACATTTTATTAGTCCTTTAAACTGCAGGCCAAATCCTGCCTCCTCCAGGAAGCCTTCCTAGACCTCCATCTCTGGATCCCCTGAGCACTTACTGTGTGGGCCCCACTTGACATTCAAAAGATAAGGTGGGTAGCCCACTCACTTTCCCTCCCAGAGCCTGGCCTCCCTTGGCTCTTCCTTGGACAGGGCCCAGACCATGCTCTCAATAAAGGCTTGGCAAGGGTTGTCGAGTGAATAACTGAGGGCCAAACACACAGTTTTCAATCCACAGGTACCATGAGGTCCTTGAAAATCTCATGTGGTCCTTGGTTGGGGGATGAGGCTGGGAAGTGTCACAGGTGACCCAGGGGACAGTGGTCTCGGTGGAGAGAAGGGGCCGGAAGCCTAGGAGGAGTGGACTGAGGAGGGAATGGCAATAGTAGTGAGACTGCAACGTTTGGCAACTTTTTTGCCACGAAGGAAGCAGGGCAGAAGATGGAGGGCGACGGGCGGGGGGGGGGTGTCCCAGAAAGGATTATGCAAGATGAACTGAGGGAGAAAAGCTTGCTGGAGCTGGACTGGGGTGGGCTGAAGGCTCCTAGAAGGCGCCTGTGGAAACTGCTAGATATCTACTGGCTGTCTCCCCACCCCCCACTGGGAAAGGATCACATCGCCCAGCCTCCTTTGTGGCTTGGTGAGGCCACGTGACCAGGTTCTTTCCAGGGGCCCGTGCCCAGAAGGGATGGGTTCCACTCCTGCTTCCCTGGGTCCTCTCTCTCCCAGCCTTCCTGCAGACAGACACACCTGTGCCTCAGTTTCCACCATGCACACAGGCGGGGAGCGTGGGGCTTGCTAACGCCAACGGAAGACCCCAGGTCCCTGAATCTCCGAGTGGATCCGACCTACCCATGAGCCTGGACTGCTCACCCCTGGGCTCTTCCATGACAGAGGCCACCGAACACCGGGCCTTTTTGTTAGAGCAGCTGCACGCTTACCTTCAACAGCACACGCTCACCAAACGACAGCGATTATCATAAACACCACGGCAACGGAGAGGTGACGCGTACGCTCCCAGGGGAGGACGGCCTTGGAGAAGCGCAAGCCGCTCCGCAGCGGGGAGGGAGGCTCGGAGCGGGGCCGGCAGGGTTCCCGTGCGGGTTCACGGCCCTGCTCCCCCGGAGCGGGCATCTCAAGTGCTTACCCGCCTGGTTGGTGGTGATGTTCACGGAGGCGAACTGAGGGGAGAAGGGGCTCTGGTCGGTGACGCCGTTCACCGCCTGGATCTCGAAGGTGTACTGCGTGTGGGCCAGCAGGTCGCTGACGTAAATGCGCGGCTCGGTCAGGCCCAGCTGCCGGGGCGCGTACTGCACGTTGTCCCCGCAGCGGGTGCAGGCGCCCCGGCCCGAGCCACAGCTCTTGCAGATGATGTTGTAGACCAGGTCCTCGCGGCCCCCTGAATCGCGGGGCGGGGTCCACTCCAGCATGAGCGAGGTCTCGTTGACGCTGGAGATCACCGCCTGGGGCGCCGAGGGGATGGCTGAGGGTGGGGAGAGGTGTCGGTCAGTGGGGGCTGCGGAGGTACATTCCTAAGAGACGGCTCTCCGCCCGCTGCCCTGGCTCCAGCCCAGGCCCCCAAAGGCTTCCTTCAAATCCCTTCTCCCCTCCATCCCCCTGAGAGATGCTTCTAGAATATAACTCTCGTTTTGCTGCACATCTGCTTAACGCTTTCCCCTTGGACTCCAACCTCCTCGGTGTTTGTTACTAGGGCCGGTCTTTGTGTGTTGGGGATCATACCCACCCGGGATCTCTTTCCCCTTCTTCCTTCTAACAGAACCCAATTTTATTCAGGGTGGTAAGATCTCCAGCTAGGAGACTAATTTCCTAGCCTCTTATGATGAAGGGCTGGCCATTGATATACTGCAGAAGTTGTTGGTCAGGACTTTTTCTTAAAAGGAGACCACTGTAAAATGTCCCTTTGTCCCTTTCCTTCTTCCTCTGTCTAGAATGTGTGTGATGGCTGGAGCTTCAGCAGCAATGCTGGACTATGGACTATGAAGTGACCCAAAGGATAGAAACCACACACTGAGGATGGCAGCCCAGAAAGAGTGAGCCAGGTCCCAGAGAACTCCATGGATTTGTCGTAATATCCCAGGACTGCCTATCTTCAGGGTTCTGCTATGTGAGAGAATAGAGTCCTATGGTTTAAGCCACTGGGGTCAGCTCTCTGTTGCTTGCAGCTGAATTCCATTCCTGTCTCTACAGGAGATGGTGAGATTGCCCTCCTAGTCACTCCTTTCTTAGAGAACCTTGGCCTGAGATTCAGGCGGCCGCTGCCAGGTTAGAACACTGGGCAGGCTTTTCTGTCACACACACCACCTGTGTTGGTTCTCCTTCTGCCAAGCCTCCCATTCACTGTCCCTTTGTGAATCGAGACCTTGACTTTATCCTCCATGTGACTGGCAGGAGGAGGTACGGAGCCAGATGTCAGCTCCACGGTCGCTGCGCATTGGCAGGGCAGAGACCCCAGGATGGTCCTTTTCCAACCAGTTTTTCATTTCCCCTCCCACCAGGTGATGGGCCGCTCCCCGCTCAAGAAAGGCTGGCTGGAGCCAGGCAGCCGCCCACCCCTTGCTCCGAGCTTTCTGCAAGGGGACTCGGGACGCAGTGGGGCATCGCCCTCCAGGGGCCCCGAGCGTACTTGTGCAGGGCATGTCGAGGGGGTCCAGGTCTGCTCTGTAGTAGCCGTTGCGGCAGACACAGTTGGTCGCCCCTTCTGAGGTGGTCCGGCTGTTGATGGGACAGTGCGTGCAGGCCTCGTCCCCTTGGTTGGCCTTGAAGGTTCCAGATGGGCAACCTGGGAGAGAAGACAAGGAGAGTCGCTGGGAAAACCAGATGAGGACTCAGGGGCCACAAGGCATGGGGAGACCATGTAGTCTCTTGGAGGGGCCATGAAGTGCAACTGTTGGGAAACCCTGTCTCCTAAGGCTCTTGGGGGTCTCCAGGCTCCAACAGGGCAGTCCTATCTGTGCCCAGAAGGTTCTAGGCTACCTGGTTTCTTGTCTCTGAAGCTGTCTATGGGTTCAGCGGGATCCCTCGCAATCCCTCTTCACCTTTTCCAGGTTGGCTGTGGCACTGCTTCTAGGGTCAATCCTGACTTACTCTGAAGACTCTGAAGAGGTCTGGGGCAGGAGCCAGGGTCCAGTCTTGCTCACTGATGGCTGGCTGAGCCCTGATTCTTGTAACTAGATTCCTGGCTTCCAGAGGATCGTGATGATTACATTACAGCAGAGACTTCCTAGCACAGTGCAGGCCACACAGAAATGCGATGTTATAGAGCAGAAAAGAACACGGTCTTTGGAAGTAGACAGACCTGGGTTTGAGTCCCAGCTTGGCCTTGTGCTAGCCGTGAGGCCGTAGACAAGCGGCTTAACCAGGCCGAGACTCAGTTTCCTTATTTGTAAAATTATGATCCTAAGACCCATTTCTGAAGGCCCCTGGGGGAATTTGGTCCAGTGTGTAAGGCACATGGCAGGAGGCCTTGCACAGTAGAGGTGCCCAACGAATAGTAGCTGTTACTGCAGTAGGTGCTGGATCAATGTATCTCACCAAAGGGAGCCTGCAGTACCAGGGACAGCCTGAGGAGGGAAGTGTTTGCACTTGATGGGCATTCAGCAACCTGGGACCTCCCAGGGGATTCGGCCTTCTTCCCTGCTCTGGGAGGATGCTCAGGATGTGGGTTCAGGCCCTGCAGCTCAGGGCTTAGGTTCTACAAGCAAGGACCACTCCTGTGTGGACCTGTGTGCAAATCCACCCTACCCTAGCCCTGGGCTGGGCATCAGGAAGCCTGGGGTCCAGGCCCTGCCCTTTTCCTGGCCTCGGTTTCTTCTGCTGCTTACTGGGGTTCATCATCCCAGCTCTGCTGTGGAGCCTGTGGAGGGGAGATCACGTAAGGGGTAAGTGAGAAGGTGGACAGGGAAGAGCTTTGCAATGGGCAAGTTCCTCGTTGGGGTGAAAGGCGGCTCAACCACGTACAGGCCGGGGGGTTCACCCGGATCACATTCCAGGCCTGTGCGCTCTGTCACCTCCGGCAAGCCACTCCACCCCTCGGAGCGTCCGTCTCCTCACGTGCAAATGGCTAACATCCATTTCCCTAAATCATTTTTCCAGCCCCAGCCTTCCAGCTTATCCTCCGTGTTCAAATCTTAGCAAACTGCCCTCCCCTCAACCCCTCAATGAGCTCCAGCCTCAGAGGCCCCCCCCCCCCCGCCCCTGGTGCTTACATTACTCGAGTTCAGAAACCTTTACTCCCCTGCCACAATTATTCATCAAGGGGTCCCCTGGCCACGCTCTTGGCTCCCTCGGGATGGGAGCTACATCTGATTCACGGCTCCTTCCCCTGTGCCGAGCACAGAACCCGGCACTCAGCAGATGCTCCATACATACATCTTGAAGCTGCCTGCTAAAGTGGGAAGGGCTTGGGCTTTGGGGATCGTGTGAACAGAAAGGCAGTGAAGAATGGTGGTTAGTGTGCAGGCTGCTTGGCAAATCCCTGATCTGCCTGTGCCAGCAGTGTGACCTCGGGCCAGTCACTGAAGCTATTTCCTTATCTGCAAAATGGGCACAAGAGTATCTACCTCCTACAATTGCTGCAAGGATTACAGTGGTTAAATTTAGGCAAAAATGCCTAGAACAGTTCCTGGCATTACTGAACTGTATCTGATTCAAACACCAATCTGCTGGGTGACCTCAGACAAGGAGTTCAACCTCTCTGAGCTGAAGTTTTCTCATTGGGATGAGAGCATCTACCCCATAAAGTGGCCATGAGGACCCCATGCGATGGACAGTGTCTGGCGTGGGGCGGGGGAGAGATTGTAGTTACAACTCAGGGCTTGCTGGATAAAACAAGCACTCAGTGTATATGCCCCAGACAATTCCCCCTGGGGCACTAGAAAACAGCACCCTCCCCCTGGGGCCCTAGTTTACCTGCCTTTTGGAGGGGGCTTCCAGTAGGTGGCAGCCAACTTAACAAAGACACTGGCTGATGCCACCCTGACCAGGCCCCACGGGGATCTCGAGTCCAGCTCCAGTCCAGTCCTTAAGGAACTATAGGCAAGAGCAGAGTCAGGACTCTGATAGAACCACCCAGGCTCTCGTGACTCCAAGGAGGATGATGAGTGCTCTGGGGGTTATTAAGTCTTCCACTGGACAGATGGGGAAACCAGGGCTTCAGAGTGTAAATATGAAACAGTCAACATTTATTGAGTTCGTATAAAATCCTGGCACTGTCCTAAGGACTTAGCCCATAGTAACTCATCCAGTCCTTACCCAGCCCTGTGATGGAGGGAAGGTTATCACTCCCATTTTCAGATGGAGGCGTGAAGGCACAGAGATGGGAGTCATTTGCTAGGACGTGAGCTTACAGCGGCTCGGTCTCAGGTGGTCTGACTCTAGAGGCTTCCCTAACCACCACACTACACGGCCCTGTGCAACCTGCGTTCCTGTCAATGGTCCAAGAGCGCTGAGTGGGGATTGGTAGCTCTAGTTCTGGGGGCCCGCCCAGGGCTCTCGCCACTTTGCTGCACTGGTTTTGGGGTCCTGAGTGCTCCTGTCCTCTGCTGCCTGGCTGAAGAGGCAGCCCACCATCTTGGCACAATCCAGTCAAGACATGCAGCCTGCAGCTCTGGCTCAAGTTAAGCAGATGACGTCTCTGAGCCTCAGTTTGCTCTCCTGTAGAATGGGGTACAGGGCTCCTGTGGGGATCTAGGATCATCCTAATAGATGCCAAAAGGTTTTGTTCCTAAGATCAGGACCCTCCTGGCTCCCTTTCAGGCAAGAGCCTGTCCAGCTTAGCACATCTCTTCCATCTGCTGGCAATTCCCTGGGCCCGGCTGGTGGGTGGCTGCCCACTCTCCCCTCCAGCCCCTCCATCTGGGCTGCCTTCCTGGCTGTCCTCTCTTGTCACCATGTCCTGGCCCCATCTCAGACTCCCCGGGCTGCCTCCTCCAGAAGCCTTCCTTCATTAGGTGTGCTGCCCGGCCACCCCTCCACCTTCCCACTGGGCATCTATGGTTTCTCTATCTATCAGCCGGTGCTTCACCAAACCTGTTCTTTCATCTGGGAAGGTGACATCACTCTCCACCCAGTCACAGGAACTCTGGATGCCTCCTCCCTACCCTCAGCCCCTGCTGCCAATTACCAGGTCTCCCCCCCCACACACCGCCCGTAGCAGTGCCCCATCCTGGCTCTTCTCTGCAGCTGTTCTACCCCTTCGGGCATCCAGAAAGCTCTTCCTACCGACTCCTTAGCCTCGTATGGCCATCTGGCCTCCTCCTGCCCACCCCCACCCCCCCAGCCAGCTTTCTAAAGTCCACACCTTTCTGTGTCACTTAAAAACCCACAATGGCACACAATGGAATATTATTTGGCCATAAAAAGGAATAAAGTACGGATACACACCACAACATGGATGAACCTTGACGACATTGTGCTTATGAAAGAAGCCAGGCACAAAAGGCTACATAGTGTGTGCTTCCATTTATAGAAAAGTATCCAGAATAGCCGTCTATAGAGACAGAAGTAGATTAGTGGTTGCCAAGGACTGGGGAGAGCAGAGAATGGGGAGTGACTGCTAATGGGGAATAGGGTTTCTTTTTGAGGTGATGAACGTGTTCTAAAATTGATTGTGGGGATGGCTGCACAATTCTGTGCATACGCTAAAAATCACCGGATTGTACGACTTAAATAGCTGAATTCTACGGCATGTGAATGATGTCACAATAAAACTGCAATTAAAAAAATCTGCAACTCCTCAAGGACCCCAGAACCCCCGGGTGGGCACCTGCCCATCTCTCAGCACCCACCACCCCAAGCCTCGTTTCCCACTGCTCCACACAGTCGACTATGTATGGTGCCTGCCCCAGGCCCACCTCCACACCTCTGGCCTCTGCCCATCCTGCCCTCACTCCCTGCAATGCCCTCCCGTTGTCATCAAACTCCTACACCCCTTTAAGACTTGGTGGCAGGTACCACCTCTTCCAAGAAGCCTTCCCTAAGTCACCACTCAGGGGCGAGGTGCCTATTTTAATTCCTTACTCATGAATGTGTAAGTGCCTGGCTGGACTGTCAATTCCCAGTAAGATGCCGGGTACCTAGTGGGTGATGAAGGGATGACGTGATGAGCTGGAAGGGCATCCAGCTCAACCACCTTGTGTGACACTTGAGGAAACGGAGGCGCAGAGAGGAGCAGGCCTACATGGCTCTTCGGCAGCAGAGGCAGATTCAGATCCCAGGTGTCCTGTGTAACTGTGGGGTGTGAGGGGCCTCGGCTCTGGTCGGCCATCTCTTGGCCCACAGAGAGGTCTGGAACAGCTGCCTGCCCTCAGTACCCAGTGCCCCAGGGGCCGTGCTGCTCTGTTTCTCACCTGGGAGGGCACCCAGTCCTGCCAACGTGCAGGTTTCAGGCACAGAACTGGGAAGTAAACAGACTTGGCAGCTGCCCCCATGGCCCCCAGGCAGGCGTCTTCTCTGAGCCTCAGTCCCCTCCTCCGGAAAGGGGGCTGATGACACATGCAAGGTGTGGGTGCGGTCAGAGTCTCTGAGTGGGTCTCCCTGCCCCAGTTTGGCCTCCCCGCCAATCCCCCACAGTCGCTGGGGAGATCTGATTAACATGAATCGGACCCACCACACTCTGCTTATTTTAAACTCACCCGGGGCTCCCCGCGGCACTGAGAACTACCCCACCCCCAGCCCTGGCCCACGAGGCCTGCCAGACTGGCTCTGTGGTCTTCCTGTCGCTACTGGACACTCCCCTCGCTCAGCTGTGCTCCAGCCCCTCGGTGGGCAAGAGCGGTGTCCCTGCTTCCCATGGCTGATCTTCTTCCTTTAGGCCCCCACTTAAACGTCACCTCCTAGAGAGGCCCTCCCTGACCACCCTGGCCAGAGGGCTTCTCTCATGACACTTTGTCTCAGTCTCTGTTTCCTTTGTTGACCCTCATCACAAGTTGTAATTACATTAGAAAACAGCTTGGGGTGCCTGGGTGGCTCAGTTGGTTAAGCGACTGCCTTCGGCTCAGGTCATGATCCCGGAGTCCCGGGATCGAGTCCAACATCGGGCTCCCTGCTCAGCAGGGAGTCTGCTTCTCCCTCTGACCCTACCCCCTCTTGGGCTCTCTCTATCTCACTCTCTCTCTCAAATAAATAAATAAAATCTTTAAAAAAAAAAAAGAAAGAAAACAGCTTATAAACTGTGTGCTGTCTTTTCTCTGCCTTGGATGTGCCTGCAAAGGGGAAGAGGAACCAGGTTTGTCCAGCCCTCAAGGTTCCCTAACTCCTGGCAGACTGGTGGGAACATAGTGGGTGCTCAATACATACGTTTGTTTGAGGAACGAATATGCCCCTTATGGGTGTCCTGAGAAAATACGTGGCCAGTGAAGGCCACGTTCGGTGCCACCATTACCATGTCAGTTTCAACAGGCCGCGTGGCTGCTCAGATCCCGCTTTACCTCTCGTCTTCGCTCCCCACGGGTCGTCCCAGGAGCCTGTCCACTATGGTGACAACGCATCCTGCTTTTCAGACTGGAAGTCCCGTGTCCCAGAAATGCCCTCAGTCTCTGGTAAGCCTCCGGTATGCATCTCTGGGCCCATCTGTTACCCCCTTTCACCTGTTTGCAGTTCCCTAGATGTCCTGGCCACACATACACACACACAGGTCCCTTTGCCTGAATGCCCTTCTCTGCATCAACCTGCCCCCTGGGACGGGGGTCTGACATGGATGCCTCTGGGAGGCCCTCCTCCACTTGCTAGAGCAGACACCTCTGACCTCCACTCAGTACCCCAGACACACGCTCTGGGCAGTGGTGTGCTGGTACGTGGCTGTCTGCAGTGGGGAGGGGGGAAACCCTGATTTGTTGTTTGCCCATTTCTGTGGCATAAAGACTCCCACCAGGGCAAATTTCATGCTACCCACCTGACGCAACTGAACGTTGGATTGGGAAGAAATGAGCATAGTCGGCTCTTGTCAGCCAAGCGGGCACCAACCGGCTCCATCCTACCATGGACCTAACCCATATGTGACTCATCTCTGTGCTGCCCATTGGTTGGTGGACCCTGGCTGGGGCAGGGGCTGGGTCTTTAATCTCCACATCTAGCAGCTAGTGCAAGGTGTGGTACACAGTAGGTGCTCAGGCAGCTCGGTTTGCTAAATGAAAGCAGGTCCGTCTCCCCAAGCGGATAGTGAGGGACTCGAGGGCCGGGGCCGTGGGTCCGATCGGCTGATATGCACACAGAACACGCAGCAGGTACTATGTAAATGTCATCTGTTATTACTCATCCAGCAGGCAGGGACAATCCTAATTCCATTTACCACGTGCTTTCCAGGTGCTGAGCCCAGTGCAGGTGATTTGCATGGATTCTCTCATGAAATCTATGTGACTACTCGCTGAAGTGGTATCATTATCACGCCCCCCATTTTACAGATGAGGAAACTGATGCCCTGAGGGGGGCAAAATGTGCCAAGGTCACATAGCTACTAAATGACAGAGCTGAGGTTTGACTCCATGTCTTTGTGATTCTGAAGATCTCATTCCCAGGTGCTCCTGGATGTAGAAATTATCAGGCAGCCTGAATGTCAGTACTGAAGACCATGTTATCAGGCCTACGAGGGGACAGGGCTTGCTGGGTCACTCAGCAAGACAGAGGTAAAGCTTGACCCCCAAACACAGGACCTGGGACCGAAGCAGCCAGCTAGCACTGGCCTTCTGCAGACGCCCAGATCCCTTGGCCAGGCAACCCAAGGCACGGATGGCAGCCGGCCGGGAGAGGGAGGGAGGATTATGGGGAAACAGATTTTCTCCCCACCTGCCCCCCGGGCTCCAGGGATAGGTGATAATTGACCGAGTGAGCCCTGAGTCAGGCCGAGGCAGGGCTCCATCTGGACTTGGCACGGCGGGGCCGCTAATTGGCACTGGGTGATCCTTGCAGCCTCCTTGGCAGACCTGCTACACTGTTCCTCACTCTCTTCCCAGAGATGCTGCTTTAATCCCCAAACCACTGAGGGCATAGCGGAGTCCAATGCTCCGTCAGGCCCTGTGTGCCAGGCCTTGTTCGGGGAGGAAGGAGCTTCTCTGCCTTCCTGGGCGTCCTGTGGAGCAGACGGCTCTGTCGGGGCAGAGGCGGGCTCACCGTCTAGCTCCTGGGAACCCGAGCAGGAGGTCTGTTGGAAGTGGACCTGGGTGTAGACCGTGGAGCTGGCCTGCCTCTCGCTAACAGTGTGACCAGGGCAAGGTCCCTCGCTCTCAGTTCCCTTGTCTGTGTAACGGGGAGAATGATCACACCGACCTTCTATTTGGGGGGAAGACTGCGTGAGTTAATCTGGAGAAAGCACGTGCGGCAGCACCTGCCTGGATGACACTGAGCGTGACACAAGTGTTCGTGTACTATCTCCATTCAATCCTGGCCCGCCACTTGCCGTGTGCTAAGCCCTGGTGATGCAGAGACCAAGAAGCCGTGGTCCCTGCCCTCAGGTGCGTGGGTCCAGTTGGAGAGATGCTGAGTTATGAATTCATGCAGTAGGCATGTATTAAGCCCCGATTCTGTGGTCAGGCACCGCGACGTGGAGACAAAGCCCCAGGCCCTGCCCGTAAGAGGCCATGACCGAGCAGGGGGCCGGCACACCTTCCTTTAACCAGGCCTGACGCTGGCCACGGTGAGCGGAGGGAGTGGGTTCCCGGCTCAGCCGTGCCCGGTTTGATGGGATCTCTAAGACGTTCTGGGTTTGGGCTGGCGAGAGGAGTTTGAGTGGACGGAGGCGAGTCCTGAGCCCAGAGAGTGGGGGAGGCTGAGCTCGGATGCCCCTGTGGCTCCCTGCTCTCTTTGCTCTGTGAGCCTGGGCCCCTTCCTGCCCACTCTGGGTACGGCTGGGACCATCTCTGTGGCCTCTGCCACCTGTGGGACTCTGGCCATGGACAGGCTCAAGCATCTAACCCTGGGCCCTCTGTTCTCCTTGAGCTGTGGATAAACTGATGCATATATTTTCAGGGCCTTATGCTGTGACTACGTCTGAGCTGAGCTTGTGGTATTTCTGCGGTGGAGCAAGAGGGGTTGGGGGGGTCTTCCTCATGCAACATGGCTTTTGCATTTCGCATGCTTCCTGCTTTTGCTGCTGAGGTTAAACCAGTGGAGTCAGCTGCTCTGGTCAGAGCTGGGCAGAGTGCCTGATCCTCTGTGCCCAGCCATGCTGGAAGCAGGTGGCAAGCTTTTGGGCTAGGAGGAGATTCCGATCACTGTGTACCTGCCATGGGCCTGCCCGGTGCTGGGCCAGCAGCTTCTCCTGCTCATAACCTCACTCAGTCCTCACCATCTCTCTGTGTAGTAGGAGGGGTTGTCCCCATTTTCGAGATGAGGAAACTGAGGCTCATAGAGAGGAATGCCTTGTCCAAAGTGACTCAGAGCCTGTGCCCCCACAGTCCATGTTCTTTCTAACTCCTGCTTCCGAAACCCTCAGTGTTCTAACTTGACGAAGAGTGCCCCACTCTGCCCTTTCAGTGTTCTCCCTCTCTCCTCCCCTGAGAAGGGGGGCCCTGCCTGGTCAGGTTAAGTCCAGGGAGTGCCTCAGGCTCATTCCCCTGCTGTGGGAGCTCCTACTGGGACCACCCAGGGGATGTCAGTCATCCCCCCCACCGCCCCCACATGCCCGGGCTACCCTGCCTGCCCCTGCCGGGTCCTAGGCTCTGTGGATCCTTGCCAGCCCCTGACAGAACCACAGAAGTCAGAAGGCAGCTGCAGGAACTGTGTTAACACGTCTCCCCTTTGCCTGAGGGGGGATCCCAGGACCTCCCAAAGCCAGTCTCCGCACTGGCCATCTGTGGCGTCCCTCCTCTACTCAAGACCCTTCAATGGCTCCCTTGTGCCTGTGGCGAGCCCAGCCTGCCTTGGCCTCCGAGCTGCAGCCTGGGCCCCGGTCGCTGCAGGTGGCTTCCGGCTCCCCCACCAGCTGTGTTCCATCTCCCGTCTCTGGGCCTTTGCTCAGGCAGTTCCCTCTGCTTTCTGCCCCCAGCGCCAGCCTGCCTCACACCTTTTTATCCTTCCAAACTCGGCTCCACCCAGATCACCTTTTGACCTTCTCCTGGGATGCCATCCCCGACCTGGTTTGGGGCCTCTTGCCCGTGCTCCCGAAGCACCTGGGCTTTGCCTCTCCCGCCGCATGATTACAGGTTCTGAGAGTCTGCCTCCTGCACTCGGCTGTAAGCCTGGGGACAGCAGGTACCAGCAATGTCTAGAACCTCCCAGCACCAGCGGCTGAGACGTGATGGACAGGAGGCCTCAGGATGTCTGTGTTGATTGACAGACTGAGACTCAGAAATATGGAATCTTAGGCTGAAGGTCACTCAGCCGGTGTGTGGACTGGAGACTTGGTTCTAGGCCTCTGGAGCCCCCCAGACCATGTCAGAGCCCCCAGAGCTCCTCCACGTGCCCCGAGGAACAGGGTCTCAAGCCATCCCACCCTCATCCTTCTTGGCACTTGGCTAACACCTGTCTCTACCTCCCCCCTTCCCACCTGCCCGACTGTGAGCATCGTGAGGCAGTCACCATACCTGCCCTGTTCACGGACTGACATAGAGCCTGGCACAGGGCAGGCCCTCTGTGACACCTCACTGAATGACAGGCTACAAGGCCTGTGGGTGCCTCAGCCCCAAGGCCAGAGTCATCAGAACTTTCATGACCATTGGGTCTTCTGACCTCTACTCCCCAGTTGTATTCGTGTGTGTGTGTGTGTGTGTGTGTGTGTGTGTGTGTGTGTGGAGCAGGGGTGGAGCTCACAGTCTCCTGGGGAGCCAGACCCTGAACCCCACAACCTGCAAAGGCAGGTTTCACACCCAGTGCGTCCAGCCCCTGGATCCTAGGTTGGGCCCAGGTCCCGGGTCCCTGCCTCCCTTCCTGCCATCCCCACACAGGGGCTGAGAGCTCCCGCACGCCCCGCAGGCAGCCCCATTCCTCCAATTTCCTCCCAATTAATCAAGCTCTGAACTTTTTAATTATCTGCCTGCAGGGTGACTCCCCATTCTGGTGAAGCAATTAAGGACATTTTCAAGTGCTGAGTGGCTGCCGGGAGGCAGCTTTGACCAGGCCCTGATGGAGGAGGTGAGTGGAGGGAGCCGGCTGGTGACAGGAGGGGTGGGCAGGAGTGCCCTTGGGCCGTGGGGCTGCTGGGAGGCTGTCCTGAGGTCCTGGCCAGGGCCACTGCAGGAATCTGGGGCCACATTGTTCTGTAGCTAGAATCCGGCTTCACAGATCCCACGCAGTGACTACGTGCCAGGCACTGGGTTAGATGCTTTACAGTCTCACTGCATCCTCACCTTGACCCTGGGAGAAGGAAATAGAATTCTCTCTGGTTTACAAAGGAGGAAACAGAGGTTCAATAACATTAGGCGGTTTCGGAGATGCAGCTGGGATTTGAAGGCAGCTCTGCGTCCACAGCCACTTTATCTGCTGTCTCTTGGAGATTGGTAGGGCCTGTCAGAGTGCCCAGGGTCACTGAAGAAGGGCGGTGGGTCAGGGGAAGACTTTGGAGATGCCACCCGAGCTTGAGATCTGCTGAAGAACATGGGCTCTCCACGTGAGGGGGGTGGGGGGTGGCAAAGGGTGTTGCAGGTGGAGGGGGCGGCCTGTACACAGGCTCAGAGGCGTGAAATGGTATGGTGTGTGTATGGGGAGCTACAGGTAGCTCAGGGTCACTGAAGCATGAAGCTCGAGGCTGGGGAGGCACGTGGGGTCTGGGTCACCGGAAGTCAGGAGAACCTTCTCGATATTCTGGTCCAAGCTCCTCATCTTATGACTGCAGAATACACAACCCAGAGAGCAACAGTGACTTGCCTAAAGTCACACGGCCAGTTAGTGGCTGATGGAGCCTGGGCTGCAGCCCAGGAATCCTGACGCCCAGGTCGGAAGGGAAGCTAAGGGGGCAGAGGAGTGGTGGCCATCAGATCCCTGGTTTCCTGCCTCCCACCCTTGCCTGCTTACCTCTCCACTTGCCTTTAGCTGCAATCTGTACTCAACACAGCAGCCAGAGGGATTCCTGCAGAACAGGAATCAGCTGTGTGGTGCTCCTCTGCTCAAAGGTCTTTAACAGCTCCCACCTCAGAGTAAAAACCATAGCCGACAAAGCCCACTTTACCTCTCTGGTTAAATTTACCCATGGTATTTTATTCTTTGTGATGTAACTGTATCCCCCTCACCTCTCTGAACTCACCTCCTACTGCTTTCCCTCTTGTCTACTCCACTCTGGCCCTCTGGCTATCCTGGAGCCCATCAGGCCTCCTCTCACCTCAGGGCCTTTGCATGTGCTGTTTCCGCTGCCTGGTTCAAGTCCTAGCTCAGCTACTTCTTCACTGTGTCCCTCTCTGAGCCTCACATCCCTCATCTATAATTGGGGTTAATGCTGCACACCCCACCTGCCTCCCCAGGCTAACATGGAATCCTGATGACAAAGCAGGGAACAGAGAGAGCTCCACAAAGACCCTCCCTCCAGCTCTAGGCTATCACTGCAAGAAGGCTTGTAAAGGTCCTCACTGGGTCCTTGAGAAAACAGGCCCTTTGATGAGCAGTGGGCTCCAGGCCCCCAGACCTTAAGCTGGATCCACATGCTGGAGCCTCCCAGCCTGTAATCCTCGGGACTCACAGATGCTGGAAAAGCAAGTGTTAAATAATAATCACGATGTGCCGGAGGGGAAGCCGGATGTGTTGGAAAGCTTGACACATCTGGCAGGGCCAGCCCTAGTCCCCCGGCACATCTGGCTGCTGTATTGACAGGTGGTGCAGTGGGTCACTGAGGAAGGGCCTGGCGGGTCCAGACCCAGTGCCACGAGGGGGGGTGATGGCCGGATGGAGCCGAGGAGCATCTCCCACGCGGCCCACAGACCATCGCCCTCTTGCCGGTCCCCTTCGGGCCATCTGCTGTACTTTGGTGGCTGTGCTCTGAGAGGCCAACTTAGGATCCAGAACCTAGTCTGCCAGATTCTAAAACCCCTGCAACGTTTTGTCGGCACCAGCTGCCCCTGCCGGGGCTTGGGGAGCCAGGAAAGGCCCCTCCCCTCTCCAGCTCGGGGTGGGGGGCGGTGTGGATTTTCGGGGTCACCTCATGTAGCACTTCCCTTTCTATGGGATCCAGAAATGTGGTCATCAGCTCTACCTGAGGGAGCTCCCTGGGCTGAGACTGGCTTCCTCCCTCCTCCCACCTGCCCCAAGAAAGCCATGGTCATTAATAAAGGACACAATTAGCTGTCAGCGGAGAACATGTCTGGAATTTTTTACCTGCTCTGTGCGCTCGGTTAAGGCAACAAACCCCCGGACCCCCCGGGGAAGCAGCTACCACACACCTTTCAGGGGCCCCTTTGCCTGGGCCCAGGGCAGGAGGCGCCTGTGACTTTTTCAGTGTGGGCTCCACAGGCCTGGGCCTGCGCAGGACAGTTTTTTCCAGGCTAGTGGAGAAAGTGACCCAGTGAGAGAGAGTTCCTGGCAGAAGCCATTTTTTTTTTTTTTAACCCAATAGGCAATACAATTCAATACAGTCTTCTCCCCCTTTCTGTGCCGACTTTGAGTCTTTGGGGCTAGAAGGACTTTAGAGAAAAGCTAGTTCAGTCTCTCATTTCACACCTCATTTTACAGCTGGGGAAACAGAGACCCAGGGAGGGGAAGTGACCTTGTTTGTAGCACAGGGAAACAAATATGCTTCTCTTTAATGCAGTTTGGATTTGTAGCCAAAGTCTGAAGGAATGTTTCCAAAGACCCTCCCAGTCACTCTCCACACGCCGCCAAGCCCCGGCTGTGCCGAGGCCGGGGAGGAAGAGTGGTGAACGAGGAAGATGGGGGCCCTGCCCTCATGGAGCTGAGGGTCTAGGACCGTGACGGAGGGAGAGAAGCACCAGACAAACACAAGCACTCCACGGTTTGTGATGGCCACGGAGGGGACCACCAGGTGCTGAGGCAGGTGTAGGGGGGTCACCTTAGGGAGTGTGGCCTTTCTGAATGGTGGCATCTAAAAAGACAATCCCTGGGGAGAAGCACATTTGGCCAAGCAGGAGCAATATTTGCAAAGGTGGGACAAGCTCAGTGCCTTAGTTTCTCATTCAGTGTAATGGGGGAGAAGCTGGACAGTACTGGGCACTTGGTGCCCATTTGGCCCCACTGTCTTTGACCCCACACAGACACTACTATGCCTGGGAAGACACTTGCTGCCTGGGCACCTCTGTCCTAACCATGCCACGAGGTCGGGATTTGTCACCCCTATTCTGCAGATGAGAAATGGAGGCTCAGGGCAACGAAGGGCCTTTCCCAGGGCATAGGGACCGCAAGCTCAGGAGCCCGGGCCTCCAATACCTGCCTCTCTCTCCCTGACCTTCTGGGTGCTTCCAGAACCACTGCTTTCCCCAGGAATGCAAAGTTGGTCTGCCTGAGCCCTGGCAGCCTGTGACTTTAATGCTAATGAAAATCCCACTCAAGAGGGATGCCTCGAGGAAAGGAGGAAACAGGCTTAGAAACACAAACAGGGAGAGGGGGAGCTTACCCACATTCACACTGAGGCTCTTGGGTTGGGGGCCTGCAATCGCTCTCCCTCCTAGGGGTACAGAAACCATCACCTCCTCCCATTGGCTTCTGGGGAGCAGGAGTGGGCCTTAGTGAACCCAAGCCATAAATCAAATGCACAAGATGTGGCTTGGCAGCCATCCCAGTGAAAAAGATCTGGGGGTTTGAGTTGACCACAAGCCAAAAGCTGCTGAAAAAGCCAATGTGGTCTTAGACTGTAAGAGTAGAAATAGAGTGACAGCCCAGCATCCTCCCTGTTGTTCAGGCAGCGTCAGTCTTGAGGTCCGCATTTTATGGAGGTCCAATGAGTGACAGTGGCCAGGCTTCCAGCTCGTTTTCCATCTGCAGCCATCTCTGGGTTGTGCTGGAGTTGCTTGGAGTGGGGTCCCTGGTAGGAACTCTCCCAGACAGCATTTTCTAGGCCCACAGCAGAGTTCCAGAGCCCCACTTACGCTGGAACATTCTCTTGTCTGGATCCCTGGGAAGGATGAGTTCTCTCCTGAATCCTGCTCAGATTTTGTCTCCGTGTTCTAGCACTCCTGGACACTGGAGATTTGAGATCATGTGTGTGGTTTCACTAGGGCCCGCCCTTGATTTGAGGATGGATTTACTCAATAAAAAAAAGCCCAACAAGTTTTTCCGAAGTAATGACTTTGCATCCAGCTCTGTGTGGGGCACTCGGCACAGAGTGGAATAAGACACTAGCTTGAAGTCCACTTCAAGAAGGGGAAGAATGGATATGATCAGCTAGGGGTATCAAAGAAGGTTTTCCAGAGGAGGGGCCATTTGAACTGGGTATCAAAGGATGAGTAGGAGTCCATCAGGGCCGGAAGCAATGAAGGACATTTCAGGCAGATGAATAGTGTGTGCAAACGTATGGAGGGGGGAAGGGCAGGGTAGGGTGGCTGAGCTCGGATGTGTGTGTGGGGGGAAAGGTGGGATACAAGGCAAGAAAGGTGATCTGGGGTTATACCACCATGGGTTTTGTGTGCTCAGTGATGGGAGTCTGGGGTTTCATTTTCTAAGAGCAGGGAAGCCAGTGGTGGTCTTGTGCTAGTGCTCAGATGGCCACCCCGGGGCCCTCAGTGCTTTCCCCTCAACAGCCTCCCAGGCCCTCGCCAACTCATGCCCCAGCCCTGCTGCTCTAGCCTCTGCCCACCTATCCTCCAGTCTCGACTCTTTCCCTGTCTCCTCTCCTTGTTTTCCCCCATTCTCCCCTCTTGCAACTCTCAAATCCTTCTTCCTGTGTTGTGACCAGTCCCAACTCTTCCATCTAAAAATGGACTATAAAATGAATGAGCTATTAACAATTACTGACAATGGCCACCACCATCTGTAACAAGGACCTACTGTGTGCTGGGCGGAGGGCTCCATGCAAGTTATCAGGGAGCCCTGCGTCATAGCGGTCAGGGGCACAGGCTCTGGAGTCAGGGTTCATCTGGCCTTGAACCCTGGCTCTCCCTACTGACCTCAGGCAAGTTACGCAACTTCTCTTTGTGCCTCAGTTCCCTCATCTGGAAAATGGGTCTACCGATAGGACTTACCTGGTGAAGATGCAGAGTTAATACAGTGAGTTAGTGTCCTCCAACGATTCTTTTTTTTTTTTTAATTTCATTTTTTAAAGTCATCTCTGTGCTTTAGGTGGGGCTCGAACTCATGACCCCAGGATCAAGAGTCGCATGCTCCATCGACTGAGCCAGCCAGGCACCCCCATCAACAATTCTTAGAGTGATTCTATAAGGTAGGTCCTACTGATAGTCGCATTTATAGAAATAAGTAAAGTTCAGTAAGGAGACGTAACCCACCCTCAGGCAGCCTCAGGGCTGGGAGGAGAAGAGTGGAGCCCTACATCTGAGGCCAAAGGCAGGGTCTTAACTACTCAATCCCATGGCCTCACATCTTCCAGGCTCATGCCTGGACTGGGCCTAGGGACCCAAAGCTCAACAGGCTTCCAGCATGGTGGGGAAGATGCCCAAGTAAACAGGCAGTTTCCACAGAGTGTGATTAGTGCCAAGGGATACATGGGGGGAGGAGGTGCTGGGCTTGGGAGCAAGGAGGAGGGCACCTTCCCATTGTTATTTCCTGGAGGTGATAATATTACAACTATCTTGCAAGACAAAGAAGAAAGACAAGACAAAAGAATGAAAGGAGGGACATGCTGGGCAGAGGAACAGTCTGTCCAAAAGCGTGGCGATGAGACACTGCATAGCAAGACTGAGGACCCGCAGCGGGAACTTGGAGTCTGGGTATGCAGGGGTGCAGGGTACGAGGCTGGACAGGCGAGCAGGGTCGGGCAGCAACAAGCCTCCCGCCCAGCACTGGACGGTGTGCCCACGCCTTCATGACCACCTGCAGATCAAGTAACTCTGTGTATGGCATGATGGTTTGTGAACCTGCAGAGAATTGGGAAGAGGCTGGTCAAGTCCTTGGGCTGGAACATTCTTGGATCATAAAGTCCCCCATGGCGGGGCAGGGACCTGGGGATCCTAGCCTCCTCTGCAGAGCTCCTTCGAGCCTAATCCCAAACTTTCCCGGGGATAGATGGCTTCTTAAAAGGTTATTTAAAAAATACCCCATCCCCGAAGTTTATAAAAATCCCACACCTCAGTTTTAAAGGGTCAAAAGCTGAAAATTATGAGCCAACAGCAAGAATTACAGAAAAAATGATCTCTGGCAATAGCCTGAATACTTCATGACAAATTGCCCAGACATGGTCATTTTAGAGTGATCACCTTTTTTTTTTTTTTTTTTTAGATTTTATTTATTTATTTGAGAGACAGAGAGCATGAGAGGGAGGAGGGTCAGAGGGAGAAGCAGACTCCCTGCTGAGCAGGGAGCCCGATGCGGGACTCGATCCTGGGACTCCAGGATCATGACCTGAGCCGAAGGCAGTCGCTTAACCAACTGAGCCACCCAGGCGCCCGAGTGATCACCTTTAAATGATGCTTCCACTTTCCCCTAAATGTCTCCTTTATTTGAACAGTGTGTTTATAGGGCCTGGGGCTTCTCTTTCCAGCTTGCACTTCGGATTTTTAAAAGAGGAAGAAACTGGGAGAGAGAGAGGGAAGGAGAGAGAGAAAGAGAGAGAGATGGAGAGAGAACACGAGAGACATCAAAGCAGAGGATGATGACAAACCTCTAATCTCATAAACTCTTATATCAATCTTTATAAAAATGGGGAGGCCTGGTTGTCTCTGAAAGCTCACAAACTTGACAAACACGGAGCTCTAGCTCCTATAGGGAAGGACTCTAATCCTTGAAAAAAACTGGAGATGTAGATCGGGGAGGCAACTTCTGGTGAAGGGCAGCCTGCAGAGATAGCCCATGCTGTCACCAAGTGAGGGCTCGAGAGCACAGCTTCCCAGCTTACTTTCTCTGACCTCATGGCAACCCTGTGGGAGAGAGTCTCCTTGGTTACAAGAGAGGCCAGAACTAATATTTTAACATTTGTAATCTTCTGATAAATAATAGCTCACACTTAGAGCTTACTCTGGGCCAGGCTCTGTTTTAAGTGCCTTATGTGGATTAATTCATATAATCTCAAATTATACTATAATTATCCTCATTTACAGGGGATGGAGGCACGGAGTGGTAAGTCACTTCCCCAACGTCACCGATTTGGTGAACGGTGGCGCAGAGATTTAAGCTGAGGTGGACGCCATGTGCTTTTCCTTACCCATTGCTTGCTCACTATTTGAGGGGTGGGGCTCCAGACTGGGGTGGGGGTTTTACTCAGCTCTGTCAGCTCCTCTCCTCTCCTCTCCTTACAACATCCTGATGAACTTCTGGCGCTGTTTTACAGCTGAGGAATCCATGGCTCCAAGCTGTAGGCTTTGTTTACTTGACTGGGCTTGGAGTCCTTTTCTCAACCTGACGGATCTGGAGCCCTGCCCAGCTTTGGCTGGCTCCTCAGAGAGGCAGTACGGTGCAGTGGTTAGTGCCTCGGTTTAACTCTGCTTCGACACTTCCAGGCTGGGTGACTGTGGGTGAGTCACATAACCTCTCTGTGCCTTAGTTTTCTCATCTGCAAAATGGGGACAATAAAGCTATCTCCCTCCTAAGATTGTCGAGAAGATAGCACACACGAAGAATTTAGAACACTGCCACACATGCAGTAAGCGCTCAATAAATGTTTGATAGTGTTTTACCGTCCTCCTCTCTCTGAGGGTGTGCTCTGTGCCCTCGACCCTGCTGTCAAACCAGATAGCCACTGCTCAGGCCCCTTATATTACAGACAGCTACCGGGCTGGGTCCTGCCATCCCTGTCCCCGTAGAGAAGGCAGCATCTGAGTTCAGATCCCAACCCCACCTCTTCCTGGCTGAGGCCTTTAGGCACATGGGCACATCTCTCGGAGGCTCCATTATCTGTAAAACAAGGGTAGTAGCACCTGTTTTAATAACACAGACGTAGGAGCCGAGACTTAGGCTCAGAGAGATCTGGGTCTCTGCTTCTTACTATCTGCATGACCTTGGGACAGTTGCTTGAACCCCTAGGGCCTCAGTTTCCTCAGCTGTAAAATGGGCACATGCCCTTGCCAGCCTTTAAGTATGAGGACCAAATGAAGTTACAGCTGGATGATGCCATGGGCCTGGCAGGTCTGGTCAAGTGGCTGTCGATGTTAACCATGTCTCCTGCAGGGGTCATTCATTCAACAGACCTGAAGCCCTACTAGGTGCCAGGCCCTGTTCTGGCTGCTGGGGACACAGCAGCCAGCAAGACAAGCTAGTTTGCTATTCGTAGAGCTTCTACTCAAGTGAGGAAGATGGACAATAAACAGCACATACATGCAGGGCAACGTGCTAGAGGGTGCTGAGGGGGCACTCTTCCAGCTGGGGTGGTAAGGGAGGGTTTCTCTGAGGAGGTGACACATGAGCTGAGACCCTGAGGCAGAGATCTGGGGTGGGGACCGCACAGGGAAGAGGACTCTAGGCAGAGGGCACAGCACGGGCAAAGGCCCTTCCTCAGGAGGGACTAACAAGGATGCCTGTGTGGCTGGACAGGGCGAGCAAGGGGCAGAGTGGGAGGAGGAAGCCGAGCTCTAGGAGATGGAGCTTGACTCTAAGTCCACGGGGAGCCACTGGAGCGTTCTGGGCAGGGCTGCGAAGTGACCTGAGATTGAAACAGGTCCCTGTGTGTGTGTGTGTGTGTGTGTGTGTGTGTGTGTGGAGAGAGCAGGGAGGCTGCACCATGGTCCAGGTAGGGGTGACAGTGGAGGGACAGGGTGATGACAGGGAGGGTAGAGAGGGGGTCGGGTTTCACGAGGACCCGCGACCACCTCTTCTGCCCACGGTAGCACCCCGTGTGAACAAGAGGGGGGGCAAGGTGAGATGCCAAGCTCCGCTTCTGGGAAAGGAATACGATGTGTTTCCTTCGGAGCCCTTCACTCGTGGAGCAGTGCCTCCTCCCCAAGGACTCTCCATCAGCGAGCTGACTGCCCATCGAGAGCCAGTAATTAGGCTTCTGGGACAGGTGCCCGGGGGGCTGGCAGAGCCTCTCCTCTCTGGGCCGCGTGGAGCCTGTGGCCACGCTGCTCCTTGGCAGAAAGTTGAAAGGGAAGAAAGCTGCTCCCAGCATTCCTGGCCCCATTTTAAGGGTCCTCCTCTTGCCTCTTGCCCAACCCCAGGCATGCAGCTCCCCAGGCTGCCCTGAGGTGCCGCAGGACCCCTGCTCGAGGTCTCAGATCTCGCCCACCTCCCGGCATCTGCCCTCTGTCCCCAGCTGTGTCTCATTCCCTCTCAACTCAGCTCAAGCTGAGAGAGGCCAAGGTCGCCTCTCTGCCAGGGAATCAAAATGTTACACTGGCCGTACCCTGTGAGCATTCAAACAGGAGCCCTCCTGGAGACACCAGGCCTCCATCCCAGGACTTAATCAAACGGTGGACTTTTCAGGCACTGTGACAGGTAGGGGAGGGTGACCTTGGGGCCGACAGGGCCCCGGGCTGCCGTTCATATCTCCTATGGTTCCCTACTGCACCCACCTTCAAGACTGACCCCCCTGCTCCTGAAACTGGCCTGTACAGCATGACTTTCCAGAACAACCCACCCTCCTCCTTCCATGTTCCCTGAGCATGGCCACGGGTGCGCCTTACAAGGACACGTGAGAGGGACATTATTATTATGCCCCCAGTGCTGAGGAGGAAAGCAAGACCCAGAGAGAGAAGTGACTGCCCAGGGTCACATGGATGGTGGTGGCGGAAGTGGGCTAAGACCTCCACCTCCGGCTTTGAATCGAGTCTGGTCTCCTTGCCCCGGGGCCCTCCGCCAGCCAGGTTCCCTCCTGCTCTGCATGACAGACATGACAGCAGGAGGCCCTGGTTAGGATCGGAGGAGTAACTGAGAAGGCCACTTACGGGTGGTGACAGACAGGAATGGGCAGCAGAGCACGGGTCCTAAGTGAGCTTTAAAACTGATCATGATATTCGCTTCGATACGACACAGCCATCCTGGATGATTTAGGCACTGACCCACTGCCCTCTGTCTACTAATTGATAGCATTATGGGAGCCTGCCACAGTGCTCTAAGGGTGGGTGGTGTGCAGATTCATTCGTTCAGCTGTTCATTCATTCACTCCCCAGTGATCGAGAACCTGCCATGTGGCAGGTACCTCGCGGGACAGAAAGATGTCTGACACAAACCCTGCCCTTGGGTGCTGCTACCTAGTACCACAGCTCTGTTTCTTCCTTTTTTTTTTTAAGATTTTATTTATTTATTTGAGAGAGAGAATGAGCAGTGGGGAGGGGCAGAGGAAGGAGCAGACTCCCCTGCTGAGCAGGGAGCCCGACACAGTGCTCAATCCCAGGACCCTGGGATCATGACCTAAGCTGAAGGCAGACGCCTAACTGCCTGAGCCACCCAGGCGCCCCTACAGCTATGTTTCTTACCCTGGACTGGAAGCTTCCCCAGTGGTTAAGAAAGTAGCTTTAGGAGTCAGAACATGTCCTGGGTGTGTGACCTTGGGCAACTTGCTTCACCTCTCTGTGTCTCAGTTCACCCCTAAGAGAAATGGAGATGGTAATGCTGCCTATCACATAAGGTCATCGTGGGGGTTAAATGAGTTAAAATGAGTAAAAGTGCTTAGAACAATGTGTCTGGACAAAGTGCTTAGCTCTGTCCTTCTATGTTCTCAAGGGCTTGTAGGGTTTCCCGACCAAGGTCTTACTGTCCTGATGGGAATCACTGAATTTTATTTCTAACAATGGTTACAAATAACAATTTCAGGTGCCCTCCCTTTTTTTTTTTTTTTTTTTTAGGGATCCTGGCAGAGATCATGCAAAATTCATTTGTCAGGATCTATCTGCCGAGAGTATCTTTGCATTTGAGTTTAAACAGTCATCATTATCCCTTCAATAAATATTTTTTTTGAATACCAAGCAATATTCTAAGGGCTTTAGCAGCATTATCTTATTGAGTCCTAATAATATCCCTGTGAGGTTGGCACTATTTCCCCCATTTTGCAGAGGAGAAAACAGGCTTAGAGAGGCTCCATGACCATCCACCCATCCATTCATCCACCCACCCATCCATCCATCCTTCCATCACCCATCCATCCATCCATCCATCCATCCATCCATCATCCATCCATCCATCATCTATCCATCCATCATCCATCCATCCATCCATCCATCACCCATCCATCCATCCATCCACCCATCCATCCATCACCCATCCATCCATCCATCCACCCACCCATCCATCATCCATTCATCCATCTACCCATCCATCCAAGATTTATTGAGTACCCATTATGAGCCAGGTAAGCACTGTGCCAGTTCAAGTCCCAGCCAGTAAGAAATGAGACATAGTCTTTGCCCTATCAGGGCCTCTGGTCTCGCCAGGAAAAACCTACCTTTGTTAGATAATGAGCAGTATGATGAGAGCCACAGTGCAGGAGGGCACGGGTGAGTTGAACAGGGGCCAGACAAAGCACAAAGCTGGGTATATGTTGTTGGGTTTCAGCCCAACTAGGAGAACAACCTAGGAACTCCCCCTTCTACCTCCTAAGCCACTCCTCCTGAGCCCCATCTTTGCCCCATCAACATTGCAATATTCGTCAACATTGCAAACTCTGTTCATTGGGGTGGTGGCTCCCCCTGTAATCCCTTCTTGTCACCTCCTAGGCCACAGAGGTCACTGATCCCCGAAGAAGGCCAGTGTATCTGGACTCTATACTGGGCCTCGTGTTTATCATGTGTTTGCTGGCTGAGTGCTGACTGTAATGTCTCCACTTTGGGAAGTCTTCCTCAACGACCACCCAGTCGCCCTACCCTGTCCCTGGGCCCAGAGTTGCTCTCTTTGCATTCCCACAGAAACGTGTGTGTATCTCCAACCAGCCTCCCTTAATTACTTTCCCTTTGACTTTCTTCTGCACCAGACTATGAGCCTCTAAGCAGGCCTTACTCATCTTTTTTTTTTTTTTTTTAAAGATTTTATTTATTTATTTGAGATAGAGAATGAGAGAGAGAGAGCACATGAGAGGGGGGAGGGTCAGAGGGAGAAGCAGACTCCCTGCTGAGCAGGGAGCCTGATGCGGGACTCGATCCTGGGACTCCAGGATCATGACCTGAGCCGAAGGCAGTCGCTTAACCAACTGAGCCACCCAGGCGCCCTTTTTTTTTTTTTTTTAAGATTTAATTTACTTATTTGACAGAGAGAAAAATAGCAAGAGAGGGAACACAAGCAGGGAGAGTGGGAGAGGGAGAAGCAGGCTTCCCACGGAACAGAGAGCCCGATGCGGGGCTCGATCCCAGGACCCTGGGACCATGACCTGAGCCGAAGACAGACGCTTAACGACTGAGCCACCCAGGTGCCCCAGGCCTTACTCATCTTTGAGTCTAGCACAAAGCCGGGTATGTGGTGGGCACTCGATACCAGCTGGTTTCAGAAATAAGTGGAACGGCCGAGTGGGTGAGAAAATCTAGGTCAGAGTCCCAACATGAATGATTCTAGTCAAAGGCCTCAGAACAAGGGCAAGATGAGGATTCAGGGTTGGTATGCAAATGGTTTCATCTTGTGCTCCCAGTTCAACCCCTTGATTGGTAGCTGCCTAGTATTGTGTTGAGAAGGATCCTGGAGTAGCACTGGATTTAGTGGGCAGAGTATAATGACTGATTCTCAACGTCTGGATTAGAGTCAGGGAGGAATGGCAATGGGCGCTTCTCATTTCTGATATCCTGGGAAAGCCGTTTTCCTCTTTAAGACTTTGTTTCTTCCCCATCCACAAAACGAGGAGACTAGACTCAATTATATCTGACACTCTAGGATCTGAGCCCTGCATCTCTTCTAGTGTTGTCTTTCTTCAGGGACAGGAGTCACGTGCCAGCCTCGCCCAGGGCCTGGTATACAGCAGGTGCTCAGTGAATGCTGGTGGGATGAATAGTCCTCATTGGTCATTGTGAGACTTGGGGGAGAATAACCTTCCCGCCCAGACTAATATGAGGAAGGTGGGACTGACAGAAGCGAAGGGAAGGTTCATGCCCAGAGCCAGCTAGAGCCTCTTCTTGTCCCTGGGTCTTCTGACCCCCAGGTCTGTCGCTCCTGCCCCTGGTTGGTTGCACGTACCTATCTAAACAGATATTCCCCTGACGCCGATCAGATAATGATCCCAGCCACGATCTGTGTTGCATTTTGATTCCACAAAGCATTTTCGGCATCATTATTGCACTCAAGCTTCACAAGGACTCTGGCAAGAGAGAGCGCTAACCCTCACCCTCAGTCGACAGACTGGGACACGGATGCTCAGAGAGGGCATGTGATTTGCTAGGGTCACACAGAGCCGGTCTCGAACCCAGGTCTTCCGTTCTAAAACCTCATGCTCTATCCACCTGCCCCTTACCAGCCAGCTCCTCTGTTCCGCTGCACTGCCTCTCTCCTCATGGCCACCTCTGCATTTTCAGTAAAAGAGCAGAGGCACAAAGGAAGTGTAACAGGAGCTAAGCTCTCCTCTTCTGTGAGGCCAAACCCCACCTTGGGCCACATCTTTGAGGGAGAGGCCTTGGAGGGGAGAGAAGGGGTCATAAGACCTGAACAGCAGGATGCCGGCTGGACGACTGGCCTCCCAGGTCCTTGCCTGCGACCCCGGCCTGGGCTCACACCAGCTGGGTAAACAGGAGCCAGCCCATCCGGGGGCGGGGGGCATTCCTGCCCCTCTCAGACTGCCTGTCTGTTGCTAAGGATTCTGGGAAAGAGGGGGGAAGGCTAAGGTGAGCAGCTGACGAGGAGAAACCACACAGGAGGACTGGTCTGGAACTGTCCTCAGGAAGACAGGGATGACCCGGGAACAGATGGGAAAATGGCTGGACCTGGTCTGGCATCCACCCTCTGCCCTCTCTCCTGCTCCATACAAGCCTGGTTTCATCTTACTCTAAATATTCTACAACTCTGGGTATGTTACTTGGTCTCCTGTGACTCAACTTTCCCATCTGTAAAAAGGGCCTAGGGAGAAATCCTTCAGGACCAGAGACACTCTCTTTTCTCCCATCCCCACCCTCTTTTGAGAGATCCAGGCCCTCCAGGTGGAGCGGCTCCTTTAAACTTATGACCCTGTAAACATCCCCTTGTCCCTACCCCACATAGCGGCCAGCCGGACCAGGGAAAGCAGATGTCTCCGTGTGTCTCTTCCTACCTCCTGCACCCCTTTAGGACTTTGTCTGCATCTCTGAGAACACGAAAAGCTTTCTGCCTTTCTTATCACCGCCCTGGACTGCCCACCTCCTCGGACTGGTGGCTTTTCAAGGCAGGGCTCTGTCTTATCCGTCTTAGTGTCCCTAGTGCCCAGCACAGGGCCTATAGCGTTATGGGGTTGTTCGCTGGACAGAAGAAATGAGAAAGAGGGCCGATCACACCCCCTCCCCGGCCCTGGGTGTAAGTTCCAAGGTGGCACCACAGCTCTAAAATCCCCTCCTTTTCTTGAAACACGCAGGAACGGTGAGACAAGACGTGAGCCCAGGCAGTGAGGGCTCAGGGTTTGAGCCATCGGCTGGGATCTAAGGTCACAGAGCACAGGAGGGCCCCAGAAGGTCAAGTTCAATTAATGGCTGGCTCTAAGACCTTAGCTGGTTGATCCCTGACCCAGCAGCCGCCATGACGCACTTCCTCGGCCTGCGGGTTAAAACCCACCAGTGCAGAGCGTGGATCTCGGCTCACCAAGGAGGCACCCCTCACGACGCCACAGTGGCGCTCTCCCCCCCAACAGTGTTCTCAGATGCTGGGAAAACGGGGACAAGCGAGGCGGCCCTGACTCCTTGTCCGGTTCATCTTTGCGCCTCGAGTGCCTGGGGCGGAGCAGGACCCGGCCGAGCCCGGGGAATGAGGGGCTGACCCCGGCACCGGAGTGTGAGCCGAGCGCTCAGCATGCCTCCCCTCGGACAACACACGCTCTGTGAGTGCAGACGATCAGAAGGCTTGGGGGAAATCAAAAGCAGCTCCTCAGGAAAGGCCGGGCCCCCCCCTGCTGCAGAGGCTCCTCTGTGGGGGGCAGCTGGGCCCCCGGGCCGGTGATTCATGTCTCGCTTGCTCGGGGTGGGAGCACCGGCCGAGTCTGAGCTGAATTCATAAGACCTTCTCTGTTTTATCTCACAGATGTTTCTGGGATGGATGTGTCAAGGAAAAAAAAAGGCTGAAGTTGAAAAATCCCAACTCAGCACATGTCCTCCAGCCCCTGGAGACGTGACAAGGGATTAAAACGCCTTTCTCCTCATTTGCCCAACATCTCAGGAGAAAGCTAAATTGCATGCCCGTCAGGGCTGTTCTGGGCACCTGCTGGCTACGAAGACGACCTCCTCATTAGCGCAGCTGCCCTCTGGAAGCAAGTGCACAAAAACCGTGTTATGGGTACGCGTGCGAACGTGTGTGAGCGGGCGTGGCGTCACGCACTCCTCGCTGTGTCTCCACGACCTGTTCCCACACATGGCAAACGCGAGCTTCGGAGCTCCCGCTATGCGAGGCACTGCACCCAGCACCCTGTCATTTTATCCTCACCGCCCAGTGAGGCCTATGCTCTGATTTTCCCATTTTCTAGAAGATTCGCCTCCATGCAAAAACGCAGGCTCACGCACGTACACGTCTACTTGTGTGCACAAAACATGCTCGTATGTACACCTCAGGCTTTCTCCATGCATCCATATGCAGACAGATCTACACACGTGCATGTGCCTTTGTACATACGTGTGTCACGAGACAGGCCGTCCATTGAGCTCATTCCGTACAAGTCGCTTTGCTTCTATTCCTGTTCTTTATGTCATCCCTAATCCTGGCAAGGCAAAAGGTATTATCGACATCGGGGGTCGACAAACTATGGCCCTCTGGCCAAGTTCGGCCTGCCACCTGTTTTTGAAAATAAAATTTACTGGAACCAGCCATGCCCATTTGGTTATGTATTGTCTATGGATGCTTTTCTGCTACAATGGCAGCATTGGTTATATATTAACTCTCTGGAGCTTTACAGTTTGCTGACGGTGAATCTGTGTTTTTCACAGGAAGAAACTAAGACTCAGCTAGGGTATTTCACTGACCAAGGTCAGGGACCAGGTAAGTGTTTAGTTAGCTGAATACCTGGCCACACACACACCTTTTGGGTGTCTTTGTTGGTGTGAACTGCAAGTGTGCCCCCATTCTTGTCACTCTCTGCCCGTGCATGCTTCTGCACCTGGGGGAAGGCCGGTGGGTCTGTGCCAGTGTGTCAGGAATAAACGTGCAGCATTTATAGGTTGGGTTCAAGGTTCTTATATGCAGGTCATTCGAGTCTAATAATGTGTGTCTACTTAGTCACTTTCTGAGAAAGCTATGCTACAATATCTTACTAAGAATGTGAACTTGACAATTTCTTCTTGCAAGTATATCACTTTGAGTATTTTTTTTTTTTAAAGATTTTACTTATTTGACAGAGAGAGAGAGAGAGAGAGAGAACAAACAGGGGAAGCAGCAGGCAGAGGGAGAGGGAGAAGCAGCTCCCTGCTCAGGCTCCTTGAGTGTTTTTTAAAAACTTTTGAGGGGCGCCTGTGTGGCTCAGTTGGTTAAGTGTCTGCCTTCAGCTCAGGTCATGATCTTGGGGTCCTGGGATCGATCCCGTGTTGGACTCTCTGCTCAGTGTAGAGCCTGCTTCTCCCTCTCCCTCTGCCCATTACCCCCCCGCTCATGCTGTCTCTCTCTCTCTCAAATAAATAAATAAAATCTTAAAAAAAAAAAGCTTTAAAAAAATAAAAACTGTTTTGAAACTATGCTGAGAGTGCATGCAACGTCAGGATTATTATACCTTCCTGGTGAATTATTCATTTTGTCATTAGTAATGACCCTCTCTGTCCCCAATAATGCTTCTTGTCTTAGTCTTTTTATTCCCTGACATTTATCTCGCTACCAGTTTTATTACAGAGAACATTTTCTGATGCATCATTTTATATCCCTTTCTTACACCCTTTGCACATCTTTTAGCTGTGTCTCTTGTAAACAGAGATGGAATTTTTCTCCACCTAAACTAAGAATCTCTGTTTTTAAACAATTGAGTTTAATCCATTTCTATTTATTGTGGTATTAATAGACAGTTGACCCTTGAACAACACAGTTTTGAACTATGCGGGGCCACTTATATGTGGATTTTTTAAAGATAAATACAGTACAGTACTGTGCATGTGTTTTCTCTCCCTTATAATTTTCTTAATAATATTTTCTTTTCTCTGGTTTACTTTACTGTAAGAATACAGTATAGAATACAGATAACATAAAAATATGTGTTCATCGACTATTTATGTTATTGGTGAGACTTCTGGTCAACAGCAGGCTATTATTAGTAGTTAAGTTTTGGGAGAGTCAAAAGTGATACACAGATTTTCGACTGTGTGTGTCGGGGGACAGGGTCGGTGCTCCTAACCCTGGCATTGTTCAAGGGTCAACTGTATTTGACCTTATTTGTACTATCTTATGTGTTTTATTTATCGTCAGTTTAAAACTTTTTTCTCCTTTCTTGCCTTCTGTGGCATTGGCTGAATTTTCTTTATGTTTTTTAATTTCCTCTGCTGGTTCAGAAGTTTTATATTCTAGTCTTTTATGGCCGTCCTTACATTTTTAACATGCATATTTATCTCAACCAAGCCAAAAGTTACTTGATGTCCCCATCTACTTCCCAAACAATCCTAGCATGTTTTAATTCCAGTCTTATTCCTCCTATCTTTCATTTTATGGCTATATTTTTGTTCCACCTATTACTTAAAAAAAAAGAATCCCCTAAATTAAAAAAAAAAAAAGTCACCCAAGGATTTTCCTTTCTTCCAAGCTTTTGTCAAGATCATCTCCAGTGTTGTGTGTTTGTATGCGTGTGGGGAGGCGGGGGCATCCAAGTCAGCTCAATCTGCCACATTCCAGAAAGTTCACCCTTTATCTGTGTACGTGTGTACTCATCAGCCCCCATGTGTATAACTGTGTATATGCAGGACTGAATGCTTACATGTGACTCTATGTAGACCTGCATGTCCCTCTGTATGGGAGCAGCTGCCGTCATTAACAAAATATTCATCATGGCCCCTCCCCTTCTATAAAAAGCATGGGCTGGGCTCTCAGGGTCTTAGATGGGGGTACCTAACAATTGTGACAATGTCTGATAAATGCTTTAAAAGAAGAAGTCTGGAAGGCTGTAAGAGAGGAGGAGAACTTAACCAGGCTGTGTGGTCAAGGAAGCCTTCCTGGAGGAAGAGGCACCTGACCTCACTCCTGAGAGGAACAGACTGGAGAAGAGAGGCCTGGTGGGGGTGGCCCACTCTATGACCATCACTGGGTTTCATCCCTGCCCAAGGGTTAGAAACCATGTGGGGCGCCTTGGTGGCTCAGTCGGTTGAGCGTCAGACTCTTGATTTTGGCTCAGGTCATGATCTCAGGGTCCTGGGATCAAGCCCCAGTTGGGCTTCCCACTCAGCGGGAGTCTGCTCGTCTCCCTCTCCCTCTCCCTCTGCCCCTTCCCCCCACTCACACGCTCTGTCTCTCTCTCTCAAATAAATTAAAAAAAAAAGAAGAATCCTTGCATTACTTGAAGAAATATTGTGATGCCAACAAGAAAACGGATGTGAATGTGCCAGACAAGCTGAGAAGGGCTATATTGAGGTCACAATGTTAAAATCACGGCAATGGTAATAGCCACCATTTCTTGAGTACCTACTACGTGTCTGGCACAGTGTTACTTCTGCGCAGCCTGAAGAGGTGACACTGGTTTGCCTTTCCTACTAAGGAAGTACCTAAAGATCAGAGAGTTGATGTGACTTATCCAAGGCCACACAGGAGACGGGGCAGGCACGGTGACTCGGGGCTCTGTGCTCTAATGGCCCTCCCCCCGCTGCTGCACCCTAGCCTGGATTCTCTTATCCCTAATTTCTGGCTCTCCAACCCTCTCCCCACTCTCTGCTCAAAGAGCCAGGGGCCTCCAAGGTCCTCCCGGACTGCAAGAGAAGAAACTGATGCTATTGGCTGCTTCATTCAGGGCCTGGGGAAGCCCAATTCTTCCCCTCCCCAGCCCCCCTCCCTCCCGGGGCTCCCTCTGCAGGTTTATGTGGGGCAGAGAATCAGGTTAATGGAATCCTGGCTGCCTCTGGCTAGGCGGGGGTGGTGGTGCAAATAGCCCCCCTCTGGAACCCATCATGGTCAGCCCTCGGTCTCCAGCCCAGACTAACCCAGCTCCCTTGAAGAGCCCAGGGGATGGTGTCAACATTTCACACCTTCCCGAGGAAGCCCACATCAGCCTCTCCCAAAGGCCTCCCAAAGGCCTAGCAGGTTGCCTGGCACATAGTAGAAACTCAATGACGATTTGTTGGATAGATAAATGTTATTATTCTAAAAGAGCATGCAAAGTGCCTACAGCTGAGTTTTTGTGCAAAATGCTGCCATTTAGGAGGGGTGGGGTCAGCAGAGGACAGTCATTCAAACAGTTTTGTGTTTGTAACTAGTGCTCACTTACCTGACCATAATCTCTCCCAGAGCCTGAACACCTAACCATGTGCAAGACACTCTTCGAGGTGCTTTATAAAAACTGAGGGACAGAATGGAGAGGCTGCTGATCTGGACCTGTACAGGCCTGGTCAGGGCCTGCTGAGCTCATCCAGGGAGCTCTGGGGTTTATTGCTTGCCTTGTCATCCCAGGTTCGGATTTGGGACTTCACACCACCCCTCTTCACTCACCTAGCTCCCCAGCTCTGGGCAACCAAATGATGGGCCATTCTGCCTCTGAGATATCTGCTACCGTTTTCCGGTTTCTGTTTGCCAACCTGTAAAATGGGGTGGTTGGACTAAATGTTCATTGTGGATTCTAGGACTACTGGTGTAAAGGGAACACACAGGAATTGTAAGCCTACTGGGGCCAAGCATCCATTCCCTCCTAGCAGCCCTGTGGGGGAAGTTTGATCATCAGCCCTCAGTTGGGGAAACTGAGGCTTGGGAAGGTAATGTACCTTGCTCAACTTACTCAGCCATGTGAGGCCAGTCTGGGATTTGAGTGCAGAGTTGTCTGGCCCTTTTCCTGGTATGCATGGTCTCCTGCTCTGAGAAAACAACCACAGAGACTGCCAAGAACTGGAAGAAATCGTGCGGTCCCCGAGCGGGACCTGTTCAATGCCTGAGCACCTCCCCTTGCGCCTCAGAGCATGGTGTCTGCTGCCGGCCTCCGTGGACAAAAGCTACATTGCCAGCACCCCTTAGCACAGCCCTGGAATTCCCGCGAAAGCCCTTTCTCTGTGTTTTTGGAGCCCAGCCCAGGGTTGGCCCACCAGTCCTGGGAAGGAATTGGTAGTTTCTCATTTCGAAAGGAAGGAAAAGCAAACCGTACATTCTAGTCCTCCTTCCCTCCAGTCAGACTCAAGCACTGTCGTGAACCTGCGTAGCAATTTACCATTTACAAATCCCAACCTCCTTAGCCTGGCACTCCAAGCCTCCACCCAGTACTCAACCTACTTCTCCTGCCCCATTTCCATCATCATTTGGCACCTTTCACACTGCCTGAGCAAAAGCTCCCTGATCATTCTTGAACACATCCCACACACAGCTGTCTCTGGGCCTTTGCTCCTTCTGTTTCCCCTGCATGGAATGCCCTCATCACCATCCCTATATATCCAGATTCTGCCTACTTCTAAGACCTAGCCCCTCCACCAGGAAGGCCTCCATGATGCTCTGGCCGTTTCTCCCGCCTCTGACCCCATTGCACTTTCTCTGTTTTCCCAAACAGCCCCCACCACGCTGTTTCTTAGGGCAAGGGGCTATTTTGATTCATATTCATCTCCCCAGTGCCCAGAACAGGGCTTGGCCCTCAGAAGGTTATCTGAAAACAGTGAATGAATGAATGAATGAATGGCTGAATGAACAATGAGGGAAGGGTGTTGGGGGAAGATCAACATGGTCATCTGCATACCAGACAGGAAGGTGAGGGTCGGGGCAGGTGGGGGAGGCCTTTGGGAATCACGCACCCACGGCCCCTCACACCCTGGCTAGGAATCTGGGTGGGGCCTGCAGAGCCGACCCCATGAGGCCTCGGGCTTCCTGCCCACACACTGGAAGCTGACTGAGCAGGCCCCTAAGACTCAAGTTAACAAAAGGAGAAACACCATCCCATGCTTCCCCGCTCTGGGTATGTGTTGGGGGCTGTGAGGGGCCAAGCACAGGCTCAGGCAACTGCTCCCACCTTCCCAGCCAAGACTCCAGCCTCCCGGCCCCGCCCTGTGGTCTTGGAGTTGCCCCTTCATGGCTGCTGTCAGAAGTGATGAGTTAGTGGGTGTCCCGTGCTTTGCACAATACATGTAAGAGGTTCTCCCCGCTCTCACATTCCCTAATGCTTGACTGTGACATTATAGCACCTGAAGACTGAAGTATTCTGCACTTCTCCACTATGACATTCTACTCCGGTAGCATTCTAGAATTCCTAAGACTACAAGCGAATGTTCTGTGTATGTGCGTGTTTACTGTAACAGGCCACAGTTCGATGGCTGTAACATTCTAAAATTCCTGCTTGTAAAGCTAAATTTTTAATATTCTACACCTGTAAAATTCTATAATTCTATGATTATGATCTTTTATGCCTGCAATGTTCTAAAACTCTTGCTTCTTAGTCTTTTATGTGCTTAATTAGTCTTCTTAGCTCTTCTATGATTACATGATTGTAACATTCTATAATGCCATGATTATAACCTTTCCAGGACTGTAACATTCTAAAATTCTTGCTTGCCTGTGATTTTAATGCTGCACTATTCTGTGGCCATACGGGCAGCGACTGTAACATCCTGGGAGCTTGGGATCCTGGGGCGCCTGACCTCTGACATTCCCCGACCTCCAGCCCCTGGCTGTTTGCACTTCCAGCAGGACTCACAGTTCCTCTGAAAGGTCTCCGGCTTTCTTCCAGAGTCTGGGCCCTCGGGCCTCTTCCTGCCAGAACGAGGATCAGGCGAACTCAGTGCTCATCAGTGCTGATGTGAGAGCCCTCAGGAGCTCCTGGGGTGGGCTGGGCAGGGATTGGGGGCTTCTGGAGGAGGCCTGGATGCCTTGGCTGGTTTCCTGCCTCGATTGTTGGGAGGGTCTTGGAGCAGCCCAGGCCCTGCTGGTATGTCCCACCAGGGTCCACGAACACGCGTGTGTACCCCCAGAAGCCCCAAGTCAGAAAAAGCCAAACTACCATGCAGTGCCCCCAATACCTGTGGAGCTGAGACCCTGGTGGCGTTTCCGCTCCAGGTACCGAAATGAGATGGAAACAGCCCTGACCCCCTAGGGGCTGGCTCAGCCTAGACAGAACCGAGCAGGTGTGGTTGACCCCCTCCGGGGACAGAGGGGACGCAGCACAATAGAGACTAGAGTTCTCTGCCCCGCAGCTCCTGCTTTGAAATGTTTGCCTTTGCCTGGCAGCCATCGGAAGTGGCCTCCTTCTCCTTCTCCCCGAGCTGTGTGTGTGTGTGTGTGTGTGTGTGTGTGCGCGTGCGCATGTCTGTAGCTCTGGTCCATCTCCGTGGGTGTCTCTGTGCATGTCCCTGGTATGTAGGTCTCATGCTAAAGCCCCACAGGACAAGGCCAAGGCCAAGGGTCTGGTCACCTTTGGGCTGGTAATCCCTGTAGTAGTCGCCTGGGCCCTGGCCAGCAGTCTCCTGGTGAGTGAGAGAGGGAAACACAGGTCTCGCACAGGCCCAGCCCCTGCACTGAGAGCTGGGCTTTGCACTCCACACTGGGTCTGTGTGAAGCACCCGCCCCCAGACGTGGGGCTCCCGGGGCGCTGGCTTGGGGCTCTCGTGCTTCCTCCCTGCCATCCCCGGCTGGTTTCATTGAGCACTTACTATGTCCCAGACACTTTCCGTGGATTTCCTCAGTTAAGTCCTCCCAGAGATCCCAGGAGGTAAGTGCTATCATTACCCATTTTCCAGATGAGAAAAGAGAGACTTCAAGAGATGCGGCCCAAAGTTGCCAGTGAACTGGGGGAGAACTGCAGTTGAGCCCCAGGCCCGATGCCACCCATGACCGATATGCTATCAGCCAGGCTGGTGGCCACTGGCCCCTCTCCTGAGAATCTGGCTCCCAGAGCATGTCTGTCCACCAGGCTGGGGGTGAGGGATACGTCTCTTCCACCTGTTCTGCAGCCTCCCTGCTGTGAGCCAGGCACCGGGTGGGGTGGGGGAGGCTGTCGGGAGGGAGTAGGGGACACAGAGATGTGAGCAATTCAGTTCCTGGATGTGAAGACGGACGACACAAGGTGAGACAGGGGTCCGGGGAGCAACACATGTTCCCGGGGCTCCGAGGTCTGACTGACACATCCGTCTGGGGAAACCACGGAGGGCTCTCTGGAGGTGGCGTGGTCTGAACTAGACCTGGGGAAATGTGCAGGGTTGCCATGGGGCAGGGCACAGGAGAAGAGAAAGGCAAGTTTTCTTCTCCTTTTATAAGAGTTTTGTGCACCAGTGTGTATGTGGGGGGTGGTGCGGGAGTTCTGAATTCCACACTAATTTACTGAGAATTTCAGGAAAAACTGGTTTGGCTCCACTGGCCGGAAAACAAAGATCAACTGGAGGTCAAAGGCAGGGGGAGCGGGCTTGTGGGGCATCCAGAGAGAGAATTCAGCTCAATTCACAAACCCTGCCTGGGTTCAGACCTGTGTCAGGCCGTGGGGACGCTGAGACGGGCCAGAAATAGATTCGGTGTTGGAAGAGCTCGCTGTCCTGAGGGAAGGCGGGTCTGACAGCATTTCTCAGAGCTGGACAAGGCTCAGGCCCTTCGGAAAGGGAAATGTTCTTTTGTGGACCTTGGAGACTCTCTCTCCAGACCTCAGATGCCAGGCTGGGAAACAAGGATGTGTGAGACCATTGCAAAATTAGTGCTACTTTACAAGTGGTCAGAACAAAACAAAATTTTTTTGGATCAGCATTAAAATCTAAACATAAATGTTAAATTCTCTTACAATTCCTAGACCCCTGAGAATACATGTGCCCCCCCGCCCCGATCCTGGACTCTGCAGACCGAGTCTGAGAAAGCGTGAGATACAACCTCGGAGCTGGTGCCACACAGAAACTATTCTCAGAGAACATATTGGTGAAGCCCAAGGCCATGGGGAGAGGGAGGTGCACCCTGCCTTTTCTAAAGAGCATGCACTTTACATATATTAGCTTGCTGCTTCTGGAAGTCTTGCTGAGCTGACTCGGCCTCTGCAAGACTTCACTGCCTTGAGTAAGACAGCAGCCCCATCGCAGGCTTCTCCTGTCTCCTCATTCCACTTCACTCACCCCCTGCCGGCGGCCAGTCTCCTGATGGCGCCACACTCCCGCTCAAAATCCTGCCATGGCTCCCCAGTACCCTCAGGGTTACAGCTAAACTCCTTAGTAGGCATACCTGCCTCAGAGAGCGCCTCCTCACTCCTCGAGCCTGGGCCCCCACTCCCTGCCCTGCACTCATAGCTCCCAGCTAAGACAAGGTGGATGAGGGGTCCCGACTCAGCTTCTCACTCCTCCGCACATCTTCTGCCACTTGCCAGCCTCCCTTCAGACGATCCTCATTTGTCTAAGTACCTTGGCAGGTGCTTCTCTGGCTCCCATCATGGGGCGGGCACGTTGATTTGTTTCCCACCTGCAGCAGGACCTTGTAACGAAGGCAGCCACATCCTCCCTGGTAGTGCCTACTTTGCAAGGCAAAGTTCAGAAGCCTCACCTGACCCCCAGGCTGGCCCTAGCACCCAGTTCCCTCCTAGACCTCCTGCTCCAGATTTGGGTTCTCTGAGCCAGCCGCACAGCAACTCCCCAGGCCTGGGCAGAGCATGGCGGGGCTCAGCGCATCTTATTCTCCCCTCCCCTGCCTCTTCTGGCTTACGGATGCGAGCAGGGCAGAAGCCCAGAGAGGTTGTGAGATTTGGAGTTGTAGCAGAGCTGGGATAGGGACCTGGGCGTCCTGACTCCTGCTCAGGGGCTCCCCTCACCTGATGTAGGCTCCCTCTAAGGCCTCTCCATTCCTGCCGAAGGGTGGCTCTGCCTGGACCGTGAGGGAGTTGGGTGTGCAGCTCACCCCTGAAAAACTGCATCCTTGGTGGGAACAGGGCGCAACACCTAGATATCAGCTCAATTTCACAGGGGCTCAGAGAGGTCAGGTGCTTTTCTTAAGGCCACACAGCTAAAAAGTATCAGCACTAAAATATGAATCCTGGTCTTTCGGGAACGCAGAGCCCATGTCCAGAAAGTGTGGTCAGTTTATGGAGCCTGCTTGAGACCGAGACATGGTCACAGGCTGTGCTCCTGACTTACGAATGTTCTGGAAGCCACTGGTGACCTGCGAACACTCCCTTGAGATGGGGAGAAAAGTGTCCAGTCCCCAAGTTCTCAGCCCTCAGGGCCAAGGAGGAGCCAGGCTCTCTGTGACCAGCTTAGCCCAAGCCTGGGCTGCCTGGCAATCCCCCCTAGGAACCTGGCTTTGGCCAGTCCACCCTGCCCTGGCCAGGGGAGCCCTGGGACAGAATGCTCACCGGGCTGCCGTCCTGGGCAGGAGCTGAAAATTAAATTAAAACCACGACAGGGACAGTTAATTAAAGCAGATTAGCGCGAGACTAATTAGGGACACTGACACTGGAACTATCGCACTCCAAGATGTTAATTAGCTGTTCATTAATGTCAGCTCCCCGTTCAAGAGAGAAATATGAACAGCCCTTCTCCGGGGCTTCATTCCGGAGCTGAGTAAACGGGCGGCTGCCCATTGGCAGCCTGAGCCCCAACCCATGCTCCCTCCCTCCCTCTGGCCCTGGTGTCTGCTCACTCCCTTTGTCTGCCTCCTACATCAGCTTGAGTATTGACACTGCCAGAGACCCTGGGCTCACGGGAAGGAAGAGCTCAGCTGGGGCCCAACACACCGAGGCTTTAGAAGCAAGGTGGCTTATCTGTTTTGCAAACCAACGTTGAGCACAGGGAACCCCCTCTCCCTGCCTTATCACTCTTTGGTCTGGGTCAGGAGGAGGCCATTTGCTCTTCCTCCCTCCCACTCTCCACCCCCTTCCTTCCTTCTATACATCCATCCATGCTTTAGTCCCTTCACCCAAATGTCCTTTACCTCCCATACACACAAATGCACACACGCGTTCTGTGTACAATTTCCATCCAACTATCCATCAGTTCATCTATTCGAACATCCCATAATCCCCTATATGCACACATCAAAATTTGGTTAAAATTTCCATCTGTCCATCTGTCTACCATCCATCCACCCCTTCTTCCTTCCATCCATCCAGCCATCCTTCTACCCATCCATGCACAAATCCATCTGTGAGCCACTGAGTCACGTATTCATCCTTTTCACCCATCCACTGATCCTTTCATCGAAAACCCACCTACTTATCAACCCACCGCCAAATATCTATCCTTCTCTCTGCTGATCCATTCATCTAGACATTCACCCATCCACTCCTCTGTGAACCCATTTACCAGCCAACCTTCCATCCACGGATCCATCCATCCATCCATGAACTTACTGGTCCACCTGCTGAATGTTCACATAGCAGGTGGACCACCCCCCTTGCCACTCATCTAAACACAGACGCCTCTATCTGCCTACCTTGAGAGCTTGTTTGGAGGTTCTAGCAGGGGAGCGCAGCTACTCATATACCCTTGACCGAAGAATGGTCCTCCTCTATCGGGGAAGGTCGTCCTCTTCGACCGAGCACGCAGCTTCGGGAGGGACACACATGGAGCGGTGAGGGAGGAAGGGGACACCTGCCTAGCCAGCCAGATCAGCCGAATCAACCCTGGCGATCAATGGGGTGACAGATGTCGCAGCCAGATCGCCCTCACATCCTCTATCCGCCTACCCAATCACCCACCCATCCACTCCTCTCATACATGTCCACTGAACACCGACTCTGTGCCAGGCCCTCTGCTATGTAGTAGGGCAAGAGAAGGAATACAGAAATGAGCAAGAGCTGAGACAGTGGGATCCCTACTCTCATCTCCACTTTACAGATGAGGAAACCAAGACAGAAAGAGGCCATCCATCAAATGACTCATGCAACTGGTAATTACTGCCTATTACACACAACTGGAGGACACAGTGACAGACCCGGTTCCTAACTGCAGGAGCGCACAGCTTAGAGCAGTGATTCTCCAGAGAACACGGTGTGGGCTGCTCCCCCAAGTGCCCGTAAGCACACACAGAAAACATTCTGTGGACAATTCTAGTGAGTCTGCAAACCTCCCGAAAGCCCATCCACTCTGCTCAGGTCAAGATCCACGGTGCTGGTTGGGGAGACACACAAGTAAATACAACGTCAAACCCCGAGTTCTGCACATTATATGGCTGACCCTTGAACAAGGAGGTTAGAGCCTCCGATGCCTGCACAGTCAAAAATCCATGTATAACTTTGGACTCCCCCCAAACTACTAACAGCCTACTGTTGACCAGAAGCCTTACTAATAACATAGAGAGTCATCAAAGGCTTCCTGGTGGAGGTGATGCCCACGTTGAGCTGGGAAAGATGGGCAGGGTTAGCTGAGTGGAGGCTAGCCCAAGTCCGTTTGCATGTTCTGTGCGCATGCCAAGCGTAGAGGAGTGAGGCTGGGGAGGGTGCTGTCTGGGACCGGTGGGAATGCTGGCAGGGCTGTGACCGACCCCGCTGTGCGCAGGGATGTGGCCGAGTTAAGACCTGAACCTGCCTCTGGCCCCACTTTTGCTGTTTCTCTGGGACTGGCTGGGGTATATAGGGGGCTCAGGGGGGGCTTTCGGCTTGGGGATGGGCCCTGACTGCTGCCAGACGGTCTCTCAGAGACCCCCGGGGCCTGCTGTCCTCTGCCAGGCAGAGGGAGCTCTGTTCCAGGCATGAACCTCAGCCATGAGGCTCTGGGGGCACATCCGCCCTCATCCTGACCTCCATCTGAGGGTAGGGATTGGGAAGCAGGGGTGGGAGTCTCTGTGGGCACTGGGCCTGGAACGGTGCTGGAACCAGCTGAGAGTGGGCCATGGCAGGCACTCTGGGAGTCAGTCCAAACTCTGGCCCGGAGGCCAGGGCATGTCCTACTCAGGGATGGTCCCTCCAGGGCCAATTCAGCCTTCCCTTCACTCTTGCCTGCTCCAGCCTCACTCTGATGGCAGGCACCTGGCTCCAGATCAGTAACCTATCAGGTCAAGGTCATGACACCGGCTGACTATTGAAGGCAATTAGATCTTCCCAAAGAAGCAGGAACTTAGGAGACAGAAAGACCCAGGTTCAAATCATACCTCTGCCATTTAGGGCAGACATAACTTCAAGAGAGTCACCTTACTGTTCTGAGCCTCAGCCTTGAAAGAGGGATGATGAGGATATTGCCACCCCGGCATTCTTTTCCCATCTTGATTTTTAATTTGTTTTTGGCATTTATTTTTGCTTGGTAGGCCTCTTTCCATCCCTTCACTTTTGATCCTTCACCATTTTGCTTTAGATGTGTCTTTCAAAAAGGACATGGAGCTGGATTTATTCTATTTTTAGCTCTATAGAAGAGTCACTGTCTATTATTAGGAGATATAACCTATTCACATTTATTGCAGCACTGTATTGGTGGCTAGTAAATGCCTGACAAAGGTTATTCTTTCCTCTCAGCATCATCCAAGGGACATCATCCTCTATCCACTGCCCCTCCCCCAAGTACTGCCTCTGGAGCCTCATACACTGACACTAGGGTTATATTTGCTAAGCAAAAACTACCGCTAGCTTCTGAGTATCTCATAAGCTGACTGTCAGAGCAGGAAAGATCTTCAAGATCTGCAGACCAGAATACCAAGGGCCAAGGTCAGCCATCATTATTATAGATGTTGGGAACAGAATATAATTCTCTGTTACTCAGTCCGGGGGTTAAAAGAAGCCCCAAAGTGCCACTAACCAAAGGCCCTGGACAGGGAGAGGGGAAAAGGGGAAAATGAGAGGACTAATCCAAGAACCAGAAGAAAGGTCCCAGAATATTGGAAAGATGGAGGGTGTTGTGCTAAGAGCTTGGGTTTTGTTACTAAGATAGGTTTCTGAATTTGGTTCTGCCCCAATTTTCTGCTCAATCCTGGGCAAGTCACATCCCCTCTCTGGGCTTAGACTCCTCTTCTGGGCTATCAGGAAGTTGGGTTCAGTGACTCTCCAGACTGTACTATAAAATTCTGCTTATACATCTAGAGGGGCAGTTAGAGTGATGCTAATGGATTTCACTAATGATTGTCCCAAATCTGATCTCTCCTTCCTTAGTAACAGCGCCTGATTTTTAGCTGGGCACGTGGTTTCCCGGAATCAAGCTTACATTTCCTACCTGTGTCGCACGTGGGCACGGTCATATGATTTAGTGCTGGCCAGTGAGATGTTACAAAAATGGTAGGTGCAATTTCTGGGCAGTGTCCCTCAAAGAAACATGTGTGTCTGTCATTAATCCTCTCTTCTTTCTTGCAGGCTGGGGTATGGATGTGATGGCTAGAGCTCTAGCAGCCAACTCAGACCATGAGACCAAGACAGAAGGAGCATGGGACCTTGATGATGGTGGAGTTGTCATCCAGCCTTGAACTACTTACCTGGGACTTCATTTAGTTCAGAGAGGAATAAATAACTTATCTTGTTTAATTCACTATTATTTGGTTTTCTGTCGTTCACAATCCAAACTGAAACAGTTGGTTAAAAGCATATGTTGTGGATTCAAACAGACCTAGTTTGAATTCTAGTTCTAACACCAACACTCTGAGTCACCTAACCTTAACCTCTCAGTTTCTCTATCTGAAATGGTTATAACAATGCATATTTCTCAGGAGGATATGAACTACAGGTATAAAATTGTTGGCATAGTCTTTGTTTCACAATTAAGGGCTTAGTAGGTAATAGCTGCTGTTGTTGTTGCCCATATTATTCTCATCAGCCAATCCCATTCTTAGGAGCTCCATGAAAGCTGTGAATCCAGGAAGGGCCTATGGCGGGGTCACTCCCGGAGGAAGTGGGACATGAGGCTGTGCCTGTAAGTGCTGAATGGACGAGACATGGGCAGCGTGGGTATGACCAGCCCTGCTCTCGGCTTTTCTGGAGAGTAAAGTCATGCGATCACTCATCTTTTGGCCTAACTAGCCCTGAGGGGGTGGTTAGGATGCAGGGAGAAAAACCAAAGCTCCATTAAAAAAAAAAACCAAAAAAATCCAATCAATTTGCAGCAATCCAAATAAAAGCCATTAGATGTGGCTTCCCCACTGGAGACACCCAGGGGCCTCTTCCCCACCAGGATCCCAGGAAATTGATTGGCAATTACTGACACTAATGGGGGCCAGAGAGGCCTGGTGACTTCCCCATCACTCTCTGGGGACAGTGATGACATGTGAAGATCTGTCAGGCTGAGTCCATCCTGCGGCGGTCGGGACCCCAGATCTGGCCAGAGACGGGGCAGCCAGCTGGGCTCGGGACCCCTTGGGACCCTCACCCCTTTACTTATTTATGGCTTCGTTTGACTCATAGTGAGTTAATGGCCCTACTGGGGCTGTGCAGATGGCAGGTCCTGCAACGGGAGGCTGGTAGGGGGACCGGGGAGGCTTCCAGGCCTGCCCTTCGACCTGGATCTGGGGTTGCATGAAGGAGGCCTCAGTCCTCACGGGAAGTCTGGGGCAGAAAGGGACAGAAAGGCTCACCCAACAGGCCGAAAGAAGTTGTGAGAGGCGGTGCCTGGAGACGGAAAGAAAAGGCACACAGGGCCACGGAAAGAGGAGCATCATAGGAGACCACGCCGTGGACCTGTGGAGTGGGCAGAGCCCTGGGTGGTCTCCTAGTTCAGCGTCACCTTTTTACAGATCCTCGGCAGCGAAGGCACGGAGAGGGGAAGGCACCGGCCCCAGGTTTCAGAGCACAGCCCCGGAGCAGCTGGGACTAGAGCCTGACCGGCTGGTAGTGAGCACGGAAGCGAGATTTGCCCTGGTACAGGGCACCTGGGAGGCCATTCACACTCACTTATAAGGGCCATCTCGGAGCCTGGGGAGGGGTGGGTCTGTCTCATGGGCAGGGAGACGTGTAAATAGATGATGAGAATGTGCAGGGACAGTGGCTGTGCTGGGGTGTGGGAGCTCAGCATGGCCCAGCCTTGGGGAGTGGTGGTTAAGGAAGGTTCCTGGAGGAGGTGATGTCCAAACTGACACCTGAGGGATAAGCGGGTATTAGACAAGAGGGGAGGAGGAGGGGGAGGAGAGAAGGGAATTCTAGGCCGAGAGAACAGCGGGTGTGTGCAAAGGCTCAGGGGTAAGCCCGAGCACATCTAGTGGCCCAGCGTGGTGGGAGGCAGAGGGGTGCTAAGGGGAGAGGTGGGCGAGGGGGCTGGGGCTGTCTCCAGATGGTGACAGGCCTTCCCTGCAGCATGGGAAGGAGTGTGAGCTTTCCTCTGCGTGCAGTCAGGATGCGTTAGGTAGACGCGACCAGCTTTCCATTTTAGGAAGATGGTTCTGGAACTGCCAGAGGGGAGGTGGGGGGAGGCAGGAAGCAGTTAGAAGGCTGCTGCCCAAATCCAGGGGAAAGACGATCAGGCCTGGACCAGAGCAGGGACGCAGAGGGACCTGAAGGAGAGGTGGCTACTCCAATATTCAGCAGGGGAAAATGGACAGGATTTGGCACCTGACCGCATGGCAGGCATGGTGGTGAGGGAGGGCTGGAGGAGGACTCGGGTGGGACTGAGGGAGGCGGCAACGGGGGGCTGGCCAGGGGCACAGGGCTTGAGGGATAGAAGGGACAGGCACGATGACTCTGAATGAGGAGGATCCATGTGGTCTGGGGAAAGGTGAAAGGGAGGTGATAGACTGAGGCTCAGAGAGGTTAAGTGTCTTATCCAAGGTCACACAGCCAGGAGGGGCCCAGCCGGGTTTAACCCCAAAGCCTACAACATTTCCTACCACTTACAGAGAAGACTGAAGGGCCAGGCCCTTCCCACTCAGCAGCTCCACATCTTTTTTTTTTTAAGATTTTATTTATTTATTTGACAGAGAGAGAGACAGAGAGAGAGACAGCAAGAGCGGGAACACAAGCAGGGGCAGAGGGAGAGGGAGAAGCAGGCTCCCTGCTGAGCAGGGAGCCCGATGTGGGGCTCGATCCCAGGACCCCGGGATAGTGATCTGAGCCGAAGGCAGACGCTTAACGACTGAGCCACCCAGGCGCCCAGCAGCTCCACATCTTGTGCCCTGACCACCTGTCCCCGCTCCCAGCCTAACCCCGGGAAGCTTAGGGCTGTGGTTTCTCCTGCCTCACCTGGGAGGTGTGGGGCTGGCAAACCTCAGGCTGGCCCGTTCTTGGCTACAGGCACGCCATCCTGTGGCAGATGGGCAGTGAGGCTGAGCTCACTGCGGTTTAAGGGTTTAGGCCCCTGAGACTTCATGCCCGCCACAGGCTCTGCCACGTCCAGAGTGACCTTGGGGGCCAAGTCTACCTTTAACCTGCCTGCCGTGAGCTCTGGCAGAATAAGGCTGAGGATGGGCACCTGCTGGGTAGGTGCCTTTCTCAACCTGTCAGGGAGTACCTGGCCAAAGCACATTCCAAGCCCTGAAAATATAGCTTCGGAGGCTAAGCCCCAGTGCCCAGAGTATAGAGAAGACTGGAGATGGGGCCCCAAGTGGGCCTTCTGAGTGAGAAGGGGCCTGCTGGGGGTGTGTGTGGCCACAGAGCGCTCTGCATGACTAAAAAGGCAGAGTACCCTCGCAGCAGCATGGGCTTTGGGTCAGGCAGGTGCAGTGGGATCCGGTTCTGACTGGGATACTTCCTAAGCTGTGTGACCCTGGGCGAGTCACTAAACCTTCTGTGTCACATTATATATCTATAAAACAGGGATGATGGCAGTACCTGCCTCAGGGGGTGGTTGTGAGGATCCAATGAGTTAACACATGCTAAAAACAAGCTTAGCAGGCTGGGTGGTACAGTAATATTGCTTGGGTCCAGGGATGATGATGATACCACAGGTGGTCACATCAAATCCACATCTTTCTGGTCTGGCCTGGGCTGACCCTGCAGAGGGAGCAGGCCTGGCTATATTTATTCTTGGCCCATTCTCCCCCTTGGGGGCTGGCTGTGGCATTGAGCGAGGCTGCCCATCCTCCGTGGTATCGATCTTCCTGTCTCCCAGGAAGGCACGATGCATTTAGCGCATCAGTCAGCTCCGGCGGATCGTCCCGGCTGGGAGCCAGCCTGCCCATCTGCAGCTCCGCAAGTGGGTCAGGAAGTTGGAGGAAGTAAAACTTCTCAGACGGGCCCCGAGGATGGTCCAGGGCTCCAGGGGGTAGAAGTCCTCAGCGATGTCCCTATAGGAGCCTTGGACTGCGGATCTGGTTTGGCACCCAACTCCCCAGGGTGACCTTAGGCAAATCACTCAGCCACCACTGGCCTTGTCACTTCTGAGTTTATAAACCTCATTCCTATCCATCACCTCATTTGACCCTCACAATCACCCTGGGAGGTGAACAGAGCATGACTTATCATTCCCCCTTTATAGAGGGGGAAACTGAGGCTCAGGAGGGCTCAGCCACTAGCTTGCCCAAGGTCACGCTGCAGGTAAGAGGCCTGGTCAGGCCTTGTGTCTGTCTGATTCCACACCCAGGCCTACCCCACATGGGTGCTGTGGGGAGTTACCGAGCAATAAGAATGTTAGCTGAGGAGGTGACAGACCCTGAGAGTGGACCGTACCTCTCTGCTCAGTGACACGAGAGAGGCAGTGGGAGCTGGTGGAGAAGGAGCTGAGGGGACCGAGGGGGGCCATGGGGGTGTGTGTGTGTGCACATGCATGTGCAGTGTGTGTCAGGGTGGAAACAGGCATTCTGGGCAGAGGGAATGGCATGAGCAAAGGCCTGGAGGAAGCTGAAGGCAAATCTGAGACATCAGGTACAGGTGGATGGGGATAGGGTCCTTGGGCCAATGACAACAACTGGAAGGAGGAACCCCAGGGATGGCAGTGAGGTATGGAGAGGCCAAAATGCAGGGGTAGGGCTGTGACCAGAGAGAGCCTTCCATGGTGACATGGGCAGGTATGAGCTTTCTGATCAACCAGGGCCTTCAGCCCGGCTCACGGTCTCCCCTCTCCCGGCCCCCCCGCCAATGACAGGACGCAGAAGGGCTGGGCCTCAGGGTCAGGAAGGCCTGGTTGAGGGGGGCTGGCAGTCCCATGACTGCAGGTCAGGCTTCCAGCCTGGGTAGGGACGGCCGAATCCACATCCAGAGGCAAGTGTTTACCTGGGAGGGGGCTGTGCTCTGACTAGTCCCCCCAGATGCCTGAGAGGAGATGGGAGCGGGAGAGTTGGGCCTGCAGAACAAGTGGGAGAGAGGGGGGCCCAGAGAGGTGAAGTAATTGGCTCCAGGTCACAAAGCCTGTGAGTGGCAGAGCTGGATTTTAAACTCTGTCCCCCTGCTGCCAGCGCCCACGCTCCTTCTGCTCCTCAGAACAGCACACGCTCCAGTCAACTCATGGCTTCGCAGGCTGGGTCTCAGGAGAGAAAGCGGGGGGCTGGGGCTGCCAGGACTCCACCTCCAGTGCCAGGCAGGGCTCACAGCATGCCTCCAGCCCCGGACCCCCACCCTGCCTCGGGGACCTTCAGCCCAGGACCTCAGACCACTCTGGAAACCACGAACAACAGCCTTTGTAAACACAAGATTCTGGAAACTTTAAATAGTTTTTGGAGCCTCCAAACAGCTTCCAGGACTGACAAATTGCTTCCAAAATGTTCAAATGCCTTTGGAATCTTTGAACAGCCCCTGAGACTTGGACCCAGATTGAGAGCCAAGAAGGGCCCGGGGCCAAGGCAGGACTCAGGCCGCCTTCCCAGCCGGCAAGCCCTCCTGCAAACGTGGGCTGGCTGCTCTCTGGCCGTGGCCTCTGCAGCGGGGCCCAGCCACACCTCAGGTCTGACTGAGCAGCTTCATGGTGGCCCGGAACGAGCACTGGACTCGGAGGAGGGGGCGACCAGGCTTCCTCCGGCCTCTACTTTGTTGGTGACCTCGATCAAATCACTTCTCTCTGGGCCTTGGTTTCCCCCACTTACAGAACGGGGTAGCTGTGTGAGAGTTTTAGGGTGTATGGATGTGCAGCCCATCTTTGGGATTCAAACCCGGCCCCCCCCCCCCCCCCCCCAAGCCCCAGTTTCTGCCCGGCTTCAGCTTGTCCAGAGTCCAAGGGCAGTGGGCTCGGGGAAGAAGCACTGCTTCACCGGGCAGAGCAGGCACGTGGGGCCCGAGAGAGGCGCCCCTCCAGCCCACGGGGCTCTACTGCCAATGCAGTGGACTCTCGACATTTTCGCTTGTCATGGGAGCCGGATTCAAACCCCCACCCCTGGGCCTCAACAAGTGTGTCTGAGGAAAGGCCTCTGTGGGTGCCCCACCCAGCGTGGCGCCGACCCCAGCACCTGGCAGCCTTTCTGCATGGCCACAGAGGGCGGCCGGTTCCAGCCACCCAGAGCCGTCTCCATGGTGACGGGCACGGAGCCGAGCTGGGCTTTTGAAGAACACTCATAAAGACGCAAACTTACCCCAGATGAGCCGTCGTGCATTTGTGAAGCAAAACATCTCGGGCCAGCCCCGTGCCTTGTAAAACCACGGCTGGCCAGTGGCCTCGGCTGGCCTGGCGAGGACACAGCTTCTGACCTGCCAGGCGTGGAGCTCCCGCTTCCTCACCGTATCTTTGGGCCCCACCCCCGGCCCACCCACCCCACCTTGGCAGCTTTGGAGGTAGTTGCAACTCAACTGGAGTCGGCTTCTTGGCTGTGTGACCCTGAGCAAGTGCATTCACCTCTCTGAGCCTCAGCGTCCTCATCTGGAAAGTGGGCAGGAGGCTAAAATCACGCATTGTAAGGGGGACTGACAGAGCGGTGGATAGAACAGGCACAGCGTGGTACAAAGGAGGTGCTGGCTTGCCTCCATTTCCCCCTCCTTCTCAGCGTCACCCCTGCATAGGTGCATAGGGCCACTTCCTCCTGGCGGTGTCAGAGGCCCCTGTCCCCTGCTCCGGCGGCACCCTGCATGTCTACCTGCATTAGAGCACTCAGCATCCTGAACTGCAATGTCTGTTTACTCGTCTCCCAGCCAAGCCTGAGTAACGGGCATTGGTGCCCTACTATCTTCACCGAGCCACGCTCGAGGGTGGCACTTGATAGGTCTTCAGTAACTATGTAAGAGCAAACCAATAAACATGGTGCCTATTGCTTCTGAAGCTCAGATCGAGGGGTGTGGTCTAGGGAGCGTCAGGGGGCGTATTTCAGGGTGGAGGGTGAAGGGGATGACGGTTGGAATTGAACTCAGGTGAACTGATGGGGGTACAGCCACGGGGCCCTGGTGCTTCTTGCAAAGGGCTCTGGATGCTAAGCTCCCCAGCTTCCACTGTGGCTTCCATTTCGCAGAGAAAGAAGCCAAGTTCTGAGAGGTGAAGTCACCTGTGGTGGGGGACAGTGACGTCAGCGCCCATGCTGCGGCCAGGAAAACCCGGGCATGCCCGCCCATCTCCCGAGGCCTGCGGTGTCGGCCACCATTCCTCCTCTTCCCTTCACCGACATGCCCTCAAATGCCGGGCCTGAGGTCCTCCTTCTGTGGCCCAGGCCCCTCTTGCCCCGACAGAGACACTACAGCCCGGAACAGGCATTGAGCTGCTCCCACCCTCAGCCTCTGACCTGTGATACCCAACCTCACCCCCTTTTTCTTGATCCCGCCCCCTGTGGCTCCCTTTCCCTCCTTTACTGCTTCGTGTCAGGCTCCAGATTGCCTGGAATGTCCCCACCCAGAATGATCCACTCCAGTAGACAGGGCACCATGAAGACAAAAGACCCAGACTTTGAATTCTGGCCCTGCCACTTATGAGCTGTGTGATCTTTGACAAGTTACTGAACCTCTCTGAGGCTGGATTTCTCTCCTGGAAAACAGGAGGAGAAGAGGACCTGCCTGACAGGCAGTTGGGAGGGTAAGGCAAGTTCATGGGTGTGCACGTGTTTTATAAACAGAAAAGCACTAGGGAGGTGGTGGACTCCAATTAAAGAACTATAATGGACTGTGATATCGAACCAAAACCTAAATACATAATATGCCTAATTCTAATTAATTATAAATAATCACTGGAAAGGGTTGTGGCTGTCAGCAGCTGGCTAGGGGGCTGTGGGTAAAAGAAGAGAGATATATAATGCAGATTTCAGCTCCTGTGCCCGTAAGTAGGGTCTGCAGTCATTCATTCATCTCTTTGTCCGCCGGTCTGTCCATCTACCAGCCCACCAAACAACAATCTGGCCATTCTACCAATACTCATCAAACCCCTGCTGGGTGCAGGGTGCTTGCAAAGCTTCAGATGGGGTTAGCAGCAGCGCCCCTCCCACCCACAATGAAGATCAACACCAGCGACTGATCACGGAGCCCCAGTGACACCAGACGTGTTCCCAGTCCTCCTTTAATCCTCACGCCCATTTTACAGATGTGGACACTGAGGCTCAGAGAGGCTGAGGCCAGGGTCCAGCGACTGGGAAGGTCCTCCTCACCTCTGCGCCACATCCCTCTCCCTCACTGGCTGGCCCTGAAGTCTCCTCCTATCTTCATTGGCAACGTCATTTCATTGTGATTTCCGAGCACCTCACTCTCCACAGCACCCACTCCCAACTTCCCTCATTCTGAAAGACCGCCCCCAACAATGTAGGTGGGTGGGTTTGGCAGCCCTTACCCCTGGTTTCCAAGGGCTCACAATTTCCATTTCCTTCCTTTCCTTATTAATTTTCCTTCAAAATGTGTTCCATGATTTTACTGACATCACTGCCAGGCGCTCTGAGTGGGAGACCTGCAGAAAGTTCCCAAGCGGGCCCCAGAAGGGCCCCCCAGCTGCCCCTTCCCTGCTTCCTGCAAGGCTCTCTGCTGTCCTCTGCCAGGCGGGGCATCTGGGGCAAGGTGGCCCTGGCTGGCAGGGCCTAACTCTGCTGTCAGTTCTTGCTCCTTCTAATATCCAGAGAGGTAGGTGCCTGCATTTTACGACAAATGGCCAGGGATGTGAAGATGGGAGCTGACTGGCTCAGGGCCACACAGCTGAGCAGGGCTGGGGCAGAGGCTAAGCCCGGGTCCAACTCTGCGGGCTCATCCCCATTGGCCCAGTGTACGTGGTTTTCGCCCTCCACTCCCAGTGCCCAGGTGGGGTTATTTTTAGCTCTTTATCTTGGCCCAGCCACTCATGAGCACAGACTGGCTGGGGGACCAGCCATATTGACAGGGGAAAGTGAGGGAAGAGATGACATTCTGGCCCGGACATCCTGAGTGTGAGGGGCCGTCGCTGACCTGCTCTGTGGTCCTGGTCATCAGGGCGTGAGCGGTCAAACCTGGGTTAAATGCCGAAGCAGAGTTGACAAGTTGTGGAGCTGGACTTGGCCCTCAGGGATGTCCTAGGGCGGCAGTGCTCAACGCACAGAATGGTTGGGGGCTTCTTCAAACCAAGAGCATCAGAGATGGGCTTGGGGCCTGGGAGATTCTCATTCATCTATCTGAAACCCTATCACTGTACAGCGGAGAAAATGGAGGCTCAGAGAGGACAAGGAACCCACTCAGGGTCACATAGCAAGTGGGCTAGCAAGCTGAGACCAGATCCTGTTTCTTCTGATTCCCCAGTATAGGTCCTTGTCACCTCACTCCAAAGACAGGGAATAGGGCATTTTAAAAAGGGACCCCTCGGGGCTGCCAGTGGGCTGGGTGGGGCGGGGATGAGGACTTGAAGTCATCGGGCTCCTGCCCAAATATATACCCACTTTGGTGTGTCAGGATATCAGAAAGTCCCTCATTTGAGCTTCTCCAGCCTTGTGGTGGGATGACAGGAGCTAAGTGACACCTCAGGGGAGATTAGGTGACAAAGAATAAGATGGGGCCCAGATTGGGGTGGGTCAGGGAGGCAGAGAGGTTGGAGGACAAACTTCCTGCCTTGTCAGCTCTGCTGAGGGTAGCTGTCACGGGAAGTCCTTAAACTCCCTGTCCCCATCCCCACCCACTGGGGAACTCCCCAAAGGCAGAGCTTTGCACTTATTTCCTCAGAGAACTCTGGGATGCAGAGGCGTAAGGGCCTTAGGAGACCTCTGGTTTACTTCCTTCTTTGACTTTTGGGGAGACAGGGAGGACAGATGGATTTGGAGCTCCTGGAAGACAGCAAGGAGGAGGTGGCTCAGTGGCCAAGCAACCAGCTTGTTCCTCCCCGGCCACCAGGGAAACAGGAGAAAGGCCAGCGGCCTGGGGCACCAGCTCTGCGGTCCTGAGCTGGGAGGTGGGTCCTTCCTGCTACAGGATGCGCTCGCAGCAACTGGGCTCCAGCTCCCAGCCCTGTGTCCCTTCTCTAGTGCCCAGTCCAACCTGCTCAGCCTGCAAGGCCCTTAACCATCTGTCCCACTGTCCTCTCTGCTCTCTCTCCTCCTTCCGCACCCCAGTGATGTCACCAGACACCAGACTGAACCGGGCGCCATTTCCCCAGCACACGGAGCACTGGAGTGTTCATGCTGAACTCTGCGCCTGGAGCGTCCTTTGGCCCATCTTCACCTGGCAGGTTCCTATTCAGCCTTCACAGTCAAAAACAAGCTTTGTTTCCTCAAGTGAGGCCCTGCCTGCCTTCAGATCCTATTCGAACTGACCAGACCTTCCTGGGCCCATGTATCAGACGACATACACCTCTCACATGGCACCTCCCAGGGAAGGGAGGGGGTCTCCCCTTCGTATTCTTCTCTGTGCCTGGCGCAGTGGAGGCGCCCAGCATACACTGGGTCTTTTCTTGCTCGTGGATCATCCTAGGGGCCTAACACAGTGCTACATATACTCAGAGACTGGGAAGGAGACCCACTCTATGGTAAGGAGCAGAGCCTTGGAGTCAGATGGACTTGCGGCCAAATTCCAGCTCCCCTGTGTGACCTGGGAGAGGTCTCCTAACCTTGCTGGGCCTCAGTTTTTTTTATATGTAAAATGGGAATAACTATGTCAACCTTGCAGAAAAAAGGAGAGGATTCAACAAAGGAACCTAGGTAAGGAGCCTAGCACATAGAAAATGCTAAATGAATGAATGTATGTGTGTATCCACACACCCACACACACACACACACACAAAATATATGTTATATGTATTAATATATCATATACTTGTAAGAATGAATAAAGACCCCAGTTCCCTGGAAACTTGTTCTCAGGCACTGATCCCTTGGAAAAACATCTTAGACGGGTTTCCATCTGATCTGTAGACATCTCTGCACCCCAGCCTAAGCTCCACTTAATTGTCTTGCTCCGAGGGTGCCGAGTAAATACTCCAGGCCAGCTGGTGCCTGGAAACCGCCAATTGCCGGGGAACAGCTCGTTAATTTTCCCGTCTCTGCATACAGACCCCGCAGCTTCTGCAACTCATCTTGGGAAATTGAGTGAAGCGGGTCAGGCCGGGGCCAGGGGTCACAGGAAGTGGGGCTGGGGGTGCCAGGGGACTTGAAAGGACCTGCAGACAGGCACCACTGGGAAGTGGTCCAGGCTGGAGGAAGTGGGCCTGGAGCTGCCGAAAGGCAGATGGATCCCAGGCCCAGCCTGGCCCTGCCGGCTCTGACTCAGCTTTTGGGTCTCCATTCGGAGGGGAGGAAGCTGGGGGCTCACAGCAAGGCTGGACGCACACCAGCTCTCAGGGCAGCCAGCTTTGGGGGCCAGGAGGTCCCATGCCAATGGAGGAGAGGCTGGGTGGTGTGGTGGTTGAGAGCCCGACTCCTTGGGTTTGAATCCCGGCCCTGCTCTTGGGTCAGTTATTCAACCCCTTTGTGCCTCAGCTTCCCCCTCTGCAAAATGAGGAGGAAGAGGGAGACTCATGTCACAGGGTGTTGTGGGAATCAAATACACATTATGAGCTTAGAACGGTGCCTCGCATGTGGAAATTGCTCCGTAAATATGAAGCTATTAGTACCCTGATTACCATCCCTTCCTCCCCGTTTGGAAGCATCCTCCCTGGAAATTCTCCTCTACAGATGTGAGCCTGGACTAGACTGCAGTACCACACACACGTCCCGACCCTTGCCAGCTCCGAGGGGTCTGCCTGCAGCCCTTCTAGAAGGGGTGGAGGAGTGCGGCCGTGGACTTGGGATGTCTGCCCTGGGCCCGAAATGGAGAGTGGAAGCCCAGGGGCCTATCACATGCCTTCCCTGGGACACTTTCTTTACTCGCAGAGATTTACTGAGCTCCCGCTCGGTGCCAGCACTGGGCTAGGCCCGGGGATACAAGGGTGAGCAGAAACAGACAGGGTTTCCCACTGGCATCAAAAGTCCAGTGGGGAAGGGGCGCCTGGGTGGCTCAGTTGGTTAAGCGGCTGCCTTTGGCTCAGGTCATGATCCCGGAGTCCTGGGATCGAGTCCCACATCGGGCTCCTGGCTCAGCAGGGGGCCTGCTTCTCCCTCTGACCCTATCCCCTCTCATGCTGTTTCTCTCTCTCTCTCTCAAATAAATAAATAAAATCTTTAAAAAAAAAAAAAAAAAGTCCAGTGGGGAAGACTCTCATTAACTGGTCTCAAAAGTCTCTGTCAATTTAGAACAGTGGAAAGTGCGGAGAAGGGGAGGAGGGTGCAGTATTGCCTGGCGGCGGGGGACAGGCCCCCTCCCTTCCAGCACTACTGTTCTGTGTGACCTTAGACCAGTCACTCAGCCCGCCTGGGCCTCTGTCCCCTCATCTGCAACGGGCACGGTGACCCCTGTCCTGCCTGGATGGCTCATCTTTCTTGAAATTTGCTTTCCTTTTATGCTCCTGCCCTTTGCCTAGAATGCTTTTGCCCACTGTCCTCTTTTTTTGAGAATAACTATTCATCCCTGAGCATTAGCTCAAATATTCCCACCTCTCCCTGCAGTCACTCCTCCCTTTGTGGTACTAGAGAATTCCGCAGAGCCCTCTGCTACTGCGGGGTGCTGCCACGGGTCTGTCTGTGGCATCTTCCCTTCGATGGGAGCTCCTGGAGGGTACGGTCTGTCTGCGCCTGCTTCGACAGCCCCAAACCCCACAGAGTGCCTGGCACATGGCACAGACTCAGTCCACGGGGGCTGAGGCAGGTGGGGAGCAGGACCAGAAGACCCTTTGACCCCTAAGAGGTTGGGCCTCTAGTATGCTTAGATCCAACTAGTGCACTCTGGTCAGAAGGCCTGGCCTTGCATGCTGGTTCTGCTACTTCCTTGTCACGCTTGGCTAAGTTACTGAGCCATTCTGAGCCTCGGCATCTCCGCCTATAAAATGGGGATACCTCAGAATTTTGTGCAGACTCAGAGTCCTAGCTTACAGCAGGTGCTCAACAGAAGCCATTTCTCCCTTTTCCTTCCTTCTTAAGGTGGCCCTGGGGGCCAGCATTTGTGCCCTGCAGTGCCCAGGTCAGACACAAGGTTCTGGAAGAAAACACATGGGTAGCTTGTATTCTGAGAAGCAGGGCCCAGAAGACCAAGGAGACAGAGGGGGAGGAAGGAAGGTGGCAGGTCCCTCGAAGGTGCCCTGCCAGAGTTGGCACCCACAGGCTGTGTCTCATAGAGGAGGACCCACGGCCCACGTGGGATAGGTCCCCCGTAATTCCCGAGGCCCAGCCTCTCTAGAAAGTGCTCCCATCCTTCCCTTGCGTGAGCCGCCCGCCTCTTGGTGCTGCAGCCTGAGTGCTGATAATAAAGGCACCTCTGTGTGTCTCTGGGGAAGCGGGGCTAGGGGCGGTGGTGAGGGGGGGCCCACAAAGCTCCCTCAGCTGTGTGTTTGCAAACAGGGGAGCTGAGCTGTGCAGAGGGGCTGAAAGCACTGATTGTCTTTAATTAAAGGAGGTTGGAGGCAGCGCAGGCTTTGACAAAAGAGGTTTCCAGCCTGTTAGCAGCTTCAGCCTACGCGGAGGCTGGGCCGCCCAGGCGCGCCCCCGGCTTTGTCCCCATGGGGCCTGGCCCCGTGGAGGGCACAGCCAACACCTGCCTGGTGGGGGTGGGGGTGGGAGCCAAGCACACACGCAGTAGGGCCGAACGAGAGCGCTGGGCCCCGGGGCCTGGGAAGATGTCCTTGTGGCGAAGCCCCCTCTCACTCACTTGCTCATTCACTCGTTCGCTCAACAAGCATGGCCGAGCACTTGCCATGTGCCGGGCCGCTGCTCAGACCTGGGGGCACAGAGATGTGACAGTCCCTGAGCTTCGGGGCCTCCATATCTTAAGAGGCCGCACAGTACAGTGACTGCAAGCACAAGCCTGGCCTTGAACCCTGGCTCTGCCATCTACGAGCTGTATGGTCTTGAGCAAGTCACTTCGCCCCTCTGTGCCTCAGTTTTCCCGTCTGTAAAAGGAGGATGATAAACACAGCACAGGCTTTATGGGCTGTGTGCGGATTACCGAGGTAGCCTAAAATGTTTGCCCACCAGGCCGCGTTACAAACATCAACCGCCATTATTCATTCCTTCATTTATCCAACTCTGTCCCTAGCTGGAGTCCCCGGAGGCGGTCAGTTACGGAGAAGAACCCTGGCCTAGGAGGCTGGCCGGGCTCTAGTCCCAGCTCTGCCAGTCACTTGCCCTGTGGCTTCCCAGCCTCAGTTTCCCCACCTGTAAAATTGCGGCTGGGCCCTGTAGACACAGATGTCTCAGTGATCCCTCCAGCGTCCTGGGAATTGAGGCTGCTCTGAAGAGCCTGTCTCTCTGGGCTCTTGCTCCGGCTGCATACAAATGGGCTCAGCTTCCCACCCCAGCGGCTTCTTCAGCTCACTCCATTCTTTTGTCTTCTCTCTCCCAGGCTTGCCTTCCCGGGTCCTCAGACACATCTGCAGCCCCCTTAGCAGGCCCACGTGCACTGGTGATCTCTCTCTCTCTCTCTCTTTCTCACGCACGCACACCTGCCTGATTCTCACCCTCACCCCCACCTGATGGAATCACAGTCTCTGTCCTCCTCCCACAATTCCAAGGCTTGCTGACTCCCTGGGTCCAGGGTGGGTGGGAGCGGGGGAGGTGGCTCGCAGCCTCTGATGGCCTCCAGCCCAGCTGGCTGGGCTGGGTGGTCGCAGCGAGGAGGAGAGAGGGGGCAGAGGGCCCCAGCGCTCTGGGGCCAGACTCCTCAGGCAGTGGGAGGGGAGGTCAGTTCCTGAAAGAGAGAGCCCAAGTCGGGCCATAAGGAGAGGGCAGGTCTGGAATCTGCACGTGGAGGGAGAACTGCTGGAGGCTGGGGCTTTACCCAACACCCACTCTGGGCCCACAGCCCCTGTTTAATCTACTCAAAGGCCCTGACGGGGAAACCGAGGCTCAGAGAGGATGATGTGGCACATGCTGAACCAGGACACCACTCGGGCCCTTCAGGACCCATTTTCTGAAGTTCCTTCAGAATGAACAGGCCAGGCCCCCTGATAGAGATGTCAGGTGGATCATGTGGACTCTAGGGGCAGGGTGACTCATCCCATACCTGCAGGGGACACCAATGCAAACCTGTGGGAATCTAGCCTTGGTGGGAAGGAGAGGAGCAGACAGACAGACAGACTCTATGCTGGCCAGGCCTTAGTCTGCATCCTCAGCAATGGCTCCCATTGAGGCCCCCACCTCAGCATCACTCAGGACTGAGGCTGACCTCTTCCCTAGGACCCCTGACCCCCACCCAGTCCTTCAACCTGCTCTTTATGTTGACCTCAGGGGCAAAGGGCTGTACCAGTTCTCCAGAGCCCGAAGGGGAATTCTCCCAGTTATCCACCTTCCACTGCACTGTGAGTCCCCGAGGGCAGAGCCCAGAACTTCTGTCTTGTCTTCCATGGTCACCCTGGAGCACCTACTATGTGTCAGGCAGAAACAATGAGCGCTCTGCCTGCTTCAGCTCATCTGAGCTCCACACAGCCCTTCCAGCCTGAGTCTCCTGTCCCTATTTCACAGACAAGAGAACTGAGACTCAGAGGTGGAGGCTCCTGCTCAGAGCATGGAGGACATCTGAGGCAGGGCTATGTGAATCCTGTGGAGTCTGTGTTGGCTTCCTCCCAGGCCTCACCTGGGCTGGGCATGGCGCCGGGGCTGCTCAGCAAGTGTGTACAGCAAAGAAGCTGGTGAGTAAGGAGTGTGCTCAGCCTGCCCAGATGATTCCACCAGTTGGCAGGTGAGGAGACTGAGGCAGCCAGACCCCCTCCCCCCACCTGGATGTGTGCACCACACCCCTCCCTAAGGGAGAAGGTGGGGGGCTGCTGGACCCCTGAGGATCTGGGTAGAGGACACTCTTGAGCCTACAGCTCACTACCCCACCCCATCCAGGCAGGGGCAGGTGGTCCCCTTAGGGCCTGAGGGAAGAAGTGGAGAAGGGTGTGGGGAAGGGGTAAGGCTAGGAGAGTGGAGGCAAGATGGAGAGACTGAGGACAGTCAGATGATACAGCAAGAAGGGCAGACAGAGGACTAGACCAGAAGGTGGATCAAGGCAGACAGCAAGGAGGAGAGAAGAAAGGAGAACACAGAAGAGTAGGGGAAGGAAGGACCAAAGGAGGGAGGAGGGAAGAAGAAGGCGGGAAGGGGAGGAGTCGAGTTCAGAGGGAGTGGCAGGGGGCTGCTGCTGTGGGAAGGGCTGGCAGGCCAGGGCTGAGCCCAGAGAGGCCCACTCCGAGCTGGGGGTGGGGGGTGGGACGAGGTCCCTCGAAGGTTGTCACTGGAGCTGCTATCCTAGCCTGAGGCACCAGCTGGGAGGAAGGCTGGGAGTGGGTCTGTGCGGCTGCATGTGTGTGTTTCAGGGTATGCATGTGTATCTCAGGCCCAGACAGGTGTGGGAAGCACACCGGAGTGTCTTTTCTTGCTCTCTTGAGTCCACATGCCCTTCTCATTTTGTATTCACAACAACCGAGCTGAAAGATTAATTCATATTTAATATAACCTTCACTGGCAGGATGGGGGTTGGCATAGTTTATGATTTTAAAAAAAGGCACCAGGTAAGGAAGAATCGATCAACTGATTGATGTTTTATCCATCCATCCATCCATCCATCCACCCACCACTCATTCACTGAGCACCCACCATGCGCCAGCCACCACGCTGGGGTGAGAGCACCCAAACCACAAACCCAGTATACTCAGATCTCCACTGACTGCCACAGCTTGGAGCGGTGGGAGAGGTTCGTGGGGGCCCTGAGCTTTAATGCTGGGTCCATAAATCAACATGCTCTGTCAGTCTGGGCAAGTCCCTTGACCTCTCTGAACCCATTTTCTCACTTGTTACACCGGGTGGCGATTCCTGCCCCCTGGGGTTGGTGTGGGATGAGGCGATAGTGCAGATAAGGGGCTTGGCTAGACAAATGTTGGTCCTCTGATACTGTGCTCTCAGGCACTGTGGCCTCCTAACCACTACGACTGGCCAGGGACCACCTGGGGACTCCCCTGGCTCTCCAGTCCCACCCTGTGGTGATCCTTACCGAGGATGCTGAGCATCCAGAAGCTGCCACGTCTGTCGGGCTGGGGAGGCGGCCACAGCTGTGCAGGCCCGCTGGAGTGCTGGGGTGGGAGGTGGGTCAGCCCTACCTAGCCCAGGCAGCTGTGGAATGATGGGGATGGGGGTGGGCAGGTGCCCCACCCTGGGAAGCCCCACATCTGCCCTGCCTCTCAGGCCTGTAATATCCAGGGTTTCCTCAAGCTATTTCTGCTTGTCCTCTAGGTCTTAGCTCAGGTGTCCCTTCCTCCAAGAAGCCCTCTGGGACTCCCAGGCTGAGTCTGGTCTCATCCCCACCCTCTAGGCCTCCTTGTGGGTTCTCATAGTCCCAGCTCCCCCGTTCACACCCTCTATCCTCTGGACATCAAGGTCTTGTCTTTCCTGGTCTCTCTCCACTAAGAGCTCCTGGAAGCAGAGACCATGTTGGATCTCTCCCCTGTGTTCAGGCCCCGCAAGAGGCCCAGCACACCATAGGCTCTGGCCATTTCCAGAGGTGCTGCGGCATTTGCTGGTCATGGGCAGAGGGCCAGATCATATTCTGTCTGGTGCTCCTGGGGACAGGGATGAGGCTGCTGCTTTCCCTGACGGCCAAAAATCCACTTCCTCAGATACCATATCCCTCCTTGGGGAGGGGACATAGGGACTCTCCTTGGGATCAAGAGCTTGGGGGTGGGGTCAGAGTGACATCAGGGTTAGGGATAGGGAATAAGGAATTCCAGCTCTGCCCTGACTGGCCTCATTTTCCTTAGCTGTAAAGCAGGAGGGAAACTTCCCGGTGGTGGGTGGAGAAGGGCAGGGTCTTGGTCTTAGCCTCGAGGCCATGCCAAGGAGTGGCTTGTGGTGGCCCTCTCTTTAGATATCATCTTTCATTGGCTGTCCCCTTCCCATTACTTGGGATCCCCCCCCCATATGTAAAGTATTTAGCAAAAGAAACTTCTAGGGGTGCCTGGGTGGCTCAGTCGTTAAGTGTCTGCCTTCGGTTCAGGTCATAATCCCAGGGTCCTGGGATCGAGCCCCACATCGGGGTCCCTGCTCAGCGGGGAGCTTGCTTCTCCCTTTCCCACTCCCCCTGCTTGTGTTCCCTCTCTCGCTGTCTCTCTCTCTGTCAAATAAATAAATAAAATCTTAAAAAAAAAACCCAGAAACTTCTAGACAATAGCCCATCCTCGCAATCACATCGACCGGGGAAGCCTCTCCTAGGTGGATATTCTGGTATCGTCCCCCACAGTAGGCAGACCCAAGCTTGGTGGCCAGCTCTTCTCCATTCTAGCTTTGGGCCTTGACCCTCCAGGCCCCAAATGGGGAACCAAATGGCCCAACTGGACCCTCACTTCCCCAAGCACCCCCTACAGGTCAGAGTGGCCACTCCTTACCGAGCCAGCTTGCCTCCCACCTCCCTTCCTCCCTCATCCCCCAGCTGGATTCCGCACTGAGCAGTGGGGACGTGACATTCACCAGCGTCACTTCTGGTCCCATCTGCAGAGCGCCCCCCACCCCCACCCCAGCAGCTAATCCCCACAAAGCCCAGCGCAGGGCCCGGCATGACAAGCAGGCCCTGCGTGCCTGCAGCTCTAGCGGGCGTGCTCAGAGGGGCTGAGGCGGGATTCGGCGCGGCTGTCACTCTCTCTGTCCGCTCCTCTAATTGGATTCCCAACACGCAGAGGTCAGCAGAAACGCTGGAGAGAAGAGAATCAAAGGGAAGGGGCATTGGGGAGATAAAGAGAGGCATTCTTCCTGGGCCACAAAGACCGCAGCTCGAGGGGTGGGGGGGCCCCATCTGGAGGGGGAAGGGGCAGGGAGAGCCTGAGCAGGCGGCGCTGGGCGGCGGAGACCACACGGGCTTGCTTTCATCCAGCCTGGTGCTTCCTCACCTCACTCACACCGTGCCTTGGCTTGTGCGCCATCCTGCCCCCCATGGGGGTCTGGGCATCTTTCAAGGCCTGGCCTCTTACTCCTGCCCACTCTAGGAAGTGTTCTTGGAATGCGGCAGGAAGGCTCGGGAGATGGATGGACCTGGGTCCCCATTCTGGCTAGCCACCTGCTGCCCCCGTGGGGTTCAGGCAAGTCCTCGCGATTTTCCTGCCTCAGTTTCCTCCTTCGTGGGATGAGGATAACACCAGCTGCCACAGAGGGCAGTGGCCAGTGACATGAGTGACATAGAAGTGACATTAGCCCAGTCCTTGGCACACATGTGCCCTTCCTTCTCTTATAGAAGAACCACGGCTCCTCCACTGGCCTGTCCAGGACCGCCTGGCTTTGGGGTATTGTGTAGACACAGCCTCTCTCCCAGGAAGAAGGAGAAAGTGCTGCGTAAACATAACACCCGAGGAGACAGATGTGAGAGGAATGACAATCCCCAGCCTGGGCGAGGGCTTCATCATCAGGCCTTTTCCACCCTCTTTGGCAGACAAGAAACTCTGGGCTCCGGGAAGTGAAGGGAAGTGCCCGAGGCCAGCCAGTTGGAAAACAGCCCCAGATGAGGACCCTGACCCCATCCCAGCACTCTCACCGAAAGCCCCCAGGGTCCCGCATGCTTTCCCGTGAATGATAAGCACGTTCTGCATATCCGTGTTGTCTGCACAACCAGCGGGGGAGGCGGGCAGGCTGGCCTTGCTACAAAACGGGCCCTGTTTGCTTTAAGAACATTGCAACTGCTGACTTTGGTTCATGAAAGAGACATGAAGAGGACCTCAAAGGGAATTTCTAAGAGACAGAAAATCAATGGCCCTGACATCCTGGCCCCCAGAAAGTGTGTGTGTGTATGTGTGTGTGTGTGTGCGCGGTCCGCTAGTTGATCCAGTGTATGCACACACACACACGCTCACAAATACTCACTTTCAAGTGCATGTACCCCTGGCTTCTGGCTGGATCTCCCGTGGGCGGGTGTGCACAAATGCACACATACCTATCTGACCCAGGACACACACACCCAAGAACACAGGCAGGGACCCTCACGTGCAAGGATGGATGCACACACTTGTTTGATGTGGCACACACATTCCTTTACACAAACCGGTCCAGCTGATCCAGCACACGCATGAGTGTGCGCCCCCCTGCACACACACATGCTGGGGCAGGTCAGGGAGACAGAGAAACACACAAACACAGGGGCAATAATGGCTTGCAGTGGGCCCCAGGGTGACCTGCTTGGACAAGAGCCTGTATCTGTCCCACCCGTGAAATGTACGCACCTGCTCATACGTCCGGAAATGTTCCAGCCACACACGTGGATGTTGGGTCAGCGGGTGCACTTGTACACACACAGATAGGAAAACACACCGACGGCAGGCCCAGCAAACACTCTCAGACACCGAATGGGGCCAGCACACACACATACACGGATGCATGCATGCACACACACGCACGCACACGCACACGCATGCATGCACACACACACGCATGCATGCACCCACCCACACGCATGCATGCACACACACGCACGCACGCACACACACACGCATGCATGCACACACACGCACGCACGCACACACGCACGCACGCACACGCACACACGTACATGCATGCACACATGCTGGGATGCTCCGCACTGACCCAGCACATGTGTGTACGCACACCGCTCCCAGGCCTCCAGGGAGCTCCCACAGACAGACAGCTCTGACAGCAGGGTGTGGGGGGAGGGCAGCAGCCCAGGGCTGGGGTTGCCAGGGATACGGATGCGGGGTTCCCAAAGCTGCACGGCCGCCCAGGCAGCGCAAAAAGGCCAGCGACCACTCTTAGGTCTTGAAAATGTTGCTAAACAGATGGCAACACCTTTAAGGGAAGAAACTTGAGTCTGGTTTCCTAGAAGAAGCCAGGGTAACATGAGGCTCTGGGCCAAGAATTTGCCGAGGACATAGGGACAGAGGTGAGCAGAGCTCTGATGGCCCCCAAGGCCCACCCAGCCCACTACCCATGTGTCACTGCATAATAGGTTATGGGGCCTTACTTGCTGTGTGGCCTGGAGCAAGTCACCTGCCCTCTCTGAACCTTACTTTCCTCCTCCGTAAAAGGGGTTGGTAAAAGCCCTGAGGGATTAGATGGCAAGTTCCAGGCACTGACCCCACGCCGCCTACTGGGTGCTGTGCCTAAAGCTCTACTTTCATTATCATTGAGTCCTCACGGCTTCGCAGGTAACATTCCATTTATTATTATACCCACTTTATAGATGAGGACATCAAGGCTTTGGGAAGTGAGTCACCTGTCCAGGGTCACAGGGGTAGTCAATGTTGGAGCCAGGATTTGCACCTGGGCAGCTGGCTCTCAGCTCTGTCGCTACACCCTCCCGGCGGGCAACGTGGGGTCATTATCCTCATGTCACCGATGGTCACAGCTGCCCTGCTGGCCTCACCTGGGGCACCGTGAGGACCAGGCACTGCAGGACCAGAGGCTGTTAGCACATCGGAGTCAGTCTATAGGTGGTGACGCGGACCCCCAGAGGTAGGACGGGAGGGCGTTGCTCTGCTAGGAACCCAGGGCAGGGGGGGCAGAGCCCAAATTTTGACCCAGGCACCCTGACTCTGTGAGCTGCGCCTGTGCTGCTCAATAAAAGTACCCTGTCTGGTTAAAATGATGACATTCCACAAGTACATATTAGGCGCCTGCTGTATGCCTAGACTTGCTCGTAACCGAGAGGGCATTATCAACCAGCCCCTGCCCCCTGGGATATGGACACGCAGCTTGTGCTCCAGGAGCTCTGCCAGGGCACTGACGGGTGCCCGCCCGAGAAACATTCCTTCCTAGAACAAGAGCACCACCTCCCCTCCCTTCCCCTCCCCTCCCCTGTCTTCTGAGCTCCCTTAACTCCTCTGAGCCTCCCCCGAACCTTGTGAAGCTGGGACCACAGGCCCCATTTAACAGCGAGGAAGCCGTGGTTCTGACCCACTGAGTCAGGTAGCAAGTTCGGGGCCAGAACCCACGACCAGGAGAGACTTAGGGTGCTGGGCGCCTCCTCCCTGTCTCTTCCAGGTCTCTGTCCTCACAGACCTGGGCACAGGGTGGGCTCCCCCAAGCTCCTGGAGAGAGATGGGCGCCCCAGCAGGCTCTGTGCAGGGAGGGCAAACACTGTCAGGCGGGCGCAGGCAAGGGAGTGGGGGGCCGGAATGACGTTTGGTGAAGTAAGAACACGAGTAAGATGGGAAGATGCTCTCTGAGGCCCCCAGCTCCGAGAAGGATTTGGGATTTTATGGGAAATGGTGAGTATCAAGAATAAGGACCCTCCATCCATGCCTAGAAACATCTGTCCTAACAACAGACAGACCCGCTGGGCATTCTGGCCATGGTGGTCCCCCCCCAGAGCCCACCAGAGGTGGTAGGAAGAAGCCCAGCCTCACCAAGGGCCTTTGCTAGTATCATCTAGTCTCTGAGACGGGGTGAGTGAGCTCTGCAATAAATCTTGATTGAGTAGCTCCTAGGAGCTGGCACTACTCTAGAAAGTGGACACAGTGGTGGATAAGACAGAAATGCCTGTCCTTAGGGAGTGCACATTCCGGCTGGGAGAGACAAGTAGTAAAGGAACAAGCAAGTGAGCACACAGTATGTCTGATGGGGATAAGGCTCATGGAGAGAAATGAAGCAGGGAGGAGGGCAGGATGTACATAACTGTGTGTGTATACACAGGTGCACTCTTTTCAACACTAGGGCAATGGGGGGTCTTGGTGAGAAGGTGACATTTGGGCAGAGACCTGAAGAAGGTGAGAGGGATAGCTGACAAAAGAACATTCCAGGCAGAAGAAACCACCAAGGAGACCCGTGTGTCTGGAGTGGAGAAGGCAAGAGGGAGATCTGTCAGAGAGACAGAAGGGAGGGACAGCTCTGTAGGGCCTTGTGGGCCATTTTTAGGACCTTGGCTTTTGCTCAATGTAAGATGAGGGGCCTCGGGGGTTCTGAGCAGAGGAGAGGTATGATGCCCCTAATTTTTAGATGGAGCTCTGGCTGCAGGGCAGAGAGGATACTGTAGGGGGCAGGGGCGAATTAGGATGGAGATGTCCAGGAGGTAGTTGGGTACGTGAGTCTGGCTTCAGAGATGGAGTCCAGGCTGGAGATAAGCCCAGAGAGGGCATCTGAAGCCAGGGGCCTAGACAGAATTACCCAGAGACAGGAGAGAGAAGAGGAGGCCAAGGACTCAGCACTGGGTCTTTTGAGGTGACGATGAGCTGGAACGGGCTACCCAGAGAGGCAGCAGGGATGCCAAGAGACAGCGAGGGCCCAGAAGACGCAGTGGTCACTTTGTCAAAGGCTGCTGGGAGGTCAGGGAAGCTGAGGCCTGGGAACTGACCCCTGATTGGTGACGCGGATGTTACTGGTGGTTCTGATTTTGAGCAGTTTTTTTTTTTTTTTAAGATTTTATTTATTTATTTTAAAAAGAGAGAGAGAGTACAAGCGGGGGCGGGGGGTGGGGGGAGCGGCAGAGGGAGAGGAAGAGGCAGAGAATCCCAAGCAGACTCTGTGCTGAGCCTGATGTAGGGCTCGATCCCACAACTCATGAGATCATGACCTGAGTGGAAACCAAGAGTTGGATGCTTAACCGACTGAGCCACCCAGCCAACCCCGATTTTGAGCAGTTTTAATGGAATGATGGGGCAGAGGCGTGACGTGAGTGGGTTCAAGAGAAGCCCTGGAACAGGACTGAGCTGCACAGATGGGGGGCTGGGAGGGTCAGTGCCTGGGCACCAGGGTCCAAGAGGCCTGGCAACTAGCCATGGTCCCAGTTCTGACCCTTCCCAGCTGTGAGCCTGGGGCAGCTCACTCCACCTCCCTGAGCCTTAAAGTCCTCATCTGAAGAGTGGGGGTAAGACCCTCTTACTTCCTAGGTTGTTGAGAATCAAACAAAGTAAGAATTGTGAGAACATTTTTCTGACAATGAAACACTGTACATATATTCCAGGGGGAAAGAGGACCAGTTTTGGATTTCATTTCTGGCTCATCATCCATTAGCTGTGTGATCCTGGGCTAGTTTTTTTTAACCTCTCTGAGCCTCCACTTCCTCCTCTCTAAAAACGAGAATATCGACCGTAGCCAACTTCTGGGGCCTGTAAGGATTCAGTAAAGTATCATACACCAAGCCTGGGGCCTAAGCCTAACGACTAGCAGGTGGTTCTACCCACCAAGGTGTGTCCCTTCTTTCTTGGGCTTTTGTCTCTGTTATTTACAACTGGGGTCTGGCAGGAGATACAGGGAGCTGAGGTAGGACCCTGACAGGATGCTGGGTCCCTGGACGGGCCATTTCATCTGACATCTTTGGGCATCAGGTTTCATAACCATGAGGCTATCGATCAGCCGCCGCGGACCCTTCACTTGAGGGAACAGAGAGGACAGGAGACAAAGCGAGTGTGCTGTTTAGACACTGGTGCAATAGGAGTGTGTGTTTGCAGACCTGTCGGTTGGCTGGGCAGACAAGTTACCAGGACCAGGAAACAAATCCATGTGATTAAAACAATAGCATCATGCAACCTCCATGGAGCTCCATGGAAAAAGACTGGAAAGGCTTGGGAGAGACACAAAGAGCCGGACATACCAGACAGGGTAGGAGTCCCAAGGCCAACCCACCTTTCAGGGGAATCCCGGCTGGTCCCCCGGCCATGGATTGGTTCATCAGCAAGGTTGTCAGGAGCAGGTTGTCACCTCTCACCAAACCCACCTCCCCACCCCTCTGCACACAAACCTTGCTTTCTCTGACCTGCGAGGGACTCTTCCCTGGGGCAGACCACCTGTTCCCACCCAGGATGGAGACTGAGGTCCCCTGCGGTGTTTCAGGCTGTCTCTCTGAACATCTCAGAGACAAGAGTCTCCAAAGGGAGCCCTGCAGCACTGGGTTCTAGTCCCGCTTCCACCCCAAAGTGCAGTGTGACCCTGGGAAAGTTAGGTCCTCTCTTGACTTCAGTTTTCCTTGTCTCTAAAATGGCGATAGTAACCTTCGCTTTGCTTCTCTCCTGTGGGTATCATGCAGATCAAAGTATCTCATAGGGTGAGACCAAATGCTATACAAAAGCAGCCTCTAATCTTTTCTGGAACAAGGCAGGGTGTAAGTAAATAAATACTGTACATATGTAAGACATTATAATTACAAATGGCATTTCCCCCCCGAGCTATGGAAAAAAACCCACCAGTTTGGTAGAGTGCGAAGAATTCTCATTAGGACTTCGGGAGGCCTGGGTTCTGATTCTAGCTCTGTACCTGACAAGGTGAATGAATGTGGGCATCACCCCACCCCCTGCCTGTCCAAAGCCTTGTAGGGATGGAACACATGTTGCTCCTAGAAGGGCTCTGTCAGTTCTGCCGGCGAGGAATTAACAGTATAATGCCCCCCATCTCCCCGGGAAAGCAGTCTGGGGGGGCGGGGAAGGGACTCAGGCTTTGGCAGGCAGGTCAGTTCAAGCCTCTTAACCTGCTGTGTGGCCCTGGCCAACTCCCGGAATTCCCCTCTCTGGGCCTGTTCCTCCTCCGAAGTCAAAGTTCATCCCTAAAGGTTCCGAGTAGGGGGAACCCGGGAGAAACAGCAGGATGGGGGCTGAGGACAAAGGGCCCTGGGGAAGGGGTGCCCCAGCAGGGTGGGGTGGAGGCCGGAGTGGGGCCTGTGGGGCCTGAGCCAGCTGCCGCAGAGCAATGAAAATCTCTTAACCACACAGAATTGTTAACGGCTCCCAAATCCTGTTGTACCACAGGCTTAGAAAGGCTTAAACTGTTAAATGCATAAACTTCCTCAATAAACGGGCCTCTCTCGCCAGATGTAAAGGCAGCGGCTGAAGGGAGGGGAGCTTCCCCAGCTGTTTATGGTCTTGCCGGAGGGCTATGGAGACAGCCTGTGACCAAACCGTCCACCTGGTGCCTTCAGGGTCCCCTGCCAGGCCGGGGCGGAGAGAGGACAGCTCTCCAGGGGGGCTCCAGGGGCAGACGGCCCGGGTTCAAGGCCTGTCCCTTCCTAACCGGGTCACCTCAGACAAGCTGCTCACTCTCTCTGGGCCTCAGTCTCCTCTTCTGTAAAACAGAAATGATGATCCCCGACCCCAAGGGGGACTGAGAGTCAGTGAGACCCTGGGTGAGAGCGGCCTGGTCCACAGGAATCTCCTAACAAACGTGAGCACTGGGTGCCCGCCACAGAGCCTTTCTGCCACCTGCAAGAGCGGGAGAAATCAGAAGTGGGGGGCACGAGAGTGCACACCTACCTCTGCCACCTCCAAGGAGTGTGACCATTGGCCCCAGTCTACTTCCCACTCCGATGGGGGCGTTCAATAAGATTAGTGTGCTGTTAGAGATACAAGGTGAGCATTCGGAAAATGCTGTGTGGGGGCCGACGGGCTCTTCTGTCTGGCCAGAGGTTAGCCACAGATGGGTGGGTTTCCCTCCTGGAGGCCTTCTCCCCCTGAGCAGGAGGAGAAGAGACCCCCAGAGACTTCTCCACCCCTGAACCTTTGCCCTGGGACCGCATTTCCCCGTGCTCAGCATCTCCATAGGAAAGCACCTTGTCCTTCAAGGCCGACACAAGCCTCCCTCTTCCACCCAGGAGACCTTCTAGTTGCCCCAGCGGGGTGGCCACAGTCCTGAGCAAGAGTCCCTCCATTGGTTATTTGTCAAACCTTTCACTTCCCCCATCTCAGGTACCCCCCCCCCCCCCCCCCCCAGTAATCTGGGAGGTGAGCAGGACAGAGTACATTCAGGCCTCGCCCCATTCTGGTTAATCAATTGTCCCAGCAGTTGGAGAAAGCCAGGTTCCCATTCTGCCTCCACTGCTTACTGGCCATGTGATCTTGGGCAACAGGCTGACCCTCCCTGGACCTCAGTCTTCTCATTTGTAAAATGGAGCTAATCTTATCAATAGAAGATTCCAAAGGTAATAGAGTACAGCATGGAACACAGAGCTGCGCACACAGGAGGGCCTGCCCAGTCCCAGCCCTCAGGACTCCTTGCAGCCTCTGCCTCACCCAGCCCTTTGACAACATGGAACTAAAAAGCCTGGCAGCCCCTCTAGCCTTCTCCTTTAGCCCAGCATTTCTGCTCTCCCCACCCCCCACCCCTAGTTGGCTGCATTTTGTCTGGGGGTCAGCAAGAGGCCAGAGTTAAAGGTCAGTATCATTTCTGATCATCTTTTTTCTGGACTAATTCCTGCCTTTGGTTCCTTCCATTTTCCAAAGCCCTGGGAAAAGAGCTCCTCCTCCAGGTAGTCTCCCTAGCTTTCCCCTGACTCCCTCCTAAGTGCTCCAAGGCTATAGTTACAGATAGAGCCATCTCCCCCACCCCAGACTGGAAGCTCTAGGAAGGAAAGAAGGGCCTTCATCATCTCTGCAGTCCCCACATCTGGCCCAGGGTCTGGTGCACAGCAGGTCCCTGGGCGGGGGGGTTGTTACGAGTATCAGGGGCCAAAACTGTTCAATGCTTCTTGCCCAGACCCCTGAGGGAATATGAAGACCATGTCATCCCATGACCTGATATCCAGATCCTTCCATTTGGTTGACTCAGAGAGGAAACTGGGCTGAAGTGGCCCTCCCTCCCTTTCTAAGAACACCCACTCTGCCTGCCTCTGGGTCTTTGCACCTCCTCCTCCTCACCTGGCTAACTCCTGCTCCTCACTTGGCTTCCACTTCAACAGCTTCCCTTCCCGGAAGCCTTCCTCTGAGCACCATGACCCCAGACGATGCTCCCCTAGGTGGGTTGGGTGCCTTTGTGTGCTTCTACCTCCACTTTCTGCAGATGCATCTGTCGGTATCTCTAGACTGGGTGGTCCTTGAGGGCAGGGGCCATGACTGATCTTTCCAAACACCCCAATGCCTGGCACAACACATGGCATGAGAGGCACTCACTATGTCTTAGCCTCTTGGCCCTCTGTGAAGACATCACTGACCCCTCCAAGAAGCAAAAAAAAAAAAAAAAGAAAAAATCAGAAGCTGGTGTTTAGTGAATCCCTGACGGCTGGCTGGTTGGACAGGTGGACCAATGTACAGACAGACGGATGGATGGTTGTACACAAAGATGCTTTGGGAGCATATAGGAAGGAGAAGTGGGGGAAGGGGCACTTCAGTTTTTAAGAGCCAAGAATTGAATAAGCCGAGTGTGTTGGCCAGGCTCCCCATCCAGTCCCCTTCTCAAAAGGCTGGCCTGTGTGGTCTCAGGCCTGGCCTGAGCCTGGGGCTTTGGAGAGGGTGTCTGTTAGCCCTCCTCCTCCCCTAGCTGGGCGTCTCCACCCTGCCCTTGAAGAGATGCATCAGAACTTCTGTGTGGGGGTCTGGGCCTCTCCTCCCACCCACCCAGCATTCCAACCCTCACACCCTTTCCCCAGCCAGCATAGGCCCTGCCAGCTGGCGGCCTCCCTCCTCCTCACCCTAAGACTGACCGCACCCTACCCCACGGACTTGCCAGATGCATCTGGGCCACTGGTCCAGCCTCTATGGGAAGGGCTGGAGCTGAGAGCATGCTAGGAAGGAGGCCACCCCAAGCGTGGCCCAGAGCCTAACCCTGAAGGCCCAGAGACATCCCTGGGTCTCTCCCTACCTTGGCTGAAAATAAAGCGGAAAATAAAGCGACAGGCAGATTATCTCCTGCTGGTGAGCATGTGGGGAAAGAGGCACTCTGGAAGTCTGCTGCCAGGAGGGTACCCGGGGCCGTGCCTTTTTGGGGGGTACCTTGGCAGTGTGCATCAAACCTCTAAAAAACATACATACCCTTTGACCCCACAATTCCACATCTGGAAACATATCTACTCAAATACCAGGAATAGTGCACAAAAATTCAGGGACAATGACATGCATCCTGGCACTTGTTAAGATAGACAGTGAAAAATGGCCAGCAATCTACGTGTCGATCAACAGAGGATTGGTAAATAAAGTATGACACATCTTTCCTATGGAATTCCAAGAGCCTTCCAAAATGATGCTGGTGATCTAACATGACATGGGAAAGTGTCCACAAAATATTAATCAGTCAAAAACCCTTGTGTATTTTTAGCAGGAAGTTCACTTTTTCTTTAAACATAATCAATATGTGTAAATACACCCAGAAGGATCTCCACCAGTGGCTATCTCTGGATGATTTTAATTTTCTCCTTTTTGCTTCTCAGTAATTTCTAAAGATTCAACAACAAACCTACATTGCTTTTGTGATAAGAAAAAGTTTTTTTTCCCTCAAAATAAAAAGCTCATCAGAGACCAAAAAAAACCCCAAAACAAACCCAAACATTCACAGCAGAAGACAGTTTTGGTAGAAGTCCCTGTTCTTATTTTTATAACACTTCTCTAGGTATCTTCTCATTTACTCCGCACGGCAGCCTTTGTGTTTATCCTGTTTTACAGATGGAAAACAAAGGCTGGGAGAGTATCAGTTGCTTGCCCAAGGTCACACAGTTAGGCAGAGCTGGGGTTTGAAACCAGGTCTCCAAGGCCAAGGTCAAGGAGAGGCCATGGCTGCGGGAGGAGAGCGGGGCTGGGGGCTGCCAAGCAGGGCAGGGTGGAGGAGAGGGAGAGGCTGTGAGAAGCCCAGCAGCTGGGAACTGGGAGTCTAAGCTAGAGCAAGAGGATCAACATGTGCGTGCAACCGCCCCCCACCCCCGGGCCCCTCCCCACTGGCTCGCAGCCCCTCTCCCTGTCCAAGCTAAATATTAAAAAATCCCATTACGCCCCAACAGCACGCAGCAATCAGGATCGCTGTGGAGCTGCCTCCAGATCGGTTATAGATGCGGGTCTGCTGTTGGGAGAAAGGAGGGCAGGGCCCCCAGCAGGGGTTAGGATGGGAATCTGATGGGCAGGGGCAGAGCAGGGGCTGAGCTAGGGAAGGACAGACCAAGAGAAATAGGGCTACGGAGACAAACTTGGAGACACTGAGGCAGGCACCTTCCCAATCGAGCCCATGAACATCTGGAAAGAGTCAGACAGACTTGAGCTTGGGGGGAGCTACTGCTGCAGGGGAGGAATTCCAGGCCCCCCCCCCCCCAGCAGATCTGCTGGCAGTGAACCCCAGTGGGGACTGTGGTGCTGAGGAGACTGGGGACTTGGGGAGGAGAGGGGGCCAGAGTTCTTCTGAAGAAAGTCCCCAGAGTCCCTCACCTGGCAGCTGTATGGCCAGTGCAGGTCCTGATCAGGCGCCCAATAAAAAGTGAACCAATGCCTGAGTAGGGAGAAGTCATACCTTGACACCCGCCCCCGGTAAGGCACAGGACACCCACCAAACACACCCTCTACTATCGTACCTTGGGGCCATTATTCATGCAGTTGGTTCTTTGACCTACAATGACCTCCCTCCCTTCACCATCCAAATCCTACTCACTCTTCAGGGCCTAATTCAAATGCCACCTCCTCCGTGAAGCCTTCCTAGACCTCCAGTCAGAAAAGATGCCTTCTTTCACATATTCTCAAAGTGCTTTGACTGGATATAATTCATTTCTGGAAGGACCACACTCTGCCGCCTTCTCCATGTGTCCAAGTGCCCTGCTCACCCAGGAGCCAATGAGCCAAACCCTGCATCTCAGGTGCTCTCCTCCAGCCTTCCCAGGGTGGCCACTGTCAGCTCAAATGACACGTCTTCCAAGAAGCCTTCCCTGGCCCACCTGGCTAAAGCGAGTCTTCCTTTGACCTCTATTGCTGCATCTTTCCCCCCCTTTCATTCATCACAGCTTTAACTATTTTATTTATCTGCTCACTAATTTTTTCCCTCCATCTTCTTCTGTCCTCCGACTCAGACTAAAAACTCTGGGAGGGCAGCGAACGTTGGTATGTGCCTGGCTCATAGATGGTACTCAATACATACAGATCTGCCTCGACTTACCATGGGGTTATGTCCTGATAAACCCACCATAAGTTGAAAATATTGAGTGGAAGAGTCACTTAATACCCCTAACCTCCCAAACATCAGTTCTTAGCCTAGCATACCTGAAGCGTGCTCAGTTGAGCAACATCGTCTAACACAAAGCCTGTTACAACTCATGCAATTTATTGAATACAGTACTGAACGTGGACAAAAGACCGGTCACGTGGGTGCAGAAGGGATGCACGTGTCACTTGTTTACCCCCCTGCTCACGTGGCTGACTGCCCAGCATAAGGAGAGAGTATCCTGTCACCAGCCCAGGAAAAGATCAGAATTCAAACTCTGAAGTACGGTTTCTGCTGAATATGCATTACCATGGCACCGTTGGAACGTTGAAAAATGACAAGTCGGACCGCTGTAAGCCGAACCATCGTAAATCGGGGACCGTCTGTATTGGCTGGAGGGCCAAATGGCACACGGAGGGTATGTAATACATGCTTGTTGAGAGGTTGACTGGCATCTCCAGGCCCCTCCCTTCCCCACTATCCCTAGCACACTGTTGGCACTGGAGGAAGTTGGTCAGATTTCATCGGTGTAGCCTACAGTTTTGGGAAACGCTCAGGGCGCTGGGAACTCCCGGCCCTTCATTAGCTGCCCTGCCCACCCCTGGGATGGCTGTGCCACTCCCGTGAGGACTCACCTACTTGCCATCTGTCAGGTAGACTTTATCCAGCCTTATCTTCTCAAATTTGTATTAACGAAGCAATGGATTTTTTCCTATCAAATTATGGTTCAATATTTTTCTAAAGATTTTATTTATTTATTTGACAGAGTGAGAACACGAGTGGGCAGGAAGGGCAGAGGGAGAGGGAGAAGCAGACTCCCCACTGAGCCAGGAACCTGACGTGGGGCTCAATCCCAGGACCCTGGGATCATGACCTGAGCCGAAGGCAGACGCTTAACCGACTGAGCCACCCAGGTGCCCATTATGTTTCAGTATTAAATGGATCTTTCCAAACCACACTCTCCCAGAGATTCTGCTAACAACCCTTCCATCCCTTAGGGTGGATGCTCTCTGGGGTGGTGGTGGCAGGGGGGGTGCTCGCCCCGTGGTCATCCGTCTGGCCCTGAGTCCTGTTTGTCTGACTGACGGTATGTTACCACATCACGTGTAAAAGCTAATGGTCCTGTTACAGAAGCATGAGGGCTGCTTGTTTAAAAATGTTGATTCTTGGCTCCATCTCAGAACCACAGAATCAGACCTGGGGGAGATGTCTGCACCAGACCCAGGAATCTGCATTTTAACGAACTTCCCAGTAGATGCTGAGGCAGAGTCAAGGTTGAGAATCCCTGAGCTGGAGACAGAGAAAGCACTCTGTCAACCACCATTCCTCTATACCCCAGGCCAGCAGGAGCGGTGCCTGTGGGACCTGGGCTGGAGCAGCCCCACATTTGGGTGGCTGCAACATAGGCCACAGCATGAGCTGGTGTCCTTCTGGCTTCCTGAGCTCATTAATCACAACCTGACTGGCCTCCATTCACACCCAGTGGCTGGCTGGGCCTGGGCCTGGGGCAGGCAGGCCAGAGGTCCAGGGAGGTGGGTCAGAAGGGGCCAGGGCCTACTCGTGAGGAGAAGCTCAGCCTTGGAGAACCTGCCTGTGCCAGGCAATCTCTCTGATGGCCCCGGTGACCCCAGCTCCTGGCACTCACACCCCATGTAATGTAATTCCCTCTCCTGGAGTGGGGCCTGAACTGTGTGACTGGCTTTTAACAAAGAGAATATGGCAGAAGCGATGAGATGTCACTTTTGAGATGAAGTCATAAAAAGATTATGGTTTCTGTCATGGGTGCTCTCTTGACCTCTCTCAGGTCAGTCGCTCTGGGGGAAGCCACTGCCCACGTGAGTCCCTGTGGCGAGGGACTAAAGCCTGCAAACAACCATGTGCGTGAATGTGGAAGCAGACCCCACCCCAGCACTGCCATCAGATGACACTGCAGCCCCAGGAGAGACCTTGCACCAGAGGTACCTGCCCTGAGCCATACCTGGATCCCTGGCCCTCAGACACTGAGATTACAAATGCTTGTTGTTTTCAGCTGCGACATTTTGGGGTGACTTGTTGGGCAACAACCGGTAACTAATGTACCTCTTCATCTGGGCCCCATCCAGGGACAGCTCTTCCCGCATCGCTTCCCGAGCCCTTAGCCACGGTCGTGCCGGACACTGTACTAGTCCCCCCAGTGGGACGTGCTGCTTCACGTCCCCAGATCCTTGCAGATCCCTCCTCTGGAAGGCCGGGGCCACTAGTCAACATATCCCTCTCCCAGGACTCAGCCCCAATGTTACCTCCTCTGTGTCACCTCCCCACCTCCCTCCACCGATCCGCCCAGCCCAGGTAGTTCCAGTCAAAGCCAGTCAAAGGCATTCCCTCCTTTGTTCACTTACAGCCTGTCCCCCCGCTAGACGGTGGCTCCTAGAAGGCTGCACCACAGTCACGTTCTTCTGTCCTACCTGATGTTCCGCACAAGGTCTGACACAGAGCAGGCACGGGTGAGGTTTGATGAGCGAATAAATAATGAGCAACGAGTGACTGATTCTGCCCCCCACGGCCTGCCACCTCCCAAGGCCGTGCTCTTTTTACACTTAAGTACAGAAAACCAGCTCTGTTATCCTCCCCCAGAAACCAGCCTTTTTTCCCAATGCCCCTGACTCTTTTCCAGGACCATCACCTCCCCACAAGCTGGAATTCCCTCCTTCCTCCTTCTAGCCTGTGTGCTCACGCCATTCTTCACATCCCTTGATCCTAGCACCGTGGGTGGCCCGGCCAGACAGCCACCATCTCTCGAGAGCACGGCTACAGCTGTCCCACGGGCCGCTCCTCCTCTCTTGGGCACCCCCGTTTATCCTCCTGGGGACCTCTAAAATGCTGCTTAGAGCATAGAGGGGGGAGCCATGGGGACGGTGGACACGACAGCATTTTATAAAGGGTAGGATCCCTGCGGCCACCTCAGGCCACACGGTGACTGGCACCTCAGGAACCCTAGAATTGGGTCCAAACTCTTAGCCTGACATTTGGAGGACCCCCAGGATCTGACCCCAACAGGGAAGGCAAGAGGAGGTGGTACAAGTAGGCTTTAAATCACCATCCAGCTCACACCGTGGAGTACTTGCACCAGGCCAGGCTTCGTACACATCACATCTCATTTTGTTAACATTTATTAAACTCCTACTGCGTACTACAAGCCATTTAAGTGCTTTACAGCCTTGAATTGTTGAGTCTTCACAAATGCCCTAAGAAAGACGGTTTCATGCGCAGCCCAAGACAGACAGCTAATAACAGGCAGGGCTGGGATTTGAACCCAGGTCTGTCTACCTTCTCAGCCTTCTTACCACCATGCAGTCCCTCTTACAAACTTATGTTTGCCAACCACCTTCACGATTGTTTGCCACAATCAAACAGCACCTGCACTATTGCTTACTTAGGACTTCTTATATCACACCAAACGGTGCGGTGGCTAAGGGGTGGACTTGGAATCACACTACCTGGATAAGACTCCTGGCTCCCCCACTTAACTCTCTGAGCCTCAACTTCTTCCTGTAAAATAGCACCATCCCTCCCAGGGTTCTTGTGAGGAGTAGTAAGTTAGACATACAGAGTGCTCAGCACATAGTACGAGTGGCGGTCAGGAGGCCTGGCTTGCGGCGGGCCTGCGCATCCCCCTGCTCCTTGCATCGGAAGGAAGCGTGTGACTCGCCTGGGCCGCTGAAGTGTGCAGGGGAGCGGCGCGTGCGCCGCGGCAGGCAGAGCTCGGGAGCCAGCATGCCATCCACCTCACACTCCTTCTCCCTGTCCTCATGATCGCCACACTCCAAATGGGGGCGCCTCCATCCTCTTGGCTCCCTGAGTGGGGGATCCCCAGCCGACCCCCGATGGGCAGGGAGCATTGAGTGAGAAATAAACCTTTATTGTTTGGTCACTTCCGTCGAGCCTGGCCTGTATTGACGGATGCAGCAAAAGTCCAGTAAACATTAACTTATCCCTGTTATTTACTAGGTCTTATTTCCTTGATGAAACGACATCACTTTTGTAAATGAAGACATACAGCACCACTTGCTGTTGTTAATATTCACATAATAATTAAGATGAGAAACGTTTATCCCTGTGCCCGCGAAAATCACCTTGCCCGCTCCCGGTCGGACATCCGTGTACCACCATTCTAGAAGTGCTCTTCAAACGTTGCCCTCTGAGACATGGAACATTGGCTGCAGATTTGGGAAGCCCGGCCAGAGAGTGCCTCACGGTCGGCTCCAGGCCACTGCCCTTGCCAGCCTGAGTCACGCCCCCCCAACCCCCCCAGCCCACGTCTGCAGCCGAGCGCAGCTCCACGCCCGCACAGGGGCACCTGCCCCGCCGCGGCCCTTACCTCTGCAGACCGTGCCATTCTCCACCGCCTCAAAGCCTGCTTTGCACATGCAGCGGCCAATGGGCACCAACCACTCGCCGTCCCCGTTACAGTAGAGCTTGATGGGCACGTCCACCTCCTCGGCGTTGGCGATACAGCTGCCCCGGGCGGCCACCAGCGAGGTGCTCTCGGCCCCCGAAAGGGTCTCCTGGAAAATGGCGCCATTCTGGATGATGCGGGGGCACTTGCGGTAGAAGACGCGCACAGCGATGAGGGACATGCAGCCACCATAGTCCTGGAAGGCCAGGTAGAAGCCACTGCGGGACACAGGCCCAAAGCTCCGCACCTCCGTGTTGATCTTCATGACCCGGCCACCCAGGTCCACCTGTGAGAAGCTCTCGTCGGCCGCGATGGTGTCCACCTTCACCCATGGATTCTCCATCCAGTTGGGGAAGGTCTTGGTGGCCGAGTCAAAGTCGGCCTCATAGTAATAGAGGTTGAAGGTCTCCTTGCAGGAGCCGGGCACGCTGGGAATGCTGCTGCAGTCACGCACCGAGAACTTCATCTCCACGTGGATGCGGTGGGCGCCGCGGCGCCGGATGAACTTGGTCCGTAGCCAGTTGTTCTGGCTCGACTCAAACACATTGCACACCTGGTACGTGCGGATCGTGTTCATGTTCTCATCGTAGCCACTCACCTCTTCCCACTGTGGGTGAAATGCTAGTCAGGTGGGGGAGATGGGGCTCAGCCCCGTGGGTCGTCTGGCTAGAGGGGAGACACAGACCCTGTCTTAGGGAAGCCTTCAGTCGGATGGGGGTAAACAGGACTCTTACCACTGGGGGCCTCCTAGTCTAATGGAGGAGGCACACACTCTACCTTAGGCTGATGATGGAGACATGATTCGTATCATCAGAGAACTCCCAAGCTGAGGAGAGACATGGCCTTGGCCCCGAGGAATTCCCCAGTCTGTGAGGGAGACATGCCAATCTGATGGGAAGGGCACACACCCTGTTCTTGGTTTTCCCCTGATTAATATGGGAGATGTGACCCTCCCCCCTGGGGTGGAAAAGGAGATGTGGCCCCCGATCCTGGGAAGCTCCCACCTAGAAGGGAAAATAGGGAGAGGCCCACCCTGAGGGAATTCCCTCTGCTGAGAGCAGACATAGCTCTGTGCTTGGGGAGTACTAGTCTGATGGGGCAGTCAGAACGTCTGCCTACTGGGAGCTCCTATTCTGACCAGGGAGACACGGTCCTTGCCCCAGGGGATTCCCAGTCTGACAGAAGAAGAGCCCTTATCCCCACGATGCGGAAGATAAGCAGTCTGTTCTGGGGCCTTACGTGGTTAAGATACCACTAAAGGTTAGGGGACCTGGAGAGAGAGACTTGCTACCCTTCCTGCCTGTGGCAGGTGCCTCGGCACCCTCCCTGGGCCCCAGACTGGCTCTCTCACATGCAGCTGAGAGTTCCTGAGCCCCGCTGCTGGGGGTGTGGGGCAGGGCCATGGAAGGCTGGGGATGAAGGGCACCGGCCCCATGGTGTCTCCTCACAGACCCTCACAAGCCAAGCTCACTCACATGCTGAGCCTTTGTTCACAATTCTGTGCCCTCCTCGAGTACCCTCTCATCTTCTCTGTCCATCCTTCTGGAGCCTCTCGCAGCAGAGTTTGCATTTGCCGACTCTCCCGTGGGCCTCTGGGGACACCAGCCTGGGCGAGGGCCGGGCACCCTGGGCCTCTCGGCCTGGTCTCCCCAGTGGGGCTGAGAGCTTGCTGAGAGTAGCTCCATACCCCTCCTGTGTCCCCATTGGCACTGGGCTGGCTTTCCCTGGGCTAGAGCCAAAAGAGCCGAAACAGCAGAGCACCCCCTCCCACCCATGCAGGCCTGGGGTGGGTGCTGGAACAGGACCTCATTTCTTTGTCCTGATTATCGCACATGCGATATTATCATCACCATTTTACAGATGAGCGGGTAGAGACCAGGGAAGTGAGGCCACTTGACCCAGATCCCACAGACCTAGACCCGTTCCCATGCTTGGGCACGCTGCCTTGAAACACAATGACCCACAGGTACCCCAGGAGTCCTGGGTTTTGTTCCAGCTCTGTTAACTTGATGCATGGCCTTGGGCAAGTCACTTCCCCTCGCTGGGCCTCTATTTTCCCAACTGCCAAATGGGACTGTGGGTGGGGGATGGTGAGGCAGGTGGTAGTAGAGGTGTCACCCTCAAGTGGGTGTTCTTTATTCTTCTGCCTTCCTCAGATATCTGGGCCAAGTCTGTGTGGGGCGGTGTAGTGGCTGCTGGCCTGGGGAGGGTTGATGTTGTGAAGGGCCAGTGCCTGTGGGGAAGGCCGAACTGGAGCCTGCTGGCCCAGCCTCGACGTCAGCGGTGGCTCTGAAGCTCCCTACATTGCATTTTTTTTTTTTTTTGGTGGCACCATGTGACAAAGTCAGCCCCTTGTTACAACCACTGCTCTTCTTCAGAACTTAATTAGAGCACTTAATTAGAGCACTCTGCCTTTCTCCCCTCTCTCTAATTAACATGCGGAGGCCCTGCAGCCTAAACACCCCAAATAATTGCGTCCGGGGGCCCTGCAGCCGAGCCTGGCCTCATTCCTGTTAGGGTGGGGCTGTGGGCCTGGCCGCCTTCGCAGATGGAAAACTGGTGACAAGAAAGAACCACAGAAAGAGGCCTGACCCTAGGGCCCTGCCTATTGAGAGCACAGGCCTGGGGTGGGGGATGCAGCTCTTTGGGGCAGCAGCCGAGTCCCAGTGGGAGGAGCTGGGATGGGAGGAAGGGAAGGGAGGGGCTGGGGGAGCCCAGAGCCCTCTCCCGAGCCCAGGGGACGTAATGATACCCTGAGGACGTAATGACATAGAAACTCATGACCGTGACAATGATGATGGTGGTCCGACTACAGCTACTCATCGTGGGGGAGGTGGGGAGGGGGTGCCCTCTGCCAGGCACTGTGCTAGACACTGTGCAGGAAAACCTCACATCAGTCCGGTGCAGAGGACATGACCACCATCATTTCATAGATGAGGAAACCGAAGCTCAGACAGGTTAAAGAACTGGCGCCAAATCATGCAGCTGGTGAGTGGCAGAATTGGGACAGAATTTCAGGCACGTCCGGCCCCACAGCCTGCATGTAAGTCGGTGCTAGAAGAACGAGGAATCTCAAATTGTGCCTGTTCTTGCTCCTGAGCGATTCACAGCCTACCTGGGCTCAAACCACTGGCCCCAGGGAAGTAGGGGCCTCATGGAAGTGTGAGAATAAGAGCTCAGGGAGGGGGAGTCTTGTGTTATGGGGACCCAGAAAGGGGGCCCGGAGGACTCAGTCACAGCCCTGGATACAAACCTGAGCCCCATCACTAACTAGGTGTAACGCCCCTGGCAGGTGGCTACAACTCTCTGAGCCTCAGTTTCCTTACCTGTAAAATGGAGGTGTTTCCTCCCCATATGATTGGAGATGATGTGTATAAAGGCGCTTCCTTGATTCAGTATGTAATACAGTGGGTGCTCAGAAAATGATAATTCACTTTCCTCATCTGTAGAATGGGGGCAGCACGTGTTCCTACTTCTCAGCCTCGCCCTGAGGATGCCACGGGATAAAGACTGAAAGCAACCAGCATGTTGTCATGGTAACCGGTGCTCCATCAATAGTAGGGGACCAGGAAGGTGGGGCAATGAGAGGCCAGCCTCGGGCCCTGAAGGAGGGAAAGGAGCTGGAATTTAGGGGCATCCAGGCCCTGCAGCAGAACCCGAGGTCTTCTGAGGGACCAGGCAGGGTTTGGGGACCACCAACTCACCCCTGATGGAGGATGCACGATCCAGCCCAGCTCCGCTGTCGCTGTGGTTGAGTCCATCAGCGTTTCTGTGAGGAAAGCAAAGAGTCACTGCCGCCCACCTACTGAGTGCTGTCAATCACCCCAAGACCCCCATCCCTCAAGGGCCTCCTTTACAAAGCGTCACCTACTTCCATTGCACCAATCAATCATCTGGCTATACTCCGGCAGACTACCCTCCCTCTAGGTCTCCCACTCCATGATCCCACCCACTCCCACGTTCCGGCCAATCGTCTGATTCTACCTCTCCAGGCTCCACCCCTTAAAGCCCAGCTTCAGCCCTTCTGCCCGTGGTCATGCCTCCTCTCAGCCCACCATGTCCCACCAACCTGGCTATTGACATTTCCCTCCCTTGTTGGTGGAGAAGGGTCTTAACCTGGACTCTCCTGGGTGGGCTTCAGAGAGTCCACCAGGCAACCCTGGAAATTTTACATCAAACTCAGGGTGTCTGTTTGCTTTTCGGCTTGCATCAAATTCTCAAAAACTGGAATGTGGCCCTTAGAAAGGCCTCTCTTTGGTCCCATCAGTTACCCCACCTTGGCTCTCTGGCCTAAACTTCCTATCAGGGACACTCTCCCCCCTTCTCCAGGCACCTGGAGTCCTCCATAGCGTCCCCACACTGGGGCTCCCTCCCCGAGGGCTCGGTCAATTGTGCTCCTAGGATAGGGCCCTAGGAGTGGGGTGGGGGTGGCTTGGTGTTGAGCGTGAGCACTGTGCCAAGTAGCTCCAGTCTGTCACCTGCCCTCTGGGGGTTGAAGAAATTCAAATGAGCTTCGGAACCAGCCAGGGCCCCACCTGCCCCTCCCCCCACTCCAGCAGCTGGAAGGAAGGAGCCACGCAGCCTGTTGATGAAGACCGCCAGGGCCAGAGAGAGGCCCATTCTGCCCCAGATAAGGCCCAGGACCCCTTCCCGCTACCCCATAGGGAATTCAAAACACTTCTTGAGCTGAACTGCATTGAGCAGATTTTTTTTTTTTTTAAAGATTTTATTTATTTATTTGAGAGAGAGAGAATGAGAGACAGAGAGCATGAGAGGGAGGAGGGTCAGAGGGAGAAGCAGACTCCCTGCCGAGCAGGGAGCCCGACGCGGGACTCGATCCCGGGACTCCAGGATCATGACCTGAGCCGAAGGCAGTCGCTTAACCAACTGAGCCACCCAGGCGCCCTGCATTGAGCAGATTTAAATTGACCCCGTTCAAGCATTCATTCAACACATATATCCTGATGCTCCTATGTGCCAGGCACTGGGGACCCCGAGAGAGAAAACGGTGAAGAGTAAGGCCCTACTATGGAGTTGTTCACAGTCCAGTAGTGGTGATAAGGTGTGAATACAAATAGCCATGAGAGGGTGGGCAGAGAGACCTAGAAGGTCCCAGCCGGACCTTCCACACCAGCTAGCTTGGTGGGCATGGGTGAGAAGTGCTTGCTGCTATGCTCGCCTCTGGGCCCCAGCAGGCCTCACGAATCAATGCCCACACTCTGGCTGCACGAGGCTCCTGGCCTCTGTGTGCCAGGACGCTAACACCCACCGCTTGAGATGCTATCCGGGCCCAGCCCCACTGCTTCATTTCGGAGATAGGGCGGCTGAGGCACAGAGAGGGGAAGAGACTTCCTAAAGATCCCGTAGGAGTTGGTGGCAGAGTGGGAGGTACAGACCTCCTGCTTCCGACCCTATAAACTTCTAGATACTTAGTTGGATAGCCTGGGCTGGATGAACTCGGCTGAGGATAGTGGGGGCAGGGTGCACAGTGCCCAGGCCGCCGTGAGGGTCGGAATGGGAGCAACAAGATCTTGAACTAGGGCAGGAGCGGCGTGGATGGGAGGAAGCATTCAGCCAGAGGTGACCCCAGTCAGACCCACGAGCTGACAACAGAGGAAGCAGCAGTGTCCCCATGACCGCCTGTGGCTTATGTCTGCGGTCACTGTGTCCCTTTGCACGGGGGGCTAGTGAGGGGGGAGGAGGGGTGCCAGGGACGGTGGAGTCCAGTGCCAAGGGCGTCTTTTTGATGGCAAATTGGAGGGAAGTTCTATTGTGCTGCTTTGGAGCTGAAAAAAGGGTTCCTTTTCACACTCCAAATGCTACAGATTTTTCTTCCTGGAGAGAACAAGGGCTGAACTTTTAACCTGTTTTCTCTCATCGGCCTCAGCCAGAGACGCGCCAAGCCGGGCTCTCTGCCTGGGCCTGAGGAACAGCTGCTGGGAGCCGTGTGGAACAAGGGAGAGGAGACTCCGCTTGGGACTAGAAAGGGCTCGGGTGGGGGAGGCAAGCGTGCCAAGCAGGTGGCCCCACCCCTTGGCTGGATTCTTGGGCTGACCCAGAGGCCAAGCACTAGAGGATTCCATGGCCCAGAGGAGGGGCTGTGAGCTACATCCTCATTGTATGGGTGGAAGCTCAGGCCCAGAGAGGGCAAATGACTTGCCAAAAGTCACAGACTAAAGCCTGGTGCTCAAACTCCAGGCTCCCAGGGAGCTCAGGCTGGGGAGTGCTCCACGGCCCCCCCTCTGCCTCCCACCACACCTGGAACCAGCAAGGGGAGAATCTCAGGAGGCCGGAAGTCAAGGGGCTAGTTGGTTCACAGATAGGAAGGGGCTAAGAGGGAGTGTGAAGTTTGCAGATCCCCTGGCGGGGGGGGGGGGGGGGGGATGCAAGAGGCTCCCTTCTCCCCATACCAGTCCTGGCTTTGCCCGGAAGCCTGCCTCTGGGAAAGCTGTTACCCCTCAGGGCTGTGGCAGGAGGACACCCATGGGTGCTCTCCCCCCCCCTTCCCCTCGGCCTTTTGCTTTTCAACGTTGACACCTCCCTCCACCCACCGCACATAAGGCCGGTAGGCAGAGCAGATAAAGTAGGGGTCAGGAGGTCAGAGGGACTTCGATTCTAACACCCGCTCTGCCACCTACTCGTCTTGTAACCTTGGACCTGTAACCTTCCTAAGCCTCGGTTTCTTCACCTAGAAAATCGTCATAGTGCCTTCTGAGTGGGGCCAGGAGGACGGAAGGACAGGGAAGCGTGTTAACCTGGAGCCCAGCGCAAAGCAGAGCCTCGGTGAGTGGCAGATATTCTTTTTTTAGACGGAGCATGGTGCTTTTTGTCTGACCCCATGCCTGCACACATGCCATTTCCTCTGGGCTCATGCGGTGGCCCCTGAGAGTGAGGCTCCCCCCACACTCCAGACGGCGCTTGCCAACATCTGACAAACATCAGCCTCTAGCCCCAGCGCCGCAGCCTCCGAGGAGCTTTCCTGGTCCGTCTGATGCTGCTTTCCTGGGATGTCCTGCATTTCCTCTTTGTTCCTCTCAAAATGAACACGAAAGTCACATTCAGTTCCCCAGGGAGTCTGGGGCTAGTCATTCTTGCCCCAGGAACCTGGGTGGGTTCCGGGAGCCAGGCCTCCTTCCACCACCAGCATTTCCTTCCTTCTCCCCATATCACCCCAGACATCTCCCCTCCAGCCCCAAAAATCTGCAAAAGGGAGAGAACTCATGGTCACAGAGATGGAGACCTTTCTATTAGGGGCTGGAGACCCTCACCGACGTTCTTCCAACAATGCCAAGACATAGTTGATACAATCCCATTTCATAGATGGGAAAATTGAGGCTTACAAAGGCTCGGGAGCTTGCCCAAGGTCACACATCTTGCATTCACAAGCTGTGCTCCAGCTGTACGGACCCTGTGGCGCTCTCTCTCAGCCCTGTACCCCACACATACTGTTCCTTCTGATCGTCTCCCCCTCCACACCTCCTCTGCCTGCCCCCAAGACCCAGCACAGGGCTTGGCACATAGTAGGTCTACAGTCAGAGGCTGAAATCACCCCCCCACCCCCGGGCTAATGTTGTTCCACCAGAACAACATTCATGACTTCAGCCATTGCCACCTACAACCTGCGCTGTATTTAGCTACTCTTTTTCTTCCAGCTGACTCTTCTTTTAAGTGCATTTTAAGGAGGAAAAAGTTATCATTATTATAGACGGGAAACCAATATCACTTGCCATAAAAAGAAGGAAAATAAACACACGACTATTACAATTCAAAATGTTCCTCTGCAAACTACCTAACATCATTTCACTTCCCACACTTTGGGGACCGCGAGACTGTGCCGAGCTGCTTCTGAAGTGCTAGAAATGTCCCCATCACATCCCCGCTGTGACAGTGACAATCCCTCATGCAGGGGAAGCTGTTTTCGCTGTACACAGATAATTAATCACCGTACGATGTGACAAAGACTGTGACAGGGACGTGCAAGGGGTACTGTGGCTGTGGAAGGAGAGGAAGAAAATGCTCAGCTTAGGGATGGCTTTCCTGGAGGAAGTGACGCTTGAATGGAGGCTTGAAGAATTAGTTAGGAGGGAGACAGGAAAGGCTGAATGGGAAGGGCATGTGAGGCAGAGGGAACAGTGGAGGCAAAGGCGAGGAGGTGAGTGACAGCACGGTCCGTGGGAATGAGTAAGTGTTGGCAAGGGTTGGCAGCTCTCTGAGGCCCCCTGGCTGGACTACGTCCACCTGCCCACATCCCTGCCTGCTCCTCTGGTGCTCCCCACCCCTGCCCTGCTCCACACTGCCCTTTTCCTCGCCTCTGTTCACTCCCACCCCAGCGAGCCCTCTGGAAATGTCTGGTTTGCAAGCCCTGAATGTGCTCCGTGACCATCTTTTAGAATCCCAATGGCTGGATGAGGAGACTGAGGCTGTGCGGACAGATTCTCAGCACTCCGGAGAAAGCTGGAACCAGGGCCTCCAGCCGCCAACTCGGACAGCCCGCCTCGGTGGGAAAACCGGGTTCACACCATGGCAGTGGCTTTGGCCCTAGCCCCGCTGAGCCCACACCCCCTCTCCTTCCTGGAGACTGCACAGAAGAAAGCAATCAGGAGGCCCTGATTGCACAGGCTGGGGAGGCCCGTAGGCCCCTCTGGCTATGTGTGAACGAGCAGTGTGCATTTCAGAAATATTTGAGCTAAAAGGGGAGACACACTGAAGTCGTTAGTGTGGAGCCGACAGGAGGGTGGCTGCACGCGGAGGCCCTGGCGGACGCTACCACCACCCCGTTTCAGGCTGGGGCAGGCGGCCACCGTCTACTCCCGATCCAGCCCTGGTCAGCTTTGTCTGACCCCTGCGGGGGCCGCGGACACTGTTTGTCTGGACTAATGGCAGTGTGTGAGAGTTCCAAAGAGACGAGGAGGAACTTTCATTAAGCACCTACTGTGTGCGGGGCATTGAGACAAGCACTCTAAATACGGCTTCGGCTCATGACGACCTGTGGGGTATATGCTATTAACCCCATTTTATAGATGCAGAAACTGAGGTCAGGGAGGTAAAGCAACCTTCACAAGGGCACACAGGTGAATCTGGCATTTGAAATCACATCTGTCTCATTTTACATCTGCAGGACTGCTTTTTTTTAAGTGAGAGAGTGCAAGTGTGGGGGGGGGGCAGAGGGAGAGGCAGAGAGTCTTAAGGAGGTTCCACACTCAGCGCAGAGCCTGACGCGGGGCTCGATCCCACGACCCTGAGATCATGAGCTGAGCCGAAATCGAGAGTCAGACGCTTGACCGACTGAGCCACCCAGGTGCCCCCATCTGCATGGTTTTTAAGATGTTGCAGCTATAGCCTTAAAAAAACAGACAACATACACACGCACACAATCACTAGGGCTCTCTGTATGTTTATTCTCCCCCTCTGTGTGGGCCTGAGTGAGGACAGGAGGGGAAAGAGGGGAGGGCAACAGGGGAGTGGGGCTCAGACAGTCCAAGCTAGAACCTTAGCTCTGGCACTCTCCAGGGTATGACCACAGGCGAGCCTGTGTTCCTCTCTGGCCCTCAGTTTCCCATCTGTAAAATGGGTCATGTGAGCATTAGGTGACATCAGGTAGGGGAGTCCTACCGACCTGCCGTCTCCCAGGGCCCTCATTTTCGGGGAGTTTTGTCTCTGCCTCCTTCACTGCTGTATCCCTAGCACCGAGAACTGGTTCTGGCCCCCAGTAGATGTATTTGACCTCTACGTGGCAGCTGGGTGATGTTTCTAAAGTCCATGTCTGATCATGTCTTAACTGAGCTTAATGCCCTTCAGAGCTCCCGCTGCTGGTGAAAGTCTTAGCCCTTAGCTCCCTGCCTTCAAGGCTCCTGCTGGCCAGGCCAGTAAATTATCTTCCAGCCATACTCTCTTGTGTCCCTAGTGTCCAGCCACCCTGAATTTCTTCTGCAAGCATGGCCCTGGTCACTTGACCATTCCAGGTTTCTCTGCCTAGAATGCCTGGCCCTTCCAGCTTTGTTAGCCTGGCTAACTTCTCTTCCAAAACTTAACTCGAAGGCTCTTTCTTCCTGGCAGCTGTCCCTGAATTCTCCTGGGTTAAGTAACAAGATCATGGTCATTCCATGAACATCTAATCTACCTAATGTGTGCCAGGCCCTGTGTGGGGCACTGGGGATGTCAAAATAGATCAGCAAATCCTTCCCTCAAGGAGCTTCCAGATTAGTGCCTGACCCATGAACTTTCTACACAAAGAGGCAGGGTGAGAATCCTGGTCCCGGTCGGGGCCCAGGAAACCCAGGGGCAGAAGGCATTAGCTTTGACCAGGAAATTAGCAAAGGCGGAGGCAGCGTTTGAGCTGTGGCAGAAGACGGCAAGGGCATGCCACGTGCAGGGCACAGAGGCAGCAAAGGCTCAGAGGCGGGAAACTGCAGGGCACTTTGGACAACAGTAAAACCTGAGGAGTGGTTCTCAGTCGTGAGCTCTGGGCTAAGAGTTTAGCATTCGTTATCTCGTTTCGTGGTACCGATTTGTGAAGTAGGTAGTACTGGATTATCTCCCTTTACGGATGGAAAAACTCAAGTTAGGAGAGAGGGTTCAAGGTCTGCACGGCCAGGGAGGGGTGCATCTGTGTCTGCCTCCCGTCAAAGCGCATGTACTTACCCCTGCACCATGCTAGGGTTTCTGTCCCATGTGGTAGAAACAAAATGCTTCATGGAAGGCTGTGGGAGCTTAGGATGGGGCCAGAACTTGTAGGGCCCTGAATGTGAGTCTAAGGAGTTTGGATCTTGTCCCATAGGCAATGGGGAGTTATGGAGGATTCCTGAGAAGGGTAGTGACGTGGTCTCTCCTGAAAATGGACAGACTCCTAGTAGTTGTTCCCTGGGGTCTTTGTTCCAGACTGGCCAGCAGCCCACAGCCCAGGTAGCAAATCAGCCTGGTGCATGACCCAAGCAGCAGATGCTGCTCTGGACCCTTTCCGGCTGCTCCCTGTCTGGGGCTGATAGGGCTGCGGTGACTCGAACACAGGCCTGTCTACCCTACCATGGGCCATACCAGGCAGTCAATGGCTGGGAGTTGGAGCATTCTTTCCACGGTCCACAACCACATTAGAAATTCCAAGAGGAGGCAACAGGCAGGAACCAGGAGATGAAGTTCAAGGCCATTGACAAACTGCATGACTTGGTAAAGTCACTTCACCTCTCTGAGCCTCAGTTTCCTTGTCTGTAAAATGGGGATCACAAAATCCTTGTTCTGTGTACTTCGCAGGGTTGCTTTGAAGATCCAAGGAGGCATTGGGTGCAGACTTTTTTTTTTTTTTTTTTTTTAAGATTTATTTATTTATTTGAGAGAGAGAGAGAGGAGTGCATGAATGGGGTGGGGCAGAGGGAGGAAGAGAGTGAATCTCAAGCAGACTCCCCACTAAGCATGGTGGAGCCCGACGCAGGGCTCGATCTAACGACCCTGAGATCATGACCTGAGCCCAAATCAGGAGTTGGATGGTTAACAGACTGAGCTACCCAGGCGCCCTGCAAAGGGAAGGCAACAGTGAAAATGGCTAACGCTCATGGAGGCTGATGGTGGGCAGGTGCTTCATCCGCACTGTCTATCTCACTGTCACCCCAGAGCAAGCTTCTGGGGAAAACGAGGCTTGGAGCGAGAACTCCCCCAGGACCACATGGCCAGTAAGGGGTGGGGCAGGATCTGACCCCTTTGGTCTGACCTGGAAACCACCAGGCTATGCCGCCTCACAAATGGGAGGGAAAAATCACAGCTTCATGTCCCATGCCCTTGGTCCACGAGCCAGTCACACCACACACCCTGCGAAGCTAACACTATTGTCCCCATCGTGCGGATGAGGAACCCGAGTTCAGAAAGGCTAAGAGCCTGCCCAAAGTCACACAGCCAGAAGGAAGCAGAGCTGGATTTGAACCCAGATCAGCCCCATTGGCTTCCCCAAGACCTCTCCCCTGAAAACCAATGAAGATCCGCGGCTGCCAGAGTCTTGGCCCAAAGCAAGGCGAGTGGGGGGTGGCGGTGCCCAGAGGAGCCCCGAGCTGGCTCCAGGAAGACCGCGGACTTTCTAAGGTGACACCGGCCAACAGGCAGCACGTTGTTTTTCCAGCTCGGGCCCCCCTCTCCGCCCTCAGGCTCACGGAAAGGGGACCCAGCTAATGTAAAATCCTTCTGCCCCTACCCCTCCTCTGCCTCGGTTGCCTGCCTGGAGCCGGCTCTTGTTTTCTCAGGCTCAGGCAGAGGAGTCCCCGCGACGCCGGTTCCTCTGCTCCGTCCCCCACCTGCCCGCTGCTGGCCTGGGCATCCGCCAGCGCCGGCCGCCCGCCTGAAACCCAATCCTCCAGGCCAGCCGGGTTGCTCGCTAACAGCGGGCCGCATTGTGCGGCAGGGGCTTCGGGAGAGTTTGGATTCGCTGCTTGGGGACCCACTTAACCTCCGCAAAGGACAGGATGATGGATGGAGGTCTGGGAAGGGGTGGCTGGGGGTGGGGCGGGTGGTAAATGAACACCAGGGCTTGCTTGCGGAAGGTGGGGGGGGGGAGGGTAGCAGGCACGAGAAGAGCTCTGCACATAGAAGAGCTTCGGGAGTCCTCACGACAACCCTGAGGGATGCTGGTTACCGGTCCCACTTGATGCACAAGCAAGCTGAAGCTCTGAGAGGTTAGGTGACTTGGCCAAGGCCGCACAGCACAGCAAAAGTTGAACCCAAGCCTATTGCCCTTGAGCCTTCCTGATGCACCAAGCTGCCTCCCGCAGGAAGCATCGGCGCTGTGATTTTTAACCTTTAAAGCCCCTTTCCTTAAGTGAATCCACAGACCCTTCCCACCTATTAAGTAGGTAATAAAAATAAAGTGATGGCAGTCGGCATTACTGAGCACCAACTGCCTGCCCTGTGCGGTACCAAGCGCTCTTTGACTTCATTTCCTGAGATCCTCACAATGACCGATTAGTTCAAAACAATTGTCATGGCCATTTAAAAGGAGGGGAGAGAATGTCAACTATACTTCAATAACAAAATTAAGAAAATAAGCAAGAGGAGAGGAAACTCGTCCCCCTGCCCTGCAACCTTGACTCATCAGCCCAACTGGACTGTGAGCGCCTTGCGGCCCAGGCTGAGTGTGGCTCGCTGCTCAAACCATCTAACCCCCCACCCCGTCCTCCCCCCCCCCCCCCCCCCCCCCCCCCCCCCCCCCCCCCCCCCCGGCCCACCCAGACATCAGATGCTCTCTCTTGCTTACACCATCAGTCTGGGTGTCTGGATTTTTCCTCCGGGAAATATGGTCTTTGGTATCAAGATGACTCCATATACTATGTCATTCGAAGTGCTTACTTAGTGCCAACCACTGTGCTGTCACCGCTCGGGTGCTCACAACACCCCATGAGACAGAATTATTATTATTGTCCCCATTCGCTCATCCACCCGTCATCCGTCTACCCATTCATCCACTCACCCTCACTTACCCTCTCCATCTGTCTGCCGTCCCACTGGCCCAATAACCCACCACTGGTTCGCCCATCCACTGGTACATCTAGCATCCCACTTTGGTAATCCATTCATCATTCATACATTTCTCCATTAAACCAGCTTCCCTTCCTTCCGTCATCTCTTCCTCCCCAGCTTCCTACACATGTGGGGAAATGAGCTGCAGAGAGGTGAAGCACCTTGCCCAGTGTCACGTAGCTAGTGAGCAGCAGATCCGGGAGCCGAACACAGGTATGCTTTGTAGCCTCCCACTTTCTCACTTTATTTTTAACTGTCCTGTTGCACGCAGGTTTACTATTACGTCACCTGAAATCCTTCTGGATGTGTGTGGAGTGTAAATTACAAATCAATAAGACACAGGCCACTGTAAGTCCAAGCCAGGGTCTGTCAGGTTGGAGTCAATTAGCAAGCCTGCCGCAGGACCTGCTGGGACTGGATTTATTTGCCTAATTGGCACTGGTTTCTCCCAGTGAAGGGCAATTAACTCAAATCCCAGAATCCAGACCACCCCTCTGCTTCTGGGCAAGATGTCAGGCATTTAGCTACATGAAATTTTATTGTTCGTTCATCTACCCACTGACCTACACCCCCACTCATCCATCTTTCCAACCATCCAATCCTTGCAATCATCCATAAACTATCTTGCTATCTACTCACCCATCCACCTATTTACCCACCTGCACACCCTTATCCTTCCATCCATCCATCTACCCACTCACTTACCCAACAGTCCACCCACCCATTCATCTACCTACCCATTCTCATACCCATCCATCCACTGAACCAGCAAATCCAAGCAAATCCTTAGGAAATCATTCTGCCTTCTCACCATTTGACCATTCATCCATCCATTCACCCTCTCACTCACCCCATCCATCAGTCTATTATTCCATTCCCCAATAATCCACCATCCATTTGCTGTGCCATACATCTAGCATCCCACTCAGGTATCCATCCAGCCGTCCGCCATCCATCTTCCCATTGAACCAACCTCCCTCCTTCCCTCCCTCCCTACCTTTCTTTTCATTTATCTACCCACCTGACCATTCACTTACCTGTCCTTCCATTCACACCACTTATATATCTAAAAATCTGCTACCCATCTATCTACTCCTGCCATCCAGCTAGGTTGCATTTATTGAACACCTACTATGTGTTAGGCCCACGCTAAGTATTGGAGAATCAAAAATATACACTGTCGGGGCGCCTGGGTGGCTCAGTTGGTTAAGCGACTGCCTTCGGCTCAGGTCATGATCCTGGAGTCCCAGGATTGAGTCCCGCATCGGGCTCCCTGCTTGGCAGGGAGTCTGCTTCTCCCTCTGATCCTCCCCCATCTCATGCTCTCTCTCTCTATCTCATTCTCTCTCTCAAATAAATAAAAATAAAAAATCTTAAAAAAAAATATACACTGTCACTTTCCTTAAGAAATGTTCTGATTTGGGACAAACTCAGAGGAGACTTCCCAAATGGGTGACACCTGGCCTGAACCCCAAATACTGACTAGGAGACAGCTAGGCTGGAAGGAGGGCAAAAAGAGGAGAAAGGAACAGCTTGTGCAAACGCCGGGAGGAGAGAATGTGCACAGCCCCTACAGGGAGCCATAAGAGGGAGAAGGAAGGCCTAGGAGAAGAGACTCCAAACACCACAAGGAGCCTTGAATGCCTGGCCAAATGGCTAAGATCATCCTGAGGGCAGCAGGGAGCCATTGGAAGGGGCCGGGGGGGGGGTGGCCTGATTCAGCTGTCACTGCATTCTCTTGAGTCCATTGATTCATGGGTCTCTTGATCCATTTTGTAGATGAGGAAATTGCAGCCCAGGGGTCAGAGAGGTACAGAGGACTGTCCCAGGCTGCACAGCTGGTCATGGGCAGAGTAAAAATTCCACCCCAGTTTTGATGGCTCCAAAGCCCTCGCTCATTCTGAGAGTAGCCGCAGTTTCCAGAATGCCTGCCTCCGCCCTATGTTAACACTCCCCTCCAGTTCCGTATCTGTGGCCCTCGGCAGCAATGGGTGCAGTGACAGAACCCCCAGGGCACCGTCTCTGCTCGGCATGACTCCACCTTCTCCCTTGGGGTCCCTGGGCTCGCTTGCCAACTGCGCCTGGCATCTCGGGCGGGTAAGCGCACATGGCTCTGCTGGGGCATTCGCTCATGTGTCCGTGTTTCACAGGAGAGCCACCCAGCAAGTTCCTGTCATTGTCTTCGTGATCAGAGCCTCCATGTCTTTGTCATCAGCTACTGCTCATTCCCCACGGCCCCCAAGCCCTGAGATGAAGCCAGACGAAGAGCCAGGCCTGAGAGCTCCCGGCATGAGCTGCTGGGGCTTGCGGCATGGCTGTGCTCAGAAGCGTTGATGACAAAGGAAGGACCTGGGAAGGAACAGGGCTTGAAATGAGGGGGCTTTTAGGGTGGGGAAGACACTGGGGGAGGGACACCCTGAGCCAGATATAGGGAGGGGACAGGCCAGACAGGGAGGGAATGCCACCCCCGCCACCAGCATCCCCATCACCATGGAGAGACCGTTCACTGAGCACCTACTCTATGCCAGGCCCCGTGCCATGCCATGGACATCCAGGATCGCACCTGAGTTCATCCAAGCTTCCCAAAAACCTTCAAGGGATGTAGCACTGTTCCCATTTTGCAGATGAGCAAACTGAGGCTCAGCGAGGCCAAGGTAGTGGGCCAAGATGTCCTACAAGTCGGTGATGAAGGTGGACTGATTTCTGAGCTGTATGACCCAAACTCTTTTCATGACTCCAAGGCAACTCTGGGGAGTCCACAGGCTGCGGTGGGGGGGCAGTGGGTGAGGGCCAAAGCAGGTGGTGGGGTCAGGAAGTGGGAGCTTCTAGGTCTGAGGGTGGCAGCATGGAATCAGGGAGTAGGCATGGTCTGATCTGGAGGTGGGAGGCTGTTGCCAGGGAGGCTGAGTGCTGAAGCTGAGTCCTGTGCTCTTCCTACCGCAACTGAAGGTGCCTTTGCAGCCTGATGAGTGTGAGGAGGAGGGCTCTGCCTGCCCAGGAGGTACCCGGGGTGGGCTGTGATAGTCACATCACCTGCAATGGGGCTTTTCTGGGCTTCTGGGAGTGGCTGGCGGCAGAGGAGACTTCTTGCCCATGTGAGAGATCCTTTCGTTTCATGAAGTCATGGAAAGCTTCCAAGGGGAGTCGGCCACCATGTTGGGAGGGCAGGGCCCCTCTTCCTCACCTATGATTTTATAGCCCTGCCCTGGGAAGCTGACCAGGTATTGCTGGGCCAGGCAGAGATGCTGCCATCAGTCGTCCTGAGGGGATGATCCAGACCTGTCTGACAGTCAAGACCTTCTATGGGCTGGCCCTGGCCTCTGACCCCGACTGCACCTCCCCCCACCCCACAGGGCCAGGCTCCCTGTTGGAGGCCACGCCTTCAGCTCTCCCATGGTTGAGCCTTTGCTGTTGGTCATACCCCTGCCTGGAACACCCTCTCTGAAAAGGTGGGACCATGGCAGGCAGGCATGCAGATAGCAGGAGCGAGGCCCAGGGCAGGAAAGAGGAATTCCTTAAATGTGGTAGACACTTCTTTTGCCCCCATCGGCTGCCTAAGCTGCTTCCCCTTTCCCCCTACCTTCTTCACTTGGAAAATTCCTCTTTACCCTTTAAGACTTAACTCAGGCATCTCTTCTTCCAGGAAGCCTTCCCTGACCACCCTTGACCCCCTTCCCTGGCTTGGGTTAGACAGGCTTTCTCTGGACAACAAGTTTGTCTGATGCCCTTTCCTAGCTGGTATTTGGACAGGGCAGGGGTCCTGCAAGGCTGACTGCTGAGTGGAACATGGTGGTCCTTGGTGTCCAGGGTGACCAGGAGCTGGCTCCCCCCGGGGCACAAGGAGAGGCTATATCAGACAGTGAGCAGATGGCCTCAAGCTCACAAACATGACAGGCTCGGCCTGCCTCAGAGCTGAGCCAAAGAGGAGCCTTCCCAAGCTGCTGGCTGGGCCTCTAGGCTTGTCTATCAGGGAGCAGGAGGCCACAGGACCTCTGGCCGCAGTCAGGCCAGCTTCCTGCCCTGATCAGCCCTCAATCCCGCAGGCCCACATGGGCCTCTCCCTCACTGGGAATTCTGTGGTGGTGGTGGTTGTGGGGGCAGCTCTGGCAGACGCGATGCTGGCAGCAGGCCAAGGAATTCCTGTTCTAATTGAGAAAGTGGGTCTGGAACCTCATGCGTCTCAGCACGCTGCTGTGTACCCTACTAGGATGGGATGCTTCTCTGACAGGGTCAAGGTGTGTGGGGGGCGGTCCTGCGCCCTCATGCTGACCGGAGCTCCTGATCCCTTCCCTGCCGGCCCTCTCCTCCCCACACCCACCCCGGGTCTGGCACTTCCGTGACCTCATCTGGGAAATGGGAGCACTAAACAAGACTTACCCCTAGGTGCGGATGCAGAGCTCTGATCTTAGCACAGGGCCTGGTACAGTCACCCTGGCTCGGGAGAGGTTAGTACCAGTTTTTATCACCCCTGCTTGCCAGGAGGCCATGGGACTGAGAACAGCTCCCAGAGAAACCTCCGGGTAGGGTGGGACGGGCAGCTGCGTTTGAACAGGGATAATCGTCGGAATCCGGATGTCCGGCTACTGAGTACCTACTATGTGTCAAGCACTATGGAGCTGCCATTTGGTCCCCACTCGACAGATGAGAAAACTGAGGCTCAGAGAAGGCCAGCGACTTGCCTGTGGTCTCTAGGGAGCTTGTGGTAGCATGGGGATTCTGAGCGTGGTCTGGGACTTCCTGCTACCTCCCGTCAACACTCAGAAAGTGCCCCATGCTGGGCCTGGCAGGGAGCATTAACTTGGCCTTATTTAAAGTTGCAATTATCTGTCCCATTTCCCGCTGGTTATAGCTGAGCTCTCCGGGGAGGCAGGAAGACCCTGATGGAGGATGCCACGAACAGGGAGTTTCTCAGGAATCCTCCCCTGAGCCTGTGACTAAGTGAGCACAGAGGACATGGGTTCTCTTCCTGTTCCTGGGCCTCTCTCCCTCTGCCCCTGCCCCAGGGAGCTGACCAGGCCAGCACGGCGGCTGGGAGGGTGGACGGGCGCCTTGTCAGTCCTGCAGAGGCGGCAAAGGGCTCACACCACAGGCCAAGGCACAAGACAGCTCCCAATGTAGAGATGGGGAGACTGAGGCTGCAGTGTGCATGGAACACAGACCCAGAGATGGGCCTCAGAAAGCCCACTGAGAGGTGGAAAGACGAAGCTAGGGAAGGGCCCTGAGGACTGAGCAGAGAGTAACAGGGCTCAGAGAATGGATTCGGGCTTTTCAATGGGCTGCTGCCTCCTGAAGGCCTTACAGGGGACAGAGTGCCATGGGAGCCCCGTTCCACAGACGAAAAGCCTCAGAAAGGAAGGGCTGGGCCAAAGATGCATGTTGGCCGCTCAGTGGTATGGCCAGCATCGGGCTCAGTGAAGACAAGGCAGTGGGCCAAGATCCTGTGCAAGTTGGTTGGGGAAGGCAGACTTGATTTCTGGGCTGTGTAACCCAAACTCCTTTCCTGACCCCCAAGCTCAGATAGTCTGACTCCCCGTCCCCCTCTTCCCACTCAGACACAGGATGATCCAGGCACACACCCACTCCTCTTTCCTGCGTGCAGTCTCAACAACAGCCCCCACCCCATCTTCTCCCCTCTGATTCCAACAGGCTCCCTCCCTGCGCACCTGCCGTGCATCTGCAGCCCCTGCCTGGAGGCTCCCAGGCTGGCTAGAGGGATACCCCAGCAAGCAGTGCTGGTGCTTGCCATGAGGGTGAGGCGCACACGCTGGGCTGGGGGACAAGAGGAGCGGGAGAGTAGGAACCCAGGTGTTTGGTCCAAACACAGGGAAGCAGCATATCCTGCATATCCCAGGGAGCGGACGGTGTGGGATCAGCAGCCAGATCTACATTTGAACCCTTCTTCCTACCCCAGTGACCTCAGGCAAGCCACTTCCTTCCCTCTCTGAGCTGTGGACTGGGGATAACATTAGCACCTGGCAGGTGGCTGTGACAATTAGTGAGCTCATACACGGAGGATGTTTAGCTCAGTGCCTGGCTAGAGTAAGTGCTCAGTAAAATACTGGCTGTCATTACTAAAACTCCAATTTCTACACAACCTGGCACAGTCGCTCAGTAAAGGAAGTTTTGGTATTGTGATTATCCCCAACATTAGCCAGACCCCTCTGGTCAAGGCTAAAGCAGACTCTGGGTCTGTGGTAGACAGAACTATGTCCGCCCCTCCCCTGCCCCCCACCCCCCGCAAAGGGGTCCCTGTCCTCATCCCCAGAACCTGTGATGGTTTTACAGAGCAGAAAGGACTTTGCAAACAAGATTAAGTTGAGGATTGTGAGATGGGGAGAGTTCCCTGGATTGTCCAGTTGGGCCCAGTGCAATCACAAGGATCCCGGCGAGAGGCAGGAGGGCCACAGTCCGAGAGATGGGGGGATATGAGCAGAGGGCACAGACGGCTGGAGGGGCTTACCAGCCAGGGAAAGAAGCTGGAAGAGGCAACGAAATGGATTCATCCCCAGAGCGCTGGGGAAATGCAGCCCCACTGACACCTCGATTTCCGCCCAGGGAGACCCAGTTCCGACTTCCGAGCCCCAGTGCTGGAAGATAGGAACTGTGCTGTTTTGAGCCACTGACGTGTGGTTGTTTGTTACAGCAGCAGTAGGAAAACCACGAAACCATCCTTAATCGAGAAAGTGCTCCTTTCTGGCACCCTGGCAACCGCCCCAGCCTTAAGAACCCATCGAGGAAAGGCCCAGCCCCTCTGCCGAGAGAGGGCAGCAGTGGGGGCTGGGGGGTCCGCGGCTGTGCTGATGACAGTCCCCTCTCCAGCGTTCCCAGCCCTGCCTTCCAGCGGCACACGTGTCCAGGAGAGGCCTGTGGCTGTGGCAGGGCAGATACTGGTCCCATGTCACTGGGCACCGCTGGGCCCAGCAAGTCTCTGTTCTGGACTCACGAGAGAGCCGGTAGGGATGGGCTATTCTAGAGGCCACCGTCTATCCAGTACTTACCATGCGCCAAGCCCTGCCCAGGGCCCGATCTTCACAGAGGCTGGGAACTATGAACCAGCCCCATCATACAGATGAAGAAACCGAGGCTCAGAGAATGAAGCAACGTGCCCAAGGTCGCCTGGCTTCCACAGGAGCAAGCACAGGCGTGGGCAGTCGCAGCCCTCTCTGGATTCCCTGTCTGCAGCCAGTCCCACCAGCCAGGGGCCCTCCGTCGCAGGCCAGGCTGTGGCACCTGGGGCTACTCCCTGCCCCAGATCCCTTGGGGCCTCGGGGGTACGAACTGTGCTTCCTCGGCCTCGCAGAGGTCGGCACAGTAGGCAAGGTCACAGGGCGGGAGGCCCCTCCGAGTGCTGGGCCCCGCTGGGGTGGAAGAGGCGCTCTGAGAAATCGCGGAACCAGGACCCCTGGATGGATGCCAGGCCTTGCTCACGGGGAGCCGCGGCAGCTCCGTGCAAAGCCCCCTCCCACATGACCTCACTCAGCCTTCCTCCAGCTCACCGGCCCCTTCCCATCTCACAGAAAACAACGAGAATGAAAATGATTAGAGTAAGGGCCACTTTCGGAGCCCCTAACCATACCAGGCGCCAAGCTAAGAGCTGGTCGCGGTCCTCTCATTCTGTCCCGTGACGCATCCCCTGGGAGGACACTCCGAAATCACGCTCATTTTCGACTGGCACACTGGGGTTCAGAAGCCCAGCCCTGCACCCCTCCGGGCCTCCGTTAATGTCCTTGCTGTACAGAGGGGCGAATGGGCCCAGGGAAGTTCTTGGCCTGCTCCATGCCCAGCAAGTGAGCACAGGGGCGGGCTGCGAACCCAGATCTCCGGGCCCCAGGTGAGTCCACCTTCCTTTGGGCCACAGGGCATCCCCTCGTGTGACATCCTTGGGAGGCAGGGGTTCCAGCTGAATGCCCTGGGGACCTGGGTCCGCCCAGTGGGGTGGCATATGGCTCTAAATGCATCTTCAGCAGGACCCCACAACCCTGGACACGAGCAGCTAGGAGCTGGGAAGCTGGAACTGGGGTGTCCCCAGTGAGCCCTGGTACTAATGGGGACTCTGCCTGTACCCCAGCCCCTCCTAGGAGCCGTTCGCCTCAGATGACTTCCCGGTGGTGTCGGTGCCAGGCTGGGAGGAGGGAGGAGGCAGGCTGCGCGTCTCTGCCACAGCAGGGCCTCAGAGCCCCGCTCGGAATCCCAATTGAGCTATTTTTAATGTGCTTCAATTTTCATTTTCTTTTATTGGAAAACACAGATGGTGACTTGCTGCCCCTCACACACTGAGCAAGGCGCCAGCAAGGAGAGATGTGCAGCGAACACATGTACACGCCTCCTCCCGTGGTGGGGGAACCGGAGCCAGCAACCAGGTTCTGCAGCTGCTCTGTGCCTCAGTTTCCCCAGCCGCAAAGTGGGGCTGGCTGAGGCGGCCCCCAAAGCCCCTGTCGGCCGCACAGTCTCTGAGGGTCTGGGCTAGAGCAGGGGAGGAGGCTCCAACCGGACGCTGGCGGCAAAGGGTGTCCAGCGAGAGGGACAGTGTCGCCAGAGAAAGAGAGGAAGGACAGTCGCTGGCCGTGGGGAATGATCCTATTTAGCACTTGCAGCCACACTTTGAGGATTTCCTATTTCCATTTTACAGATGAGGAAGCGGAGGCCCTGCCCGAGAGCCCAGTAGCTGGGGAGGGGCAGAGCCGGCCACTCACTGACCCAGGTCTGTGCGGGCACATCGCCGCTTCTCATTCTTGCCCCTCTCCAAATTGCTCCTGTCCGCTGTTATTTACTTTTCTCATTATAAAAGCAATACATGCTCATTACAGACTATTTGGAAAACGTAGCAAAGTCAGAAGGAAATGTGAAGTACAAAATCATCATCTCCCCCCTTTTGCCCCTCCACCCCATGTGACCTACCGCTAACATTTTGGTATGTTCTTTCTGCTCTTTGTTTTTTAATTCACATGATTTGTGATGCTTTTAACAGCATCTGGTGGTGGCGGCACAGGGTAGGGGCGGGCTGTGCATCACAATGGACTCAGGTGCCTTTTAAAAACACCCATCCTGGCTGTCCCTTACCCCATAAGACAGAACGAATTAGAATCTTGGAGAGGCTGAAAGTTGGTGGCTGGGAATCTGTATCTGCCACCAGCTTCCCAGGCAATGCAGAAGCAGCCTGCCTGGATCAGCCCACAGACATGCACTCAGTAAGACCGTGGGCTCCCGAGACGGCTGGAGCCACCTGGCTGGACCATGGTCTGAGCTGTGTGGCCTTGGATGAGTGAATCCACCTCTCTGAGCTGCAGTTTCCTCAACTGGGAAAATGGGAACCTCCTCTGCAGGGTGATGGTGAGGAGGAGAGAAAAAGGCCAAACAGGATCTTACACCCACCTGACACACAGCCACCCTCCCAAGGCTGTCATCCTAACTGTTCCAAAACCACCAACGTACGTGTCCTAAGGCCGCTTTTCTGGGGTACAGCTGGTACGGGGGAGAGGGTCCCAGAGGAGAGAGATGGATACAACAGAGGAAGCAACCACCATAGGACTTGGGGGATGATCAGCTGTCTCATGTCCCCAGGCACATCAGCCCTCCCGGACTCAGGAGCACCTGGGAACCACAGGCACGTGCCATCCCACCTGCAGCCAGGCAAGACAGGATGCAGATTCTTGGGGCCCAGGCTTTGGGAAGGATGGGAAGCTGCTCCCTGAGGCTCGGTGTAGAGCCACCTGGAGCCAGGGAAGAGGAGCACAGGTGAGGCAGGGGGCACTTTGAGAAGGAAAACCGCAATAGATGTTGACCAAGACCCTGTCTCTGCCTCCCCAGAGCATCCCTTTCCACGACACAACTCAGACCCTGTCACTCCAGGATTATCGGTGGCTCCCCACTACCACAGGTGGAGGGCCAAATGAGACTAGTAGTCATTGCCATTCACTTACTGAGAACCCACTATGTGCCATGCCTCTAGAATGAAGCTCCTGCCGTTCCCTTCCTTGCTCCTACCTGCCCCTCCTACTCCATACACCAACCACTCTTGTCCTTAAAAAAACAGGCCCCCTAGGGGCACCTGGGTGGCTCAGTTGTTGAGCGTCTGCCTTCAGCTCAGGCCATGGTCCCAGGGTCCTGGGATTGAGCCCCGCATCAGGCTCCCTGCTCGGCGGAAAGCCTGCTTCTCCCTCTCCCACTCCCCCTGCTTGTGTTCCCTCTCTCGCTGTGTCTCTGTCAAATAAAATAAATAAAATCTTAAAAAACAAACAAACAAACAAACAAAAAACAGGGCCCCACTGCCATGCCTGGAGTTGACCTTAACCCAGCCCACCCTACCTGCCAAAATTCTGTTCATCCTTCAGGGCCTGGCTCAAAGGTCACCTGCTGGGCTCCCTCAGCCCCCTTTCTGTGTGTCCCCGCCCCTGACTAATGCTGGGATAGAATGGTTTGAGTGCCCCACTCCCAGCAAACTGTGGGGTCTAGGGGGGCAGAGTTGGGTCAGATTCTGTTCTCTCTGAATAAACCAAGCATGAGCTTCTCTCTAAGCCTCAGTTTTCCTAGCTGTAAAATGGGTGAGTCATGTTATTTCTCTCACCTGCCTCAGAGGATTGTCATCTATAGCAAATTAGAAGGTGTGGATACATTTTGAAAACTGTAAAGTACATAAGCCTTAAGCTGATGGGCAGAGAGAATGTTGCATGGGTGGGATCTGGAGCAGGTCCCTGAGGTCCCCCTGCCACACACACACACACGCCTGCTGTCAGCTGGGCCCAAAGTCCGGCGTTGCAGGCCATGGGCTGCAGGAGCCGTTGGGCAAACGTGGTTGCGGTGGGGGTGGGGGGCCCTCTGGAGGGTGCTATTGTCATCAAGGGAGGTGAGCTGCTCAATGCCCCATGTGAGAACATTTCCCACATCTCCTCTACAGTGTGTCGCAGACCACAGTGGGGGTGGGGGTGGAAAATGCTTTGAATTCTCTGCCCAGAGGCTCAGAGACGCATAGAGGGGTAGCCCTTAAAGGCAGAGCCATGGAGGGTAGGTGGTTGGTGTGGCCAGGGGCCAAGACAAGACTCCTTGCAGATGGTGGCCCAGCGCTCCACAGTTTACAAGGCACTTGCCCCTTCATTGTCTTATGCTTTTCTTACCACAATTCTGCAACATGGACGTTCATTCATTCATCAGACCTTCCCTGAGCATCTACTGTCTGCCTGCCTCGTGCTGGAGGAATGGGTTCCAGCCCCTGGGGCAATGCAGACTAAGAGGATGTGGGGACAGGAAGAGCATGAAGCAGACAGACCACCCTTACATGCAATAAAGGGTAACACGTACCGGCACGATGGGCGCACAGGGACACGCAGGAAACAGGTCTCAGTGGCCTCATCGTACAGGTGAGGCCAAGGGTTTGGCTCAAGGCCCGTGGTGACTGATGGCTATGCTATGCTCTTTTGGGATGCCTTGTGGCCGGTGAGGGAGTGAGCCAGAAAAATAAAGGGAAAAAAGGTTCCAAGCAGAAGAAAGAGGAAGTGCAAAGGCCCTGAGGAGGGAGTAGTCATTATCTGATTCCAGTGTGTTCATTGGCTACGTAGTGGATGGGCGCCATGGTGTCCTACTTGGGGGTGTCACGGACCCCCATTCGGGAGGCAGCGCCCATGCAAATGAGTGCCGGCTGCCACCTGACAGCTGGCCCCGTGGGGCTTTGATCCAAGGACTGACTGCCTGGTGCTCTTGCCAGGTGTGGCCCATCTCCCTGCCCCCGACCAGCTGCCTAAGGAAGCCCTTCCCAGGAGGAACTGCCTCCCTCCTATGTTGCTTCACGCAACCCTCTCTGACCCACTGCCTTTCCAGGTTGAGATGCTGGACATCTGGCAGGGTGCGCTCAAGTTCTGCAGGGTCATCCCCAGCTTTGTGGACCCGCATACCTGAAAATAATAGCTTACACAGAGTGAGCACAGTCTTATTTTTAGTAACATTTAGGATCCCCATTACACAGATGAGAAAACTGAGGCACAGAGAGAGGACAAAATTTACTCAGGGTCCCAGAGCTGGCAAGTAAAAAGAGCGAAGATTTGCGTTCACACCTGACTCCAGACTCTAGTCTGCTCCAGTCCTTCTAGAACGCCCTCGCTCTCTTTCCGATCTAGCCAAATCTTACCATACTTCAAGGGCCACTGCCTTTGGGAGACCCTCCTCGACTGGCCCAACTCACCTCAATGCTCCCTACAGCCTGTCTGCATGTGGGTCAGCAGGGTCTCCTGGGGGTGGGGGGTGGGGCAGGGCTCTCAGCAGAGACAGAATGACCCAAACCCAGAGTCCCCGGCAATAGCAGCCCGCCCATCCCCCAGAGCATGGAGAAGGTCCTCCCTTCTCTATCTGACATCGCACCCTGCCATTACTCTGAATTTTAAAAACATAGTTTTTAAGTGAAAGACGTATATGCTTATTATAAGACATTGAAACATTATTGAAGAGTATAAAATGGAAAGTCAAAGCACTTTCTCCAGAGGGAGTCACAATTAGGAATCATTTAGACATTTCCCGTGCATAAAATGTATATAGAGAGTCATAAATGCATATCTATCTCTTTGAAAGTCACAAATGAAATCATACTCAACATACTGCTTATAACCTGCTCTCAATGTTTTATAGACATCTTCTGACCCTGGTACAGAACGTTCCGGCACATTCTTTCTCCTGGCAACTGGTAATCTAGTGTGGGACAGCTTCCTCGTATCTAAGATTCGAGATGCAGCCCCTCTCTGCTCACCCCTCAGGGAGTCTATGAGGAGAAACTGAGGCAACAGGTGGGGGGGGGCTCTCAGGAATGGTGGGTGGAATAGCATGGGGTTGTGCCCTCTGCTGGGCCAGCTGGGTTCCAAGGTGGAAGTGGGGTCAGAGCAGGTCCACAGGCTGGAGAACATCCTCCCACTCTCCCCTCTTCTAACAGGCTTGTCTCCCGCGCCCACTACCCCCGCCTGCCCGGGCCCACGTCCCCCACACCTCATAAATCTGCAGACAGCCAGGCCTGCTCAACCCCGCCGGGACACCCCCCCGAGACTCCCAGATAAAGCTGCAAACTGGCAGAGAGTTGGGTCTCTAGGGCCTGTTCGGCACCTCCGGCCCAGGCCCTGATCCAGCTGGGCCTTGCCCCAGGGGGTCCTAGGGGTCAGTCTGACTGAAGGTTGCCTGTGCATGTCTCAGGGGACCTTTCCAGTCCAGCTGCCCAGCTAAGCTTCAGCCTCCCCTCTGGACCCTTCCACCGCCCATCCATCCTGAAACCGCAGCTACACAGACCTTTCCCGAACACCCCTTTTATCATGTCACTCCCTGCTCGTGGCCTGTTGGCGGCTCCCCACGGCCTGTGGGAGAGAGTGCACACTTCCTCCTCCCACGGCCCTTCCAGCCCCATGTCTCCCCACCCCCAGCCACCCCAGGGGCCCTCAACCCTGCGGGCTGGGCTCCTCCCACTGCACGTTCCCACCTTCCCACTCTGCCTAAGTCCGCGGAGTGAATACCCATGTGCCCAGAGACAGATGTGGGCAGCACCCCCCCAATGATGTGACCGTGGGCACATCCCTTACGCAGCTGGAGCCCCATCTTCTTATGGGACGAAGAGCTGCCTTTCTAGAGTTGTTGTGCGGACTGCACAGAAGGAGCTATGCAAGGGCGCCCGGGTGGCTCAGTGGGTTAGGTGTCTGCCTTCGGCTCAGGTCATGATCTCGGGGTCCTGGGATGGAGCCCCTCATCCCTCTCCTTCTGCACCCCCTTGCTTGTACTCTCTCTCAAATAAACAAAGAAAATCTTAAAAAAAAAAAAAAGAATGAGCTCTGCTGATTAGAGGCCCAGTGCTTGGCCCTTCACAAGGACCTCCTTCCTTCCTTCCCCGTGCTGCTGCATCATCGTCGTGACCATCATATCAGCAAACACACACCGTGCTTGTGCCCGGACAGCTGGAAACAGTTACTGTATCTCACTTTATTTAATCTTAATATTCCTATAAGACAGGCACTGTATTACCCCCATTTTACAGGTGAGAAAACTTAGGCTGAGCGCAGTGAAGTAATTGTCCAAGGCCATGTGACCAATCGGCGGCGGGGGGGGGGGGGGGGGGGTGCAGAACAAAAACTTGAGCCCAGGGGCACTTAGCGTCCCCAGGAAGCCCCTCCTCCAGAAAGCCTCTGGAAGCTTAGTGGGCTGGTCCCCGCTTTTTTTTTTTTTTTTTTTTTTTTTAAAAATGAATACATTTTATTATAAATGAAATTGGTTTCCAAGAAATTCCTAAATCCTTAAGGCTGGAAGGCACATTGAAGGTCATCTCATCCATCTCCTAGGACTCGACTGTTCCAGGCTAGTCATCATGCAGAACTTGCTTGCCTGAGTTCAGTGAAGGGGGACTCACAGTCCATGTGGCCTCTCATTCCACCTGAGGACAGCAGCAACCATGTGGATGTTCTTCCTGCCGCAGAGCGGCAACCTGCCCCTTCATAGTTCCCTCCACCAGGCCCATTCTGCTCCCTGGAGGGTCACGGTAGATGCCCTTCACTCCGGCAGTTGAGAGCCCACCATATATGTGGCAGCTAATGCATCTCTTCCTAAGTTTTCTCTCTCTCTCTTTTTAAAGATTTTATTTATTTGTTAGAGAGATAAGAGAGAGGTCCCCGCTCTGTCTTATGTCATTTCTCTCATAGCAAGAATTCAGAGTCACCCTGAGGGCACTGAACCTGGGTGGGGGCAAAGGGTGGGGAGGAGGAGGGACAGTTGGGACAGATGAGCCTTTCTTTCTGAGGCTCTGTCCTTTCCGCAGACCACAGCTTTGCAGATGGCAGCCTCTTGCCTATTCAATTTTGGGGACCCCCCTCTCCTGCATCCATGTAAAAAATATTTCCTGGTCTTTATTTTTCAAAACCCTGTAAAAGTGAGTGAAAATGAATCTGGGGAAGGCAGGTCAGTGTTGTGAAAGGAGAACGGAGCTTTCCAGCTTCCACGTGACTTGGACAAGCCCCTTTTGCTCCCCGGACCTGTTTCTCACGGGGGCAGTCTTCGAGAGGATTCAGGGGGACCAGACACCGCTTCCTAGAACGCTGCACAGTGAGACCGTTTCTCCCTGTCCAGTTCCCTTCAACCCCCTGCCCTCAAAGAGAAAGCCTCCACTGAGGGCTGCTGAGACTTTAACACCTCCCTGAAACATGGCTGGTGTTCTTAACAGTGAGCAGCAAGTGGGCCTCAGACTCAGGACCTGTGAAGAGCTGCCCCTGGTGCTCCCGCTCTTCGCCTCACCTGCAGACCTTTCCTTCCTGCCCCAGTGCCTAAGGAACTTCTACCCTTTCACATTTAGCAAACAGGGACATGCATGGGAAGCGAGTCCGTGTGAGCAACCTTGGCTAGGGAGGGGGATGGGGTGAGTCTGAGGCTCTGCCCCGACATCCTGGTGAGACTGAGCCCCAGGTGCCCGCAGCCGTGATTGGCTTCGGGCCATGCCTTTGCATGGCCTTTGCTTGCTTCCTGGTGCCCCCCTGGCCCTCTAAACCCCGCCTCGGGCTCCCGTCCTTTCTGCCAGGGCCCAGCTAGGAGAGGGAACATTGGGCTGGAGCTGGACCATAACCATCCTGTCCTATCTCTGCTGTGTTTATAGTTAGTTACCTTCTGCTTGTGTCGAGAGATATTGCTGTTTTATTTATTGCCGTGATACGGACTTTCCTTCTAATACATTTACTCCAGTAAACAGAAAAGTGAGTCATTTCAAGAACAGCAGTGAGAACATTGCTCGAGCAGGTAGAAGTTGAGACTGACAATCGGGTGCCACAGGACGAGAAAGGTTTCTGTGCCCCTTTAAGCCCTAACATTCTGGTTTGGTCTGGGGACATTCCTGCTATTTTTGTGCATTGAAATAGCTTCTTGGCTGCCCCGTCTCTCTCCTGGGGTGGCCACAGTGGGCCTGACATCTCTGCGGTGTCCATGAAGGGCCCACTGATGCCCCGGCATACAGAGTGCTCAGGATCAGGCTGCAGGGTCCTGCAGCAGAGCCTGGAGCCCCGACCCTGAGCCGAGTGTCTCAGGCCCAAGTAAAGATGAAGCCAGGGTCAGGGAGCAGACTAAGTCCTTCCCTTGTCCCCCCAATCCCAGCACCCTCTGGGCTCGAGGTAGAGGTTCTGGGAAGGCCTCCTCACCACATCTGGAGCTCATTATGCTGAGAAGCTGGAGAGTCTGAGGATATAAATGGGTCCAGCAAGGGTTTAGATAAATACGGGGATGATAGATCCGCACCAGGTTATTGAGGGGAAGTGAAAGGATGTTCGAGGAAGATCCTTAACCTTGTCAAGCTCCTCGACAAACTGTCCCCAGGGGGGCCGTCTACTCAGCAGCCTCATCTCCTGCCTCTCCCCCACACGCAGCCCAAGTGTGGCCAAAGGCAGAGACAGCTCCCCCTCAAGACGCCAAGTGTGGATCCCTCTGCCTGGTGAGCTCTTTCCTTCCCCTTTCACTGGTCTCTGGGAAGCCTTCCCTGGCCACCCAGGCTGGGTGTGGCGCCTGGCCTTCCTCCACCAGCGCATGGGACTGATCGACTTGTATGTCTGCCCAACTACTCGACTCGGCCACAAGAGTCTAGTGGAGGGCCCAGGGTGTCGTAGTATACGACAACAAGAACTGCCCCCATTTAGTGAGTGCCCGCCATGGGCCAGGATGTACACTAAGCATTCCACAGGCATCCACTCATCTAATCCGCACAACACCCTGGTCAGGCAGGGCCTCTGATCATCCCCATTTTACAGACAAGGAACCTGAAGCTCAGAGAGGTGAAGCAACTTGCTCAGGGTCACACAGCCAGAAAGTGGGGCACGGAGCTCAGGCTCTTTCTTCTACACCACGATGCTTCACCCAAGTTGTGGGTGAACAAAGACTGTGCTCCGGGAAAGTGAATGGGAAACCAAGTATCCACTCAGATCCAACTCCGTAGGGTCCTTTCCAGAGCCTCTTACCAAAAAGGGGGTTTTAATTCCCTTGTATGTCTTGTCTACACGGTAGGAGTGCTGCACAGTGATTTTTCTGTCACACAAGGCACGTAGATGGTCATAAATAATCTGTAGAGTGCCTTGGACATTACAGAGAACATTCATCACGTAAGTCTCCAAATAACCCTGTGTGGTAAGTTTCACTTGACAGATGAGGAGATGGAGACCGAGGAGGAGAAACAACCCACCCAAGGCCACAGGCGCTAGCGTTCACCCAGGGTCCAAAGCCGTCCACAGGGTGACATGCAGACCACTGCCCGGCTTTCAGAGGAGCTGCCCCCCACCCTTGAAGCCTAGGTCTTCTCATCTCACAGTGACCCCTATTCAGTCTCCTCTTCAGCGGAGACTTCTGCCCTTCCAGGACAGAGGTGGCCCTATGGCTCAGTGACTCCGAAAGAAGCTGAGCAGTGACACCCCCTTCCTGCCTTTCTGTGTGGCAGGCCCACTTCAGCTCACGCACCCCCCCCCACCCCAGCTAACTGTCCCTGATCTTGTTTATCCTCACTTTACACATGAGGACAGCAAAGCTCAGAGAGGCTAAGCATCTGGGTCCACGGCAGGACCACAGTCTGAACCCAGCTCAGTTATGTCCCTGCGAGGCAGAGGCTGTGGAACCTTCTGGAAAGGTATGAAGGTGGGAAGGTGAGCAATGACACGCAGTTGAGGACAGAGCTCTGCACTAAGGCTGAAATGAGTCCTGGGAGAGGAGGTAGAGAATGTGAGGAAAGTCAGCTCAGAGGAGGCCAGGGCCTGTCTGTGTTGGGCACGGCAGACACGGGGATTGTGTTACCAAGACACTTGCAGGCAGATGAGTGCCTCTCAGCACTCCTGCTGCCTGGTGCCCCATCAGCCCCCGTGCTCAAGGGAAGCAGACAGGTGTGAGCTGCAGGTGAGCGTCCCACCCTTTCTGCCCTGGTGACTGTGTGACCTCGGGCAGGTCCTGTCCCCTCTCTGGGCTTCAGCTTCTCCATCTGGTATAGGAGGGGCTTGGACTAGAATGGAGCTTCTCGAACCTGTCATTCCTGAATTATTTTTAGGACTTTGGTCACATCCATGTAACCACTTGAACTCTGCTTTACTTTTAAATTAAGTCACCTGTTTTTACTGAAATACGCTCATTAGCGAAGGAAAGATTAGGTTGCTACTGTAACTAGAAGAAAGCCAGCACCGATTCCTATAACCAGACATAGTTCGGTGAAGTGGTGGAGAACATAGCCTCAGCCTATTCATCTGTAAGATGCAGATAATAACAATGCTGATCTCATAAAGTTGTTATGAGGATAAAAGGAGTTTATATTTGCAAAGCACCGGCACTTAGCAAGTGCCGTATACGTGTCTGTTAAATAAAAATACGAAAACAAGCTAGGCACCCTGGAAGCAAGACGACACCCTGGCATTCCAGCTCCCCAGTAGGGTCTGAGCCTGAGGCCTGCTTTTCCCTATTGAAAAGAGAGATTAGCGGCTGTCAGAGAGGTGTGAGAGACATGTTGGCAGGAAACAGAGACTTTCCCTGTGAGTAATCAACAGGCGAGAGGAAGGGAACTTTCTTACTGTGTGATTCAGTGTTATTTAATGCCATTTCCGTGTCCCCCCTCCTCCCCAGAATCTGTGCCGTTGGGACACCCTGGAAAACACAGGGCCAAAGCACATCCATCCCAAGTCTGGCTCTGAAGCCCTGGGACTCCAGGAAGAGAGGAGAGCAAACCTCTGACGCCACACAAGGGTCCGGGCCAAGGCACCCTTCGACCCCACGCCCCTCCCTGTCCTGTCCTGCCCGCTGAAGACCCTCCCACCACCCGCCCTGGATTTTCTCGGTCAGCCCCATTTCAACTGTCCCACTCCGTCTCTCTTCACAGGGAGGTGGTACCCGGTAGGCATTGAGCGTAAAGATTCTGGACTTTGAATTTCATTTCTGACTTGCCTCAGGTGAGTCACATCCCTGGCTCTGCTGCATTTCTTCACCTGCCAAAGAAGGATAAAAGTACCTACCCGAGGGGGTTAGCGCAGGCGTCAACTCGAGAATGCCGCTTAAGGGCTCAGCACAGCTCTGGGCACAGACCTAGTGTACAATCAATGATAGTGGCCATTGTTTCAGATAAATGCAACATCTGAGAAAGGAGTCCTTTGTCCGACCGTGCGTCTTGATTACAGTAACTGTAATACTTCATGCATCCCCTCCTCATACCCACCCTTCCGTCCGTCTGTCCTTCTGAGGGCTCCATGAGGGCAGGGACCAGCTGGCTCCTGTCGGCACCCTCAGCCCCCAGCGTAGGGCTGGAACCCCCCCCAGAGGCCCAGCTGCCCGAGTGTTTGTTGAATGAATGAATGAAGGGGGGACCTAAGATAGCCAGAATGAATGAATCAAGGGGACCTAAGATAGCCTGAGGACAGGGAGAGGTAGTGTCTACCTTTCCCCATCCTGGGCCCCATCTCTTCAGCTTCCTTTCCCTTTCCCTGAACATAGCACTGAGGGACAACTCTCCTCGTTGGGAGCTGATGTCATGCCAGGATTTGTGATGTCACACCACCAAAACCGCCTTCTGTCGTCACCCACAAAATTGAACACCTTAGTCGGAAACCCTTGATTCACGCCCATATCTCTGCTGGAGTTTTTGACTGGAGTGTGGGGGGAGAAACGCCAAAGGAAATGCACATCCCAGGCTCTGCCTGCCGTTCCTCTCTTTTTCCCGGGTACCAATATGTGCTGGTGACCAGCAGTCACGAAGTACAGAAGAATGGGACAGGCCCTGACGATACGAGCTCACAGATAAGAGGCTCCATGACATGTGTAGCCTGCCCTGTTGGGGGAGTATTTATAAAATACTATATACTCAGCTCTTTCTAGAAAGAATTTGAGGGAAATTTATAATTTAAAAAAATCTATATATGACAGCTAAATTACATTTATGTAAAAAAAAAAAAAGCATCCCCAAACCCTTAGCGGTAAGGGAAAAAGAACTATTTCATGAATCAGGGATGAGATCGTGACTGTAATCAGGAAACAATGTTTTGCCCTGAGCTTCCTGGCAGCCAAAGTGAGAAAGGAAACAGGTTGAGGGGGGAGAAGAGGAAGGAAAATCAGAACAATGGTCAAAACTTATTGAGTGCTCACTCTGTGTCAGGTATTAAGAGCTTTATGTGTGGAAACAATATAACAATATAACAAAGTAGCCCAGTGAAAGAGATAAGATCATCTGCCTCATTTTACAGATGGCGAAACGGAGGCAAGAAAGGCCTGAGTTGCTTGCTCAAGCGGCCAACAAACAGGGGAGCAAAGACATGAACTAGGGGATGCAGCTCCAGAGTCTCGCTAGCGGTGAGCCACTATGCTGTTCCGCCACGCCTTGTTCCCACGCTTTCTCCCTGGCTTCGCTCAAGCCTACCAGGCGGCGTGATTCTCTTCATCTGCCATATGATGTAACTGAAGCACAGAGAGGTAAAGTGACCTCCCCAAAGTTACACAGCATGCCAGGGGCACAGTGGGCCCTGGCCAACCTCCCTGTCCTTCCCCTCTGACTCAGCTCCACAGCACGATAGCTTTTGGAGTTCATGCCACCGACAATAGGAAACAAAGAGTTCATTCCAGGTGACAAGACAGGTCACATCTCAGTCCCCAAATGGCAGGGGCATCCTGGTAGCTAGGCTGCCTGCTCGCCCACAGGCCGCCCCCTGCCGGCACAGGTCCCTGCTGACTGGGGGTCTGGCAGTGCCGGTTCGTAGGCCACAAGCCACGCCGAGGTGTTTGCTTTGCTCGCCTGGGTGGGTGAGTAATCTCAGAGCCCCTGCCCCTTGCCTGTAGCTGTGTGGGGTGTCCGCAGAAGGGATCTGGAGGATTCCAAACCCCTCTGGACTTGCCCTACCAGGATCACAGAGCCCCTGGAACAGCCTGGCCAGTCCAGAGTCCACAGACCTTGATGGAGTTTGACCTTGGGCATGTAACTTCATTACTAGGGGGTAACATCAAGGACCAGCTAAAATAATTCAGTAAAAGCAATTAGCACAGTGGCTGGTACATAGAAAGTGCTTAGCCCATTTTAGGTATTATTAATGCAGTTAACGTGGCCTGGGCCTCTCTGGGGTCCACAGCTGCTTCGACCACGGTGGACAGACATGAGCCTGCCTCACTGGGGGGCCCCAGCCCAGGGACGGAGGTCAGAGCAAAACACAGTTCTGTCCTGTCTACCGCTCCTCCTGGGTTTCTGGTATAAAGCAGCTGGGGCAGAAAGTGGAGTTTCCATCCCAGCCCTGCGTCCAGCTGGCTGTGTGATCTGGGGTCAGCCCATCCTCCTCTCTGGGCTTCAGTTCCCCCCCTTCTATAAAATAAGAGGCTTGGACTGAGGGGCTCCCCCACCCTGATCGCTCATCACTTCATCCTTTACCCCATCTGACTTCCCAACACCTCCAAGGAGGGAGGCAGCGCGGGTCCTGACCCCCCTCCAGAGAGGAGGGAAACACGACTGAGTGAGAAGTGAAGGGATTTATACCCCGAAGCTGCTGTAGAAAGAAGGGCGCAGTAGGAAGTGTGTGGACACAGCCTCAGACAGAGCTGGGTTTGGAGCCCAGCCCCTCCACTCCCTAGCTGGAAGGTTGTGAAGGAAATGCTTCACACCCTCCTGACCTGATTTCTCCACCTTAAAGGGTGGGAGTGAGACCCCTTTGCAGGAGAGGGTCAGGAAGAGGAGTGTGGCCAGAGGGTCCAGGACGGTACATAGCTCACCCTAGGTGGTCAATGAGGAGGCTTTGTTATTCTTCTCAGAAGACCGATTTCACCATCTCCTCTCTTTCCTGCAGGAAAGTCTGCAATGGCTTCCTGTTGTTCCAAGTATGAGGATACACAGGGTGGGGCTTGACCAAGAGCTGCAGGCCTCTCTGCTTCATCCCCTCCTCTCCCTCTCCAACCCCCTAGATCCTCTGGACCACCAATAATCCACGCTCCTGCTGGGTCTTTGCCCAAGCTCTGGCTCCTGCTTGGTGTACCCTCCCCTCCCTCTGAGCCAGGTCAGCTCCCACTCATCTTTCAGACCACACTTGTATGTCACTTCTTCCAGGAAGCCTTCCTTGGTCTCCCTATCAGATCCAATCCTCCCTTACAACCTCTTCTGAAGTAGCTGATATGTGGTTGTCCCATGTCTGTGAGGTTCTTTGATGATTGTCTGCTCTGCCAGCAGGCTCTAAGTTTCTTGAGGGGCAGGTGTCTTGCCTGATCTTCCCACTGCTGTATCCAGCCCCTGGCTCAGGGCTGGCCCACAGTAGATGCCCAGTCATTATTGGATCTTGATCAGTGCAGAGCCAACAGAGCTGATCACTATGTGGCTGGAGGTCCTGTTCACCAAGCCTTGGTGGCATATTGAGAGGTCAAACTGATCCCACCGTGTCCCCACTTTGCAGACTGATCGCAGGGGTGTGGAAATGCATAGGGCGGGGGCGGGGGGGAGACATGCTTTGAAAGATTAGCTGCAGGTTGTCACAGAAACTAGATGAGTGTCAGCTAGCCACTCCAGTCACATCTATAGGCAGAAACCAGCCCCTCCTAGGCTCAAGCCTGCCGACCCCTCTGGGTCCAGCCTGGGCCCCGCAGGACATCAACAAAGGTCCCACTGCTGAGCAGCAGCTGTGTATCAGGGCCCTGCATGGATCACACTTCTCTCATTAAATTCTCACAACCCCGTGAGGTAAGGATTGTCACCCTCTTCTAGAGATGAAGGGAACTAAGGCTCGGAGAGGTGGAGTCACTTGCCCAAAGTTACAATATCAGAACGTGGAGAGGGACACTGTTTGGATTGCTTATCTTTTCATTTAGGGATAATATCCACACAGTAAAGTGCACAGATTGACGTGTATAGCTTGATGAATTTCTCAAATGTCTATACCCACGTAACTACTACCCAGAACGTTCCCCATGTCCCCTTCCCCGCACTGACCACCGCAGGCAGTCACTAGCCTGACTTCTACCACCATTGATTAGTTCTGCCTGTTTGTGAAGTTCCCATAAATGAATCACTCAGATTGTATTCTTCGGTGTCTGGCCTTTTTTGCTCAGCGTAGGGATTTTAAGATTTATCCACAATGCTGTGTTACCAGCAATTTGTTCTTTTTTATTGCTGTGTGGTATTCTCTTGTGTGGATACACCATGATTTATTTACCCAGTCTTTGTGGATGGACATTTGGGTCTTTTCCAGTTCGGGGCTATTATGAGCAAAGCTTCTGTGAACATTCTAGCCCAATACCTGCCCTGGTGAGCGTGTGCACTCATTTCCTTTAGGTATACACTAGACAGGGAGTAGGACTGCTGGGCCATGGGGACGGCATACATCTAGCTTTATTAGAAACTGCAAAACTATTTTCCAAAAGGCTTATGTGACTGTACTCCCACCATTGTCCCAATCTGTTTCTTAGGGAAATCATGGTGTGGGGTGATTTTGTTATTTTGGATAAAGGTGATTTATTGTGTTAATAATCACATGTGATTGGACTCTTTGCAACACTGCCGGTGATTTCCATTAGAAATAAACTCACAGATCCCTTTGTCAGACTGCCTACATGCAATTTGGGGGTTCAGACAAATGTGGTCCCATTGATAACTGACCCGGACATCAGGTCAGGCTCTCCGACTCAGAGCCGGGGGGCCCCAGTCCAGAAGCTGAGGAAATGACCATTTGTAGAGGTGTAGGAAGAGGCCCGGCCCTGTACGCAAGGCTTTTATTTATTTCCTTTAATCCTCCCAAATGTATTGTGAAGCAGTAATGACTTTCCCATTTTACAGAGGAGGAAACTGAGGCTCAGAGAGGGATGTGCCCCAGCCTGGGTCTGACAGGACATCAGTGCATGGAAAGAGTGGCTTCCTGGTGTTGCAGGTCAGAAGCCGATTAGGACATTAAGAACAGCCCCGGAAGTATCGAGCCCTAGGTTACTGTGACCACTAACAGCCACTGCGTCCCCCAGCGAACGATGCCTAGGGCAGTCTGTGCTCAATAAAGGCTTGTGGTAACTGAAAGACCAAACGAGTGTAGCTAATGTCAAGATAGAAACAGAACAAGGACCCTTGGGCAAAGTTGGGGGTTAACTTCCCTGCGCAGACAGACGATATCAAAGCACTTGGAATAGAGGGTCAATAAACACTGTTCCTCTTTCATGCTGGGGGAGGCCCAGGAGCTGGGAATGCTGTTCAGAGCTCCAGCTCCCGGTGTTGCCCCCACCGCAACCATTGCCACCGACATTCCATCCATTACTCCTGACTGGCCCCCTATGCCTGCCCTGACTGCAGAAATGGCCGTCTGTCTCCAACATGTCTCGTTCCAGGCACTCCCCTCCATCAACCAGGCGGTCTCAAGGCCAGTGGCTCTGGGACGTGACCACACCCCGAGCCCAGAGCTGTGCAGGGCCAGGGCCAGTGTGGCCTCTGGGCTCATCCAGGCCAGCAGGGGGGTATGCTCTGACTTCGGGAGCTGGGGCCCTGGGGCTGGCCCAGGCTTGGGGGGCTTTAGGTAGGTTCCCCTCTCTGAGCCTGTTTCCCATCTGTAACAGGACGAGTTTGCAAGGAAAGTAAAATAGTGCAGAGGGGATGTGCGGCAGTGATGATGTGCCTGGGCCTTGGAGGCCCACGCTGGGTTCAAAACCCCACTCTACCTCGTCCCTTCTGGGGCAGGTGCCTTACCCACACTGAGCTTCAGCTTTCTTACGCCTAAAACAGGGAGAAAAAATAGAGCCCACCTTACAGATGGACAAGAAAGGCAATTAGCCCGGTGCATGGCACGTTTCAAGCTCTCGTGCAGGTTGAAACTATTCCTGTTGCTCTCGTCATTACTGTTCTGCTCCGGCTGGAGCCGACGCGAAAAACTGATCAAGTTTTTCGCTGGGAAGAAAACCGAGCTGTCAGAGAGAATGCATCCTGCCTTCCCTGAGGCTTTTAGATTTCATTCCAAATCTCTGAACAGGAGGAACAGATGGGCCGCACGGTCCATTCCCTCACTCAACAAGTATTTGAGCGCCTACTATGTGCCAGGAGTTATTCTAAGTGTCAGGCAGTGAGTGAGTACCTCACATGTGACTGCGGTATCGGTGGGGGGCAGGGGGCGGGGAGAGGGAATCCCCTTATCTCTCAAGGAGAGACAAGATGGCTTGGGATTTAGATAAGAGGGAGACGGGGGGGACGGGGCTGGGAGGAGAGCAGCCAGGTGTCAGGAGGGGAGGGAAAACAGACGGCTCCAGGAACTCGGTTTTTAGGAGTTTTACTTACAAGGAGGATAACGTAGAGGGGACAGACTCTCAAGGTGTCAGTTTAGGGAGACAAGTCCCAGCAGCCCCGGGGTGAGTGAGGAGACCTCTCCCAAGGCTGCCGCTGGAGGGAGAAGCTCTGGGTGGCAATTGGATAGAGTAAGACGATAAGAAGGTGGGGGTCTCTGAAGCCAGCACCAGCCCCACTGACCACCTTTAGCCCACACCCATCGTGCCCACAGAACCCCACGCAGCCAGGCGCCGTGGTTGCTGGGTAGGAGGAGCCCCTGGAGGGCGGCTCACCCTCACCGGGTGCTTACTTGACCGGGCATCAAATCAAGAGCTTTGCACAAACCCCGCCCCACAACCGAAGGAGGAAAGTTCTATTCTGCTCCTCCTCTTACGGATGAGGAAAATGAGGCTCAGGGAGCTGAAGAAAAAGTCCAAGGCCACACAGCAGTAACTGCTCCAAACAGGGGCTTCTGCGGCTCTGGAAGGGAATGGAGCGGGTGGGGAAGGGCATTCCTGGGGAGGGAACAGCAGGAGTGCAAGGGCAGGGCAGTGTGAAAAGGCAGGGTGAGTAAAAGGAATAGCAAGACACTGACGGTGGCAGGACACGAGGCCATAGAGGCAGTTTTGGTCGCCGTATGGACAACAGAGACGCTCGGGCACGCTGGCTCACGGCCGACGGCGCGGTGGTGCCGTTGGCCACCGGCTAGCTCGCAGGACCCCCGCGTCATGGGGCCAACACCTAAGAACTGCGGAGGCACAACAGGGGCTGCTCTTGGCATTTACAGGGTGGAGTCCGGGGTGCGAAATATTCTGCAATGGGCAGGACAGTCCCACAAGAGGAAGAACTGTCCTGACCCAAAATACGAAGAGCAACCTTGTTTAAGAAATAAAAGTAGATTAGACTAATCATGACACCCACCCCCCAAAAGGAGAACCATACCCCAGTGACCCTATTTGAAGAGAATTACAATGAGGTCGAATGACGGGGACATCACCCAGACAGAAAGGACCTGGCCACGTTGTTGGTACCACTGAGAGAGATCTCAGGTCACTGGGGACCTCAAGCTGAGTACAAGGAAGCAACAAAAGGCTCAGGCAAATCGTTTGGGCCTGAAGCTTCAAAAACGGGGTTTATTTAGATAATCCCTCCCCAGGCCTCCCTGCCTCAGCGCCTGGTTTCTCTAAGGATTTATTTTGTGAAAATGTCTCTCTCAACAAGTAAGTTATCCTACCCTGAGCCGATGAGGGAATTCTTCTCTGCGTTCAAAACCACAAACCCTGGGCAGCCCTTCTGCGGCCCAGCAAACTTTCTGCAGCGTCAGGTTATGAATCACTCAGCAAATCCAAGTCTGATTCCAGGCCAGGCAGGGTGTGGGGGCAGGGAGCCTGAGCTGTGCTCCCAGCTCCGGGGCTGGGGCTGGGGCCGGGCTGCTGTGCAGGGCAGGCTCAGACCAGTCTCTTCGGATCCTGACTCCCCAGGGGTCAGCCCTGTGGGCCACCAGAAGTACCCAGGCTGGCTTGGGTCTGACCTCTGATGCCAGGCCCTCCACACAGATGAGCTCTTTGGGGCCTTGGAATGGCCAGGTGAGCGGGGCAGTTTAGCTCATTTCAGAAATGAGGCTCAGGGAAGGGGGAATGTAGTGAAAAGGAGGTGGCAGCTAAGCCTAGAAGCTCTAGGGGCCCACTCCATAGCCCTGAGTGTGCCTCCGTCTGCCAACCCAGACTCCCGTGCACGCTCGCCCCCTCGCTGCTGATGTGCCAGGGGGCACCATCCCCAACCTGCCAGACTGCGGGGACACCTGGACCCTCGGGGCTCCTCCATCATGGCTTGATAACACCTCTCCTCCTCTCTACCCATCTCCAGGCCCCGCGCTAGTCTCCTCTCCCCTGGAAACCTCTACAGCAGAGCCCCGGCACATAGTAGGTCCTCAGTAAACATCTGCTGAATGCAAGGCATGAATACGTGATCGGAATGGCTGACGATGGCACAATGCTCTCTCGATAGCTAACGAATGAATAAATGAAAGGATCGAAGGCTGCCGTGTGGTCCCCGAACAGAAAAGTGCAAGGAACTCCTATGGAGATTTGAATCCCGGCCCTGCCACTTACTAGCTGGGTGACTTCAGGGAAGTGACCTTGCTTCTGGGAACCTTGGTTTTCTCATCTGCAGTATGGGGAGAACGGTAGCACCTACTCCAAGGCGCTGTTCTGAAGATGCCATGGGATAAGGTACCAGCAGAGCTCAGTACAGCACCTGCCACGCAGGCACGCTCAGAGATGGAAACTACTACTCTAGTAACCATCATCCGTATTTACCACTGATGCTTGAGGGCTTGGGACCAAGAACATTTGAGGTTTCCTGGCTTTGGAAGGATCATCAACACAGACATGGATAGAGCCAGGCATATTTAGGAAGAAGAAAATGATAAAGGGAAGAGAGGAAGGGAAGGCGAAGACCAGACTGCCAAGTGAATAAAGCCGTCAGTGCTTATGTGAAAATCATCCCCAAAGAGGGGGCTGGGCCAGGGTGGGCCCCCGAGAAGCTCTCCAGCCCCAAAGTGGGGATTTCTCATCTCTGAGACAAGTTGGTGTTTTTCACCTGTAAATGGCTTCATTAGGTTCTGCTCAAGGCAGGGCATGAACTCAAAGAGCTTTTGAAGGCTGGGCTGATAAAAGAGCCACCTTGTTCTGGCCCGAGACCCAGTTCCAGTCTCCTTCTAGGTTCTGCCTAGTTTTCGTTGCATCGGGAACAGCCTGTGCATTATGATCACTTCCTCCCACTTCCAAGGTCTTGAGAGGGCGTCACGCTGAGTTGTAAACGCTTCTAGGATAGAGGAGGAAGTTATTTTTATGGGCAGACAGTGTCTTCATTCATTCCCTCATTCAAAAAGCAGCGGTTTAAGAGCCTGCTGGTAACAGACCTTGTGCTGGGCATTGGCAGCCCAATGATGAATAAGATCAGAAAGTCTCTACATTCTAGTCTAACAGGGAGGCCAATGTGGACAAAATTAGCTACACTTTGTTGTTATAAGGTCATCTATAAAGGAGTTGTGAACAAAGGCCGAGGGTGGGTGCAAAGCAGGATATACTAAGGGGGGGGGACGTTTGAGTTGGGCCTTGAAGGATGACTAGGAGTTTGCTAGACAGAGACGGGCATTCATTCTAGGCAACCGCTAGAGCCTGAACAAAAGTCTGGGGGCACAGGAGTTTATGACATATATGTATGGAATCTAGAGCTTATGGATGAGAATGACAAGGACCAGCAGGGAGGTCAGCAGGGGCCAGGTCACCAAGCAGCTGGGTTAGTAAAACCAGGAGAAGGTATTTGACTTTGATTTTTTAGACAACGAAGAACCCAAGGTCTGAGAAGGGGAGTAATATGGTCTGAGCTGCAGTTTTGAAGACTCAGTGGTGATGCTCTGTGGGGTCCAGAGATCACTGAGATGGTCCAGGAGAGGAAGGGTGAGGCCTTGAGCTCAGGTGGTAGCTGGAGGGATGGAGAGTCAGGGAGCAGGTGGAATGGCCAGGGAGAAAGGGAGGCACAGATGAAGAGGACTGTGCTCACTCTGGCCCGGGGACTCTCCCAAGATCCATAAGCCAGTCAAATTAGGAAACTGAGGCATTGGAGGACTGGCCCAAGATTCCCGGTCAGGCCAATGGCTGGATTCACAGATACCCAGAGGCCTCTAGGGGGAGTCTCTCTTCAGAAAGAGCCATTGCCAAGGTGGCAGCTGACATTTCTAAGCCAACCAGCCGCCCCCCAACCCCCCCTCCCCGCCCCCCAGCTCTGATGAGGGGCAGTGAGGGGGCAGGCTGGGTCCTGTGTCTCCATCAACGAAGTTCCATTATCTTCCGAGGCTGGGTGACCCCCTGCCGCCACCCCACAGTGCGCTGGGAAGAAAAGCTCCTCTCTGACAAGAAAGCCCCATTCCAGGCTGGGCCCGGGGTCTGGGCAGCGCCTTTATCCACGGTGACCCTGCCACAGTGTCAGGGCCACAAACGTGTCGGGCTGCAGAGGCTGCCCCCACCCCCAAAGGGCCTTGTACTGAAGCTGTGAAGGGGCCTCCTATGGGAACCAGACTGCGGCCTGCAGGCCCCACTGGCGCTCCCAGGCCTCGTCCCACCCCCCGGGGGAATCATGCTCTGGCTGGCGTGGTGACCAAGGCGGGTTGGTGAAGTGGGGGGCGGGGGGGGAGCTAAACAGAGCCCCTGCTTATGTGCTGGGAAGGGGGCCCCGAGGAATTCTTTGTCAGCCTCTAGAATTATTTGGGAGGGAATTTGAAGGGCCGAGTCTTTTGTGCCTCTGGGCCCAGCCCCTGGGCCTCACTCCCCACACCAACCAGGCAAGAGGGGCCTCCTTGTCCCCAACCCCTCCGTCCTCCCCACTGGCCTGCTCGCTCCTCGCTCAACCCCCTCCAGGTACAGCCTTGCCAAGGAGGAAAGGGAGGCCTCACCGTGACCCGCCTCCTGCAGACACGCATCCAGTCACGCAATCCCTTATACACACACACCCGCTCCGCCTACGGCACCAGTAATGACGACCAGCCCATTGCCTTTATCCAGCACTTCCCCTGTGCCAGGCGTGTGCTGTGTGTGCCTCTTTGTGCTATATTATCATCCTCAATTTACTAACGGGGGACTGAGGCTCAGAGACAGAAAGAGGCCTAGCTGAGGTGACAGAGCATACAAGTGACTGAGTCGGGATTCAAACCCACGTCCGTCAGACTCTGGAGCCAACGCTCCAAACCACCACACAGACTCCCGTGGCCACCCTGCTAATGAGGGGTGAACTGGCAGGGGCTCTGCTCTAAGTCCCGTGACCTCATCACCTCCCTGGCCCTCGGGCAGACTCATTTCCCAAGAGCTCTGAGGGCCCTGGAAGAATGAGGAGGTTACCCTGGGGTGGGAGGGGTGGTTTCAGGGAAGACAGGCTCCCCAAATTAGATAAAGTACCATCTGGATAAGTCCAAAGGAGTCCAGGGTAAACCGCAGATTTTCCAGTCATATAGAACGGAGAGGGGCTGTCCCCAAATCAGACCCCTTAGAAGCAGATGAAGAGCCACCATGCTGGGAGTTCCCAGGGAGTTAGAGAACCAGGTCTTCACTCGAGCTCCCTGTGCTCAGGACCCGGGGTAAGGCAGCACTCCTCTCTTGAAGGCTGAAGAAACTATGGACTTTGAACATCCTCCGAGCCCCTGGTTCTCCACAAGAGCCTCTGGAGGAGGCTGTAACACTGTGCCCCCCGCCCCAGGCCAGGGGTAACGGATTACAACCTGCAGACCGGGGCAGGGCTGTCTCACATCCCCACTGGGCAGGCTTAGTGAGCGCCACCCTCTCTGAGCCTCAGTTTCCCCGCCTCGCAGGGCTGTTAGGAGGATTAAATGAAAAAAATGTATATAAGCATCAAACACTCTGCCTGCCACAAAGGAGACGCTCAGTGAAAGGACACCGTCGTCATTATCATTTGACACCCCAGAGCAATACCAGAGGCTCTGAATCTGAGTCCCCTAAAATTGTCACAAAAGCATGTGTGCTTGTCTCCAATTTTCTAGGAGGTGGGAAGTTCACAGCTTCTTAAGGTTCTTCATGACTCCAAAGAAGTTAAGAACTATAATAAAAAAACACTGGTGTTTCTATAGCACCCTCCTGGGGTATACGTATCTCTGGGCCTCAGTCTCTCTAAGACTGCGGGGCTCCGCCCTGCTTGTCTCGAGAGGATGTTCAGAATCTCAGTCAAGAGTGGAGGTAAAAGGACCCTGCGAAGTGTTGGGGTTGTTCCTGAGCCCCACACAAAGGGGCCTGGGAGAGATACCAGCCCCCTGCCCCAACCCAGGCTGGCCTCTAGTTGGGGGGTGGCCCAGGGCACAGCTCTGTCCTTCCTACTCAGGAGCTCCTGATGGGGGTGGCCTCTTGGGTGTAGTTTTATTTCTGGAAACAGGAGGCCAAGGGTCCAGAGTCCTGAGTTCAACTCCTGGCTCTAGTCCCCACCAAGTCCCACCAGCCTGATATAATAGTTTTGAGCATGGGCTCTGGACTCAGAAGATCATGGGTTCAAATCCACAGCTCTGCCACTTACTGGCCACGTGGCCTTGGGTGGTACAAACCTCTCAGAGATTCGGTTTTCTTATCTTGAAGGCAGAGATAACAATAGTCCAGCCTCACAGTTGATTCAACAAGGCAATGTAACTCACACAGAGTAAGGCCACAGTATATGCTCAAGATGATTATGAGAACCTACTTTATAAAGTTAACACCGTCTTAATAGTTTCTGTCATTCCCATCATCACTCATCCCTGTGGGACCTTGCACAAGTCCTTTGTCCTCACTGGGTCTTGCCCTCCCCATCTGAAAATAAATGGGCTAACTAGAAAGGGCAGACATGAAGGGGCAGCCGAGGAGGGGACACACAGAGCAGGTGAACAGTCCTGGGTTTGAATCAGAGCAAAAATCCACTTGGGCGAGCGCTATCACCTCTCTGAGCCTCGGTTTCCCCATCTGTACATGGGCTTCATTCTTCATCTGTATTTGACAGACACTGACTGGGTTGATGTGTGGAACATGCCAGGTCCAGGGCCAGATGCTGCTGGCAGAAAGATGACGATGGCGGGGTGACCCTCCAGGTGGTGGATCATGGTGACTCCGCTCCCAGGACTGCATGCAGGAGGGGCAACTCAGACAGGACCTGTGAACGCGCCTTTTACACTGCCGAGAGCTGCGGTGTCAGCCTTGCTACAGGTCCCTCAAGGGCCTTGGATTGTAAATCAGAAAATAGACGGGAGGTCCCCTAAATATTTCCCTGCTAGGCAAAAACAAAACAAAAAAAAGAACCCTCCGGCAGAGCCACAAAAGGCAGCTTTAACTTCTAGTCCTCTGTGTGCGTGTGTGTGTTGGGGGGCGTGGAATGAAATGAGGTCATATGGAAATGGACTCTTTGTGTTTCAACACCAGCATTTTAAAAATACTCTTAATTATATGAAGATGGGGGAAAGGTTTTCTCAAAAAATTAAAGAGAACTGTTAGAGCCGCCCTCTGGTCGCCCTCAGCCCTCCCTGGGTCTTCCTGCCTCCCATCTCCAGCCATCTGCTCGCCACCTTCCCTAGCCCCCCCTCACCTTTCCCAGGGCCCTGCAGCTCTCCTCTCCCACTCCTGGGAGGCAACTGGCCCACACATCTGGGCAGAAGGGAGCCAGAATTCACTGAGCCCCACCCTCTGAGCCCTTTCCAAATTTCATCCTCACAGAAACCCTGGGAGGCAGCTCTTCTTATCCCCTCCTCACAGATGGGGACACTCATCACCCCTGGAGCTCAGAGAGGCTGTGTCTCCAGCCTGAGGTTACACAGCGTGCACACGGTCTCTGGGGCCCTGAAGCTGAGTCCTTTCCTCTAGAGGGCGCTGGCTCCTGAGCCCCCAGGCAGCCGGGCTGGGCATGGTCTGAGACCCAAGAGAAAACCCTAGGACTGCGGGGACCCAGGATCAGGCAAATTCTCCTCGGATGTGGACTGGGTTGGGGCATGGCCTGGACAGAGGCCTCCCCACCTTTGGCTTCTGTGCCCTGCCCTCTACCCAGTGCTGATGACCATTTATTGAGCATTTACTATGTGTCACAACTGATTAAGTTAAATGCGGACTATCATCATTCCCCATCTACAGGTGAGAAACTGGGATTCTGAGAGGCAAAGCCACTTGTCCCGGGTCACGTCTAGTAAGAGCTAGCGCTAGGACTTGAACCCAGCTGGTGTGGTTGTGGAGCCCCCCTCCCCCCCCGCCCAGGTCAACCACCCTTCACTGCAGCCCACAGCCCGGCTTTCTTTAATCATCTAGGATCTAATACACGTCTAGTGTTCAACCGAGTCTTCTCGCTGAGACTGACCTCCCTGAGGGTGGCAACAAGGCCTAGTCCTCTGTGTATTGCTCTAAGGATCTCAGCACACGCCAGGTGCTTCCTAAGCACGGGTCCCAGGATGCCGGCCACGGCAGAAGGTCCCAAGTCTCATCCTCTCATTCTAGATAGACGAGCCATAGCCCAAAGAGGGAAAGGCACAGTGCAGTCACCCTGGGGGTCCTGACCAAGGCTGGGCCGGGACCCAGGCCAGGCCGGTCCCCTGCCCTCTGCCCGCCGGTCCCCCAGAGCGGCCCAGCACGTGGTGGAGTTGCCAGCACAGCTGCCAAGAGATTGAGTTGTCAATAAATTATTAATTTATGTTAGAAACAAGAAGACAGATACTGCCACATCCCAAATGCCAATAGAGCCTCCTGGGGCAGGTGGAGGGGTAAGGGGTCAAGACCAGAAGAAATGCACTGTGCTTCCTCCCCACCCCTCCCTCCCCCCAAACTGAATGCAGCAGTTCAGGGAGCAAAACCAGGGCAGTCTATCGACAGCTTCTCACCCCGGCCACCACCATCTCTGGCCTGGACCCCGCCTTGCTGCGTCTCCGGGCCTGTTCTCTTCACAGCAGTCAGGGCAGCGCCTTGTGAACACAGGTCAGATCCTGCCACCCTCTCAAAACCCTCCATTGCTCCTATCTCGTCAAGGTGGAAGCCAAGTCCTGACGGTGGTCCCTGTCCCCTCTGATGTCATCTCCTCCCACTCGCCTCCTCCCACCCCTGGTCCTCCTGCCCCAGTGCACTGGCCTCATTGCACGGTCCTGCCTCAGGGCCTTTGCACTGACTGTCCCTCTGCCTAGAACACCCTCCTCCAGGTCTCCACAGCACTCCCTCCCTCACTTCATTCAGGCCTCTGTTCAAACATCGCCTCCTCTGAGAGGCCTCTCCTGACCCCTCTCCTCTGCCCTAGTTTTCTTCTCAGCACCCTTACCACCCACCCGGCTCACTGGATACTATTTCCAGTCTTGCCCACTAGAAGGAAATCTCCCTGGGTCAGGAAAGTCCATACTGCCTACAGTCACACAGGTAAGAGGCTTGGATGTCAAGGTACCAGGCTGCAGACCCCCAGAGGCCAGGGACCTGCTGGCAGCCCCCATCTGAGTGAGAAGCAGGGAAAGGGTCAGCAGGCTTGATGTCCACCATATCTGAGTGTACATCTGTCCCCACTTACCCACTGTGTGGCCCCACCAAGCTACTTCCCCTCTCTGAGTAGCCAAAGCCTCCTCAGTCCCTCTAGGAGAATAATCCCAGTGGGCTCTTCCTCCCAGGGGGCTGTGCACATCCAGTGTGCGAGCTCCTGAAGGCAAGGCCCATGATGCCTAAAGCACTGTGGATCTCCCCACCCCCACCCTGGGGTCTGGCCCTGTGCCAAGCCCCTGCACACTTCAATACCAGTCTGTTCAATTAAAGAGAGATGACGGATGTCACAGCACTCTGCCAACTGTCACCCAAAAGAACAAACAGAAGCGTATCCTCCTTTCGTTTATCCTGAGAACTATTTGTTCGTTCATTCATTCATTCATTCATTCATTCTTCCAATCAGTACATATTTACTGAGCACTTACTATGGGCCAGGCACTATGCTAGGCCTGGGGAATCTAGTGATAAAGCAATTCAGCAATGGTCCCTGGTCTTATAGAATTTACAGTCTGATGGGAGGGACAGATGAGCGAAGAAACACACTAATTATTTTAAAATAATGACTTTGACAAATGCTGCAAAAGATTGGCCTGTGGAGCTGTCAGGAAACTCAAGGAACTTTCCCTGGAAAAGTGGAGGATGGGTAAGAATTATCCAGGTGATGCGTGAAGGAAACAGCATTCCAGAGAGGGGGACCAGCCAGTGCAAAGGAAGTGCTGGAAGGGAATGTAAGGGATGGAAGGTAAGAGGGGCCGGAACCCCTAGATGAGGTGGGTGATGGAGACAAGCTAGAAAAAGGGCAGTAGCTAGACCAAGCAGGGCCTCTGGGCCATGGCAACAGCGGGTTTTTATCCTAAAAGAAATAGGAAGTCATGGGAATGTTTTAGCGAGAGAAGGTGGAATTCAAAATCCAATTCCAGGCTATGTTCTCTCAACATAGGTCCATATGTTTCTGTGTCTGTGTCCTAGGGTGGCCAGGGTTGGTGGGGTCAGGCTCAAGTCCCCATCAGATTTGGAGGCTTCAAGGCCAAAGATCCTCTCCTCCCAGCATCTCAGGCCAAGGTGAGAATGCCTGCCAGGACTGACAGTTCCCAAGGTGTTTCGGTGTCTGCTGCCTGAGGTCTATTTGCTGACCAAGGTCTCCCCAACAGAGCAGTTGTCACAGAGAATTAAAATCCGCCCAGAAACTCAGGAACCTCGGCACGGCTCCCCCTGTGATCCTAACTGGGAGGCATTACCCCGAGTGAGCAGATTATCAGGATGTGTAATTTCTGGAATAAACACAGCTGTGTTTGTTTCTCCGAGCAGCGCTCCAGACAGAGCGGCAGGCCGGCCGCCGCGTGCAGCTGAAGCCTCGCACCTTGGGACGGCCGCCATCAGGGAGAAGACGCCCCTCCCGAGGGACACCGGGTGCTGCCGCCCAGGTGGATCTGTCTGGAGGCCAATTTGGGGCCCCTCAGGAAGCAAGCAGAGAGACCATGGGGGTGCTAGCGCCCAGGAGAGGAAGTGAGTGTTGAGCGACCTCCAGAGGCCTTTCCTCTTTGGGCTGGGTGTTGGTCACAATCGGCAGGACACCCGGCCATAGAGTTGTCAGCTGGGACGGTGGAGGGGAGGGGAGGGGAAGGCCCTCCTTAGTGGGAGAGGGCCTTGCGGAAGGACCCTGGGAAGGCCAGCGTCCAGCTCGGGAGCTTTCCAGATAGGCAAACCAGGGTCTGGGGAAGGAGAGTGGGGGGAGAACAGAGCGAGAGATGCTATAGCCCCAGCTCTGCCTTGTGCCCGGCCCTGAACTAGGTCCCAGAAACACCGTGGCGTTCCCTCGGCTCTGTAGCACCTATGCATCTGTGGGGTCGCCCAGAGCAGGGCTTACGCCCAGCAGTATCGCCCAGGGGCCCTGTGATCAGGGGCAAGGCATAGAGACGCTCTGAGCCTGAGCTTCTTCGTCGGTACAGTGGAGATAATCGTACCCACTCCGTGGGCTGGTTCTGAGAGGAAGCAGGGTTCTGCGCGGAAAAGGCTCTGTGCAGTGTCCAGCACACCGTAAGGGTCCACGAATGACAGTGATTCCTTATTCATCCGTGCGTTTGCTGATGATTGACGCTTACTATGTCCCAAGCACCATGCTGGACACTTGCAGACAAGAGACAAAAAGCCCCACCTTTACGAAGCTTAAAATCTTACAGGGAGAAAAACAATGATGAACTGATGCTCTGGGTTTTTTTCCCATTATTATTATTCTCATTTTACAGAAGGGTAAACTGAAGCCCAAAATGGTTAAGTCATTTAAAAAAATCTCCATTATTTATTTTTATCGCACCTCGCTCTCAAAAGGACTAGAGAGGCAGATGTTAAATGCTTAATTCAAGTCTCTACGGCAGGGAAAGGGAGCCGCTAACTTTAACGGTCTTATCCCCCTCGTAAAGAGTTTTAATGGCTACGGACCCAGCCCCAGGGTCCAGGCCTACAGCTGGCTCTGTGTGACCTCAGGCAGGTGCTGTCCGTTTCCAGGCCTCAGTTTCCCCACATGTCCAGCTCTAGTGTTTGGAATGTTGGGATGGTTCCCTGTGTGCTCCTCGGGTTGTCTAGGCTCTGTGGAAAAGCTGAGCCCCAGCAGAGTGCCCACAGCCCTTCCCTGGCACAGAGGAGTGAAGTGGGTGGGGGTGGGGGTGGGGAGGACAGGATCCCAAAGAGCACTCTGGGAGCTGGAAGGCTCCAGCGAGGGAAGAAGGGGCCAGGCAGCTGCCCTCCCCTGACATGTTCACTCTGTCAGGGTCCCCACCATTCTGGCCCACCTTCCTAGTGTATCTGCTACATTCTGGCCCTGCCCACAGCCGGAATAGCTGGCTGCACAGGATTGCCCTGCACCCAGGGTCTGGCTTATTTGAGGCCAGACCTGGGCGGCCCCTCCCAGCCTCGAGCCTGCCTCTCCTTGCTCTGGATCTGCCCCGGACACCAGCCTCCACGGCCACCTTCCTGGACCCTTTCCTGCTTTTGCTTGCTTTCCGTGGCTCCCCGCTGCCTCCAATACCAAGCCCAAACACCCTGGCTTGTACTCAAGGCCTCTCTTCCCTGGCTCAAGCCTCCTCTGCCAGCCTCACTTCCCATTTCTCTCACATACCTTTGTTCACTGTGGCTTCTGAGAACCTGCCCTCTTCCAGCCTCTAGGTCTTCGCTAGGCTGTTCCCACTGCTAAGAATGCCCTTCATTCCATTCCTTGTGTGTCAAAAATCCTATGTAGACAAATATGCCTCCCCTGACAGCCCAGGCTGGAGGACATCTCCCCTTTGCACTCAGTATATTCCATCATCTCTGAACCTGCTTTTCACCCACAAAGCAAGTGTTAAGAACTATTACGCACAGTTGTTGAGGGGACTCAGTGAGAACATGTCTGAAAAGCAGCCAGTATGGTGCCTAGCCTGTAACAGGGACTCAGTGGTGGGAAGCGGTTATGATGATGAGGTTAATGAAGGAAGAGAAGAAAGAGAACAAGAAGGGGAAGGGAATAAGAGCTGGAAAAGAAAGAAGAGGAAGGAGAGCTGTCCTAACCCTCTACTGGGATATAACTCGTTGACATCAGAATGTGAATTCTGTTTAATTCCTGTGTCCTTTGGCATCCTATAGGCTTTCATAAATGACTACTGAATGGATAAACAAGGGATGGACGGATGGATGGACAGATGGATGGATGGATGGATGGATGGATGGATGGATGGATAGAAGGAAGGTGGAATATGGAAAGGAAGGAAGGATGTATGGGCAGATGAACAGAAACAGATAGGTCTGGAGGAGACTGAGCATGCTATCCCAGAAGCCTAGCAGCATAGCATCCCACTGGCAGATGAGGATTCTGGGACCAGATGCCAGATCTGTTCCCCCTGGCTCCAAGCTCCTGTGCTCCTGGCCAGCATCAGTCTGCTCTCAAGGTTGAGTGAGTGGAAGCTCAGGGCAGCTGATGCCCAGGGGAGTTCCCGCTCTTCCTCCACCTGTCACCAGCCTCTGAGAGCACCAGCCCCTGACAGCAGGAACATATCTTCAAAAGTATGAGCCAAGTCAATGGGAAAATAGGATTTACTTTACAGAAATTCACTTTGGGGGCCAACTTCTCCGGAACTCCTCAGTACAGAAAGTTTGGCAAATCCACCGTCAATGGCTCAGAAGATTTCTCTAAACCTGGGGAGTATGCTGTTTGCCAGCTCTTTCGAGGGCCAGAAACTGGAGAATAAGGAAATATTACAGTCTAGATACAAGAGGGCATCTAGAGAGGTAGAGAACTGAACTGTGGTTCTGGTGTTTGTTAATTTTTCCACCCATTTATCCACCCAACTATCTAAAACATGCAACTATCCACCATTATCTAGCCAGCCAGCCAACCAACCATCCATCCATCCATCCAATCAACCAACCAACCTTCAAATTGTCTATCATTCATCCCACCATCTAATCCATACAACTATCCATTCACTCATCCTCTATCCATCCAGGTACTCACCCATCTAACCGTCAATCACTCAAGCACCCATCCAACTGTTCGGCTGCTGTCCACTTATCCAACTGTACACTATCCAACCAGGATGGTTCAGGACCTCCCAGTATGGTTGTGGGGAAGGCAGACATGTTGACACAGTACACAGTATGGTCTAAACTACACATCATAAAATAGGTATGTGCAAGGTGCCACCAAGATCACAGAGGCCACCAAGGATAGTAGACTCAACACTGCACACAGAAGCAGGAGGGACCAGAGAGAGAGGTCAGAGCAAACTTCAGACAGGAGGAGATGCTCAAGCTTGGTCTTGAGAAGCAGCAGAAATTAGCCAGAGAGAGGGCCACCCAGGCAAGGGGGCAATAGGAAATAGCATGGTGGATTCTAGAAGTCCAAAGGCTTGAGTCCTCATAACCACCTGGTTAACTGTGGACTGTGGGCCAGTCCCCACTTTTTCCAAGTCCACTGGACTCTATAATTTCCCCTCAATTCCCAGGAAGAAAGGGCCACATCCTCCTGCAGTTGGGAGCCATGTTGTCATCTGCTGACCTGGGTTGCGTTCTAGTGGTTACAATAGGGGTACATCTGGAAGGGAGAAAAGTGGGTCCCCCAGCGTTTTGTGGGACAGGCTTTGCTGTCAAGCAGACACAGATGTATATCCCAACCTCATAGTTTGCTCCAAGTTACTTAACCTCTGAGTCTTTCTTCCTTCTCCTGAAAACGAAAAAGCCACGGCTAGCTCCCCCCTTGGCCACGGTGGGCACTGAATGAGCAATCTAGGCTGGAGGTAACCCTACTTACTCTTCCCAGCTGCTGCCAAGGTTCAGTGTGTGATCTAAAACAGTGGTTAAGAACATGGGCTTTAGACATACATGCGTCAATTCTCAGTAAACACTAGTTCTTTGTCCACGCATGTAACTTCTGGTCAAATACGCATATACACACACACATACCCGTACATAGAGGGATGCAGATGTGGCAAAAACGTTCACAACTGTTGACTCTAGGTGAAGGATCCATAGGTGTTTATTTTACTACACTTTTAACTTTGCTGTATGTTTGAACTATTAGAGAAGAAGAGAAGAAATCAGCTCTTTGTTGATCTGTCTTGAAGTCAGGCTCCCTGAGTTTGGGTTCAAGCTCCATTACTGACTGTAGGAAAATTATTTAACGTCTCTAAGCCTTAACTTTCTCATCTCTAGGATGCAGGTCATTGTAACCCAAACACCGTGCCTGGTCTCTAGCAAGTCCTCGATAAATGTTAGTTGCTGCTTTATTATTACTCTTCTCACGGAACAGCTGAGAAACTGAGGCTGGGAGAGTTCAGCAAACACCTGCCTTTCCTACGTTCTCTCTTTTAATTCCCCAAACGACACCACAGGGTGGGTGAGATTATCCTCATTTGACAGACGAGAGGAAACCAAGGCGGAGGAGGATGAAGTGACCCACCCGAGGTGATACAGTGGGCACATCGAAAAGCCAGGATTTGAATGGTCTGCCCATCTCCAAAGTCCAGGATCTTCCTCCAGTGTCTCCTGCCTCTTCCACGTCCCTGGACCCAGGCCAAGGGGACATCAGAACCCTTTCAACTCCAGGCATGGCTGGGCTTCCGGGCCGGCTCGGGGACACCCAGCGTCAGGGCCTTTCGGCTGTTCTCCCGAGAGCCATGGGAGCTGCCATCTGAGGCCGTGGGGAGTGACAGCTGACACTGATGGGGACAGGCAAGGGGATGGATCGGCCGGGGCCCTGACTCGAACAGACTCCCGGGCCACGGCCTTTCCTGGGTTCCAGAAAGGCCCTGCGGGCTCTGGCCGAGGCTGTTCCCAGGCTCTGCCTCCCTGTGAGAGGCGGAGAAACCCCATTCAGGCGGGACGCATCCCACTGTGAGCTAAGCCGCTTTCTCCCCACTTACACGTTTCAGATGCTTTTTGTCCTTCCGGCTTCCCATGGACTCAGGCCAAGTGACAAGTTGGTGCTGTGGACATATGTCGTCGCCATAATGGGAATGTTGACCCCACGCTCTCTCCCTGCTGCGGCCAGGCAGCTTGCACCCCGCCCTGGTGCTTGGCATGCCCTGTTCTCAGCCACACAGGACTCTCTCCAGCTCCCCAGTGCACCACGCACTCAGGGGCCCGCATCAGGACCTTTGCAGATGCCCTCCCATTGCCTGGAATGCCTGCCTTGCTGTTTCTTCCCTGGCTATTCCTTAAGAATCATCTAAGAAGTCGCTTCCTAGGAAGACTTTCTAGCCCATTTCACAGAGGAAGAAATGGAGGCTCAAGGAGGTAAGTTAAAAGGGCCAAGGTCATGCTGTAGAGTCAAGCCGAAGGTCCAACCTGGCATGGTTCTATTGCAAGACCAGGTGCTTTCCACTCCAGCAACTCTGCCCCAAAGAAGAAGCCCAACGGAAGACATGCCCTCTTCCTTCAAACATGGCTGATATCTGCAAGAAGGAGCTTATGCTTCTGGGTTGTTCCGGAAGGCAGGAAAAGGAAGCATGGAGGAAGTTACAGGAAAAGAAATCCCCCAGTTCAAGGTTAAGAGGCATTTCCAGCAACCTCTCTACCTACCAGCTGTGTGACCTGGGGCAAGTCACTTTAGCTCTTAGCACCCCAGTCTCTCCATCTGTAAAATGGAGATAACGATGCTCTTGCTAGTTCGCTCCCCCCGACACACCTGAACTAGAGCTTGTAAACTGCCGGCCAGCGAACCAGATCAAGCCAGCAAACATGGTGTGGGTTGACCAGAACTATATTTTAGGATGCACTATGCAAACATTTAAAAGCTCATTTTTCCCACACACATCAAAACTTTGGAAACCAGATGTGGCAAAATTGAACCCCAATTCCGGCACAGCAGCACGGTCAGGAGTGGGTAGCACCTGCCTTCCTTGGAGGACAGGTACCATCTCTGGGACACTGTTGTCTGTCTAACACCCGGCTCCCACTCAGAGCTCAGTGTCTCCCCCCCCCACTCCCGCCCCAGCTCACCACTGACACATCTCTATGTGCTCTGGGTCAACCTGCGGTCCAAACTTAGATCTGACAGCAGCGGGCCACTAGACTTCTTAGTTTCCACCAAGGCTTCCCTAACCCCTGTGGTGGCCCTCGGCCAAGGCGGGAGTGACAAACCAGTCACACTGTTACAGGCTCTTTTACACTTGAATGAAGAACACAGTTGCTCCTTGCCATGGCTTTCTGAGGTGGGTGAAATCATGATCCTCAATTTACTGATAAGGAAACTGAGGCCCCGAGGGGCGATGTGTCCCACTCTAGGCCCCAGGGGGGCCTTGGCCCCATTCTTCAAATTTGGTCCCACCAGACCAGGGCCCCCTTCTCCGACCCCATGCCTCATGCCAGATCTTGAATATCTATGATTCTGGTTGCCGTTTTTAATTATTTGTCATTTACTGCATAAACATCTATTTTGTGCCTGTCATGAGCTTTGTGCTGAGCATGGGATAAGGTGAAGCGGAGAGTCCCTTGCCCTCTCAGGGGAGACAGATAACCCTGGAAGCCAGTGCAGGGAGGTAGTTTGGGGGGGGGTGCAGTGGGAGGGAACAGAAGGTAGGGAATGAGGTTTCTGGCTTCCTATTCCCCCCACCCCTGCACCAGACTATAAACTCCCTGTGGCAGATTGTCTCCAAATATGGCCACCAATGATGCCTCCCATTGCTAAACGCAAAGCCACTCCCCCCATTAAGGGGGGGGGGGTCTAAGCCTAAGTTTGGACCACAGGTTGGCTCAGAGCACATGGAGATGTGTGACAGTGGTGAGGTGGGTGGGTGGGAGATACCGAGCTCTAAGCATCCCTCCAAAGACGTGTTGAAGACTGTGGGCAAAGCAGAATCTTAATGTGTTATGCAAGAAATGGGGCTTTCCTGGGAGCACCTGGCTGGCTCAGTAGGCAGAATGTATGACTTTTGATCTCAGGGTCGTGAGTTCGAGCCCTATGTTGGGGTATAGAGCTTACTGAAAGAAAGAAAGGAAGGAAGGAAGGAAGGAAGGAAGGAAGGAAGGAAGGAAGGAAGGAAGGAAGAAATGGGGCTTTCCTTTAATGATTGAGCAGAAAACCAAGCCCAGTGTATTTCCCCCCCACCTTAAACCGATGAGGAAGTCTGGGAGGAATCTGAGATGACTTTGTGACCTTTTTTTGGCAGCAGGGGTGATGTTTTGTGACGTTGGAGCCTGGGTCTTCAGAAGTCTGGGCAGCTTCTGCTTCACCATCCTGGAAGCCAACCACCATGGAAAGCAAGTCAGTCTGGACTACTGCTGGTGAGAGATCCTGAGGAATATGAGAGCGGGCCCAGCCCCTGCCATCCCGACCAGGGCCTCAGAGAGGTTATGTGAGGCCATGATGGACCTTCCGGCACAACCTAGCTGAGTGTGGCCTCGCAAGTGATCCCAGCTGATGCTGCACGGAGCAGAATAAATGCCCGGTGGAACCCAGCCTGTCCATGGAATCAGGACAAATAATAACTCATTGTTTTAAGGCAGTAAGTTTTGGGGTGACTTGTTATGCAGCAAAAGATAACTGATACACTTTCCAGGAGCAGAGTCCTGTACTTTTTATAGCTCTCCCCTCCCCTGCCTGGAGGCTGGCACTGGGCATTGAATCCAGGAGCTGGAAGGGGCCTCCCAAACCAGAATCCCACCCCTTCACTTTATGACAGAGGCAGCTGAGGCCCAGAGAGGAGCAGTAATTTGCTCCAGATCACACAGAGAGACGGGGGCAGATCTAGAAGGGAAACTTGAGCCTACAGGGGCGAGAAGAGTTACACAAACGTGTAATGCAAGTTGGTAGCAAGTTACCCCTAGCACTCATGCCCTCTGAAGAGGCAGCCACCATTCGGTTCCAGCTGACTGTGGCCATGTGGGACGTGGGCCCAGGGAAGCCAGATTGTCTGACTTTTCACAGAAGCTGGAAAGAGGATTTCTCTCTAAAATCTCTTGATTTTTAAATGTTGGCTAAGAATTTAAATTGGATTGATGAGCTCTGGGCCATTGAGACCGGCCTGGGCTTCCAGCTTGGTCTGGCGGCTGACCTTGGACAAGTAGTGTTATCCCCCCGGGCCTCAGTTTCCTCATCTCTAAAATGGGCCCCCTGGCTCCTGCCCACTTACTGGGTTGCTGCGAGAACCCGATGAGCTAACGGGTTTGGAAGTACAAGCTACAAATGGCCCTGTGGCTCAGTTCTCTGTGGAGGCGCCCCTTACAATGTAACGAGTTAACACCCGATTTGTCTAAGTTAGAACAACATTATTCTGGCCATTATGACAGAGATTGCATTTTTATGGCAGGTTTGTGAGTTCCAGAACCCTCCCGCTTGCATTATCTCAGGATGTTGATGGAGTCAGAGGCTGGACGGCTGCCTTGGAGACCCTCGCCAGAGCCAAGCCCTTCCTCCGAGCTGGGGAAGCAAATTCCAGAATCGGCTTGAGTGGCGGTGAGGAGCAAGAGCTTTGGAGTCACCCGGACCTGGGTTTGAATCCCCGACTCCCACTGCCTAGTTTTAGGTCCTTGGGCTAAAACTCTGAGCTTCAGTTTTCTCATCTGCAAAATGGGCATAATACTAAAACCGCGTGGTGGCTCCTGGGGCAATTGCTCCAGATGACACACACAATGCCCTTAGTAGAGTGTCTGGCACAAGAATCCATGGCCGTTATCATTACCATGGCACGGAAGTTGGTGCCTGGCCGGCAAGGGGCCCAGAAGGAAAGCATAGCCATAGAGGATCCTACCGCTTTCCTGAGGTTAGGGAGGCAGAGCTGGGGAAGGGATGGGTCCCCGAGATAGAGGCTGGAGGGGCCTCTCAACTACCCAGGAAGAGTCAGATCCTTGCCCTATAAGGCTCAGAACTTAATACTGTACCTCTGGTCTTTCCCTACGGTCAGTGAAGAGGGGTGACGGAGAGCTGGAGCCGGAATCCCCCTAGTGAGACAGCACCCGCGTTCCCCGACTCTGAAGCCAGTTTGCTGTTGGTATCGGGTACTGCCGAGCGGTTAATATTTACGGCACGCTCATCACACACAGCCGAGGCACACACTCGGCTTTATCTTGTAGGGGTTAACACATTCATTCCTCACCACCATCTCAAGAGCTGGAACCTACTGTTATCCCCATTTTATTTTATTTTTTTTTTAATTTTATTTATTTATTTATTTGAGAGACAAAGAGCGAGAGAGAGCACAAGCCGGCGGGGAGAGGCAGAGGAAGAGGGAGAAGACTCCCTGCTGAGCAAGGAGCCTGATGCGGGGCTCCATCCCAGGACCCTGGGATCATGACTGAGCTGCAGGTAGACACTTAACTGAGCCACCCAGGTGTTCCTGTTATCCCCATTTTAGAGAGGAGGGAGCTGGGACTCAGACAGGTTAAGTAATCCGCCAGGGGACACACAGTAAAGGCTGGTCTGACTCCAGAAGCTCTTCTTGTAGCCCTCAGGCTATGCTGTTTATGGAACAAGAGAAAAAGTGATCAGGGCTAAGCTAAAGGGCTGTGGGATTTCAGAGAAAGGGGCAAGTACTCTGGCAAGGAGTGAAGATGCTGACATTTCATATCAATGACAATCAGTGAATATCGGGGCCGGCCCCGGGTCAGGTTGCACTGCTGGTCATTGTATATAGCAGCTCATTTAATCCTCGCCACGAGCCGCTGAGAAGCAGATGCGTTTACATCTCCTGTTTCTAGATGAGGAAGCTAAGGCTCAGCACACCACTTGTTCAAGGCCACAGAGCAGGCGAGGGCTCCTCCCTGAGGACACCCCCACCCCCAGGGGGCAGCAGCAGGGCGGCCGATGGTTCCAGGAAGCTCACCTAGCATGGCCCAGGCTAAGGTGGCCTGGGCAAGCTCCCCAGGTGACACAGGGGTGCCAAAGAGACAGGTGTCCCTTCTCCCACCCTCCAGAAGGCAGCTGCCTTAAGAGGCCCTAACGGGCTTTCAAGCAGCCTTATCAGACTGAACCGATCCCAATCAGGAAGCTTCCAGGTGCTGTCACATCAACGGCCCGCCCCACCCCTGGGAGCTGTGCAAACATTCTTCCCTGCCCTCCCCCAGCCCAGCCTCTCTGTTCACCAGCAGGCAGGCAGCCCGAGCAGGTGGCGCTAACTCTGATTGATTTCACTTCATTTCAGTCTTTTCCAGTTTCCCGCTGTGGCTTCTCTTCCTTTTTCCCAGGAGTCCTGTGGTTTACCTTAGGCCTCTGGGGGACAAATCTGCCTGCCCAGTGGAAAAGACCAGGGGAATGTGTTAAAGATATAGACTCCCAGGCCTTGTTCCTGATCTACCAAATCTCCAGCTAAGTCAGGCAAGCGGGCCAGGCCCACCTCTGCCAGGAGGCCGTCCTGATCTTACCCCTCCACCCAGGGAGGAAGCACAGCTCCCCTGCTTTGCCCGGTGCAGGCCTCCTGTCACCAGCCAGCTCCATCCACACCTTCCTGCAGCCTAAACTCATAGGTGAGCCCTGGGTGGTAGAGTTGCCCAGCTGCCACCCTGGGCTTTGCTGAGGGCCTAGCACAGCGGCAGAGAGAACCTCACCCCACCCCTACTCTGAAGCTGATGCAAAACCTTGATGAAGTTGGTGAGGGGGAGGCAAACGCACCAGGAAGGACAACCTCGTGGGAGGGACTGGGGCCACAACAGAGCAGAAGGGCTGGCAGGGGTGGGAGCGAACCTGGGATTCCAGAGTTAGGGGAAGCAAGCCCCCCCGCTGCGTGCCCTGGTGTAGGCTGGTGTTTTCACCTTTAGCGAGCAACTTCTGAAAAGGACCCTCTTCCTAGGAAAATCTGCATTAACATCCAGTATTCAATTATAATCTCGGGGTGATCACAGACCCCCAGAACTAAGGAGGCCTGTGGACCCCTGTTGAGAGTCCCTCTGGTGTGAGAACCCAAGCATTTGCCCCCAACAAGGCCCTGGAGGAGGAGACAGAGATGGAGCTCTGGGCCCACCCACACTTGTGGGGTTGCCATCCCAAGACTGGGGGACGCTGGGAGCCTGAGCAATGGGTTGAGAGAGACATTGAGGGTTGATTTGTTGCCTGGACAATCCACATGCCAAAAAGGGGGCCATATTAGGACACGGCCATCACGGGCTACGCCTACACTCCAGAGGAAGGGACCTCAAAAGGGCTGAGAAGAGCATCTAATGTCCACGGCCATGTGCCTGAGTGTCTGACACTTTCTGTGGGTGTCCACAGAAACCCCTGGGGTAAGAAGTCCAGGGAATCTGAGTTCCTTGCCCAGGACACAGCATGCTAGGATTTAAACCCAGGTCCAACTGCCTTAGAACGTGGTGTTTCTTCTCTACCCCACACTGTGAAGTTGGTTGGCCCTGTTTCACCACCCAAGCCAGAAAGCCTTCCCCCTACCCCGCACCTGACACGGAGTGCTCATGGATGGATGGGAGAATGAATGAATAAGTCAACTTGCTTCTGAATTCTACAGCATTTGGGTTTTAAATCTAAGCCCAGATTTCCCGGCTAAGACGGATACATGAAAGCAGCCTCCTTTAAAAATGAAAAGCAGAAGAAACAAACATAAAAGGAAAACCAATTCCAAATTAATCCCACTGAAGGTCGACGGGTCTTAGATAGGTAATGCCCAAGAGGTGGGCCCAGGAGAGAGCCGGGAGGGGGGTGGGAGAGACAGGGGGAGGGCGGGCTCCCTCTAGCCTCACCAGGAGGGGACGGCGTGTCTAGCACAGAGCTGCTGCTCACCCATTTGAATCCTCAGCCCTGGCTGAGCTGTGTCCTGTATCCCCATTCCAGCCAGGCCCTCGGCTTCTCCCTCCAGGAAGACTTCCTTCATCTCCCTGGCCAGGTGGACTCTCCCCTTCATCCCCGTGTCATTCCTCTGATACTTATCACATAACACAGTGTGATATATTCGTTCATGCGCTCACTTGACATACATTCATTCAGTGTTCCTTAGCTGAGTGTGTCATTCAGTTCCTGGGGACCCATGGGACTGGGCACCGTTCTAGGCACTGGGCATGCCACAGCAAACATGGCTGATAAAAGCCTCCTCCCTCCCAGAGTTTATAGTCTACTGGGCAAGATGGATACAAAACAAGGAAAGGAACAAAGCTCTGATACGGTTTTGGGTGGCCATGGGTGTTATGAAGCAAAACAAAGCAGGTAGGTTAGAAAGTGGCCGAACTAAGTTTGTTTTAGATGAGGTAATCAGGGAAGGCCTCTGGGGAGGTGGCATTTGAATTGAGCTCTTTTTACCACAACTGTGGACATAAAAATAAGCCAGGTGAGCTCCCTCCGGGAGCTCACAGTCTAGCAGGGAACAGCCAAGCTGGCTTTTTCTCAAGTGTGCGGGGCCAGATTTGGCTCATCTGAACATCCCACACACCGGACGGCAGAGATCTTTCCAAACACAAATCTGGCCAGGTCCCTCAATGGCTCAAGAATCTTCAATGGCTCCCCATTGCCCTCAGCATCAAGTCCAAATTCCTCAGCCTTCCGTCCTAGCCTTTCAGGACTTGCCCTGCCCTCCACCTTCAGGCTCTTCCCCGCCTTGCTGCCCTCAACACCCATCCTCCTCAGATGCACCCAAGCGAGTCCCCAGTCCACGCCTCCACGTCCCTACACATGCTGCTTCTCTTTCCAGGTAAAATTCTCCTCATCCTCTAAGTCCCAAAGGCAACCTCCTTAACTTTTGAGAACACAGTTCTTTATTGTGACAGGTGGCTGAGGAAGTTTCATTACAGGGAGAATGAAACAGGGAGAGAATGAGGCAAAGAATAAAGCCATAACAGAGGAAATAGCCCTCTTCCATCCTAAACCTACTCTGCCGCCCCAGGTGGCGCACAGCTTCCTTCTGGCAACACTCTGGGACACACTTATCACACTATATAGTGCCAACTGTTTTCCCTATCAGCTTGTCCCCTATCTCCCTGCTGGCCCCAGGGTCCAGCACCACACTGGCCAGAGAGGAGGCTCCATAAATATTTGGAGACCAAATGAGCAAATGCACGGAGACTGATTTTCTCTAGACTTCAACCTTTGGATTCCATCTAGTGGCTGGTCTGTCACCGGCCTCTTCTCCTGTTGGATGTGTCCCCAGGGCATTTCCATTCCTCTCTAAGCCCCCACTCCAGATGCTCCAGACTGTGTTTCCCTGGGGGAGGAGTGTCTCATGGTTTGGGGGAGATGCTGAGCTCACCATATTAACCCTGGAGCCCCCCTCCCTCAGTACACATATACCTTCTCTCCCCTCTCTCGTTCCAAAGACTGGGGGTTTCCTAGGGTCTTCATGCTCGGGACAGCCTTGCTACCTCAGGGTATGAGGAGCAGGAGGGGAAGGGAGTGCCAGCCGTGGGATTCAAGGGACTGGGAGCTGCAGGGGCAGCCCTCCCAACACCCCAAGCTTCAGACCTGTCTCCACAGACTGCGCTGTTCCCAGCTGAACCCCATCTCTTCTGGGATGTGCCATGAGCAGCCCTACCCATCCTCATCTTCCACCCCCCAAAGGCCACACATTGTTCCTCAAGGTGGGCTTTTCTCGTACGCTACGTGGTCTGAATCTCACAAACAGAGGCAGGATGGGCGCTATGATGATGCCTTCATCTGATGAGGAAGAAACAGGCTCACAGAGAGGAAGTGGATGCATATCATGGAACCCCAAGAGATCTCCTAGACCATTTTACGCACAGGGAAACTGAGGCCCTTATAAGGGAGGAAGCTGGCCTAGGGTCCTGTAGTAAATTAGAAGCAGGACCCTTGACCTCCACCTCACACCACATCCGCATCCATTTGGCCAGCTCCTTGTTAACCCAAAACAGACTAGATTCTTTCGTGTCTTGGGGGTGGGGGGCAAAGAAAGAGCCCGAAGCAAGGTTTGGAGTGCCCCCCCCCAGCAGCCATCTCCTCCTGTGATGTCAGCAGCTGATCAGCCCTGTGTCCAGGGTCCACAGTCCAGCCAGGCCACAGCCCACCAGATCCCGACTATCCCCAGCCAGGGCCACGGCCGGACAGGCATGGGCCTTCCATCTACCCCATGGTAATTAAAAACACACCCAGGCCTCTTCCAATGTGAGAGGGGCCAATTTTCTTCCCCTCCAGCACTGCTGACTGCAACCTAAATAGCAATATTTATGCCAAGCTCCCCATAATACTGTAAACATCCCAATGTATAGCGGGCCAACACATGAGTCATTTCCCCAAAGCCATAGTTAATAAGTGGTACCTCAGCCATATTCCAGGGAGCTCCCGCCAGCAGCCAGGCCCCAGGGCTGCCCTCTGCACCCAGGACCCGTGGCACCCTCGGTGCCCCAGTGGCCCCACTCTGGGAAACCACAGGCAACCGCCAAATCCTCCAGGAACCAGAGGACAGCTGCCTGAGTTCGAGAAACTGACTGCCATCTAGGGACACCCCTCCGCCCCCAAACTGCGGTCACTAAAGCGCTCATTTACTGAGAGAAGAACTAAAGTTACAGCATGGGGTCCCCCATCATGCCGTTTGCAGAGGCCACAGTCCTGCGCCTGGTCTGATCAGGTTTTTGTTCTGTTTTTGTTGTTGTTGTTGTTTTGAGTTGCAAAAGGGGAAGGGGCTTCCCACCATCCCAAAGCGGCTTGAGATGAGGGAATGTATGCTTCACCCCTCAGCCCGTGGTGGCAAAATCCTAGAAGGGCTCACCCTGTTTAGGGGCAAGAAAAGCCGGCAATTCAACAGAGCCTGGGCTTCAGAGACCTCAGCCCTGGGTTCTATTTTTATCACCCAAAGGCCATGGGTGAGCCACTGACTTTTCTGAGCCTCAGTTTCCCTTTCTATTAAAAGGGAGGAACAATCATACGCACCTGGCTTCTGTGGACGACTTATTTTGGGGGGACTCCAACAAAATTGTGGGTGGGAAAGCACTTTGCCAAGCTTAAAGTACCTTGTCAACTGTGCAGCACGTTGTAAACCACAGCGAGCTGCATATAGTGCGAAGTACTTCATAAACTGTAAAGCGGGTTGGAAACTGTAAAGTGCAGGACACATGAGAACCATTATTCATATTCCTTTCTTGCCCTACAAGCTTGGCCATTTCTGGTGGACACACCCAGACCCCACTAACTTTCCCTCCAGAGCAAGCGGCCCTGGGAGACCTGGCAGCCCCCCTGACCCCTTGGGGGTCGGGTGGTACCAACACACGAAGCCATGGGGAGAGGGACCAGCGACCCTGGCCAAGGCCAACACATGGCAAGAGCATCTGGTCTGGCCCTGGCGGCAGCTGGAGAGTTCCCGGGGCTCCAGCGGCCACGCTGAGCTCTGCCGCCAGCGGGGCGGTGGCCGGCAGGGGTGCCCGGAGACCCCGCGCCGCGGAGAGATGCCCACGGACCCATCCCCCCCACCCCCGTAGTCCTCCCGGGGAGGGGACCCCATTGTACGCCGCGGGCGATGGGCAGGCACCGGCGCGGGGGGGCTGGCGCGTTCACTTCCACTCTGCCCGTCTCCCCCCGCTCTTCGGGGCGCCGGCCGCATCCCGGGGGCGCAGACCGCGGGCCCCCACCCCGGCCAGCCGCGGTGCCTCCCTCCCTCTGCTCCCTGCCAAACTTTCCAGCCCCGACTGCGCGCCGGGCCCCCGGGCCGGCGCCTCTCCACCCCGTGCCGAGCCAGGCCAGGCCCGCACGGAGGGGGTGCCCGGGCCAGGGACGGCGAGCGCGCGTGGGCAGCCCCCGGCCCTGGGCGGCGCTCGCCGGGCTGGCTACAAAGCCTCGGCAAGATGGTCCCTTCGCCTCCTCCTGGCACAGTCAATCAGCGCCCGCCGCTCCCCGGGCGCCCGCGGGGCCCGCGCCTCCCGGCGCGGCCGGACACACCTCCCCGCGGCCACCTGCGCCCGGCGCCCGCCCCCGGGCAAACTTTGCGGGCCGCGGGGCGGAGGTGGGCGCCGGCGGCCGCCCGTGCCCGGCCGCTCCCCGCCCCCATCGCCCGGCCGCCCGCCCGCCCGCTCACCTTCCACCGCGGCGAGCAGCGGCAGCAGCAGCAGCGCGGCCCCCAGCCTCCGCAGGGCCATGGCTGCGCTTCCCGGGGCCTCGGGCCGCGGCGCCGCGGGGCCCGGGCGGCAGCGCGCGCCCCGGGCTCGGGGGGCCGGGGGGGAGCGGCGAGGCGCGGCGCACACACAGCCGCCGCCACCGCGCAGCCAGCAGAATGAGCCATCCAGCCCGGGCAGAACGGGGACCCGGGCTCCGCCAGCGCTGGGCACAGCCCACCTGAGCCGCGGGCGCGGGGGGAGCCCGGCCCGGCCGCCGCCCCCCGCGCGCGCCCGGGACCCCAACTGGCCGCGCGCGCCCCCGCGCCGCGGCCCCCCCCGCGTCCGCGGGGCCACCCCGGGGGCGGCGCGGGCTCTGGTGCGCGGAGACCTCGCGCGTCGGGGCGACGGAGACCCCGAGCTCCCCCCGCGCAGCAGTGGTCTCTCCCGGCGCTGTGGCTCCTCCAGATAAAGCAGCGATTTCAGCCCAAATGTTTCTGAATTTTTATTGAATGCTGCAAAGCCGGAGAGCGTCTGGCGCGGCTGACAGGGGCAGGGAGAGGGGACCCGGGGGGAGGGCGGGGAAGGGGCTGCCCAAAGCGAGGGCTGGCCCTACCTGTCAGGGCCGGGAGTGCCACCCCCTTGCCTCAGCCCTGCCACCGGGGTCCCTGCGCCTCCGAAAGGGACCGAACTGCAATGAATGAAAAAAAAAAAAAAAAAAAGAAAGAGAGAGAGAGAAGGGAGGGGGGGTGGAGATGGGAACAAAACAGGCGGCTTTCCCAGGCGCTGGAGCTGGGCTGGGGCCTCCGCCTGGGAGAGTGGGCCTTGGCGCTAACACGAGGGCCTTGGGGGGCCGGGGGGGTGTCAATCCGGCAGGGGTGGGCCGGGCCTGGCAGACAGACCCCAGGCCTACCCTCCCTGCCTTGTTCTGAGCGAGTCTGCGAGCCCCTCCCTGCAGACCCTTCTATCTGTACATTAGGTCTCTTTCTCTGTTCATCTTCTTTCTAATGCAGTTTGGGGGTGAAAGAGGCGGATGGGGGGTATCGGCGGAAAGCTCCTTCCCCCCCGTGGAATGGACCTCTCTGTGCAGCCATGGTTTTGTGCATGGCTGTCCCTTTAGGGAGGACACAACCCCTTTTCCATCCCTGTGGGCCCAACCCTGCTCTGACAGCCTTCATCACCATCATCATTAACAGGCTTTGCGGAGGCCGGATGGTCGGCAGGCTGCAGGGGGCCTGCGGGAATCACGCAGGCAGGGCCCCTGGCCTTTTCAAGCCCCCTCTTGAAAAACAAGACTTAACCAAGAGCTTCCTGCTCTGTGGAGTGGGTGTAAGAGCCCAGTAGAGGTACAGATGGTTTAAATTCATTCTACACCACCCAGACCTCTCCTGTCCCTTTGTCCCACAAACTCTCAAAATGTCCCCGCAATCCCCTCCAGACCCCATCCTACAGTCCTTACCAAGAAAAGGGCACCACAGACTCTGAGATCCCATCTAAGGTTTGGAAAATTGGGTCATCTTTGGAAGCTTCAGGAGTCCAATCCTAGAAGGTCACCAGGAGGAAGTGGGCCCTGACTGCTGGGGGAGACTGCTTGGGAAGGAGCCAGAGGAAGAAGAAATTGGGGGGGGGAGGTATATCCCTCTCCCAAGCCTGTTGGTTCCTCCTTGACCAGGGTCAGGATCCGCTGGGGTAGGGCTGATCTTTATTTTCAGTTTTTGCTTGTCAGACTTTGCAGAGGACCCAGGGTTTGAGAGACCCTGAGCTTGGCTCATCCTGGGGCAAGACTCCCTCTCCTGGGCAGAGCCGCCCCAAGCTATTGCACACACTGGAGCCATCATCCAGGTGCCCCATCCCTTCTCAATTCAACAAATGTTTCTTCAGCACCTGTTACTATGTGCTCGGTGGACCCAGCTCTTCTGCTCGGTTTCTGTCCCTCACCACCTACCCACCCTATCTGTACCTCCCTCTTTGACCCAAAATAGGAACAGCAGTGGCATTAATCACGGATCTGGTACCAGGTACTAGGCGAAGCTTTGTTTATACCTTGTTCCCTGAACCTTTCAACCCTGTGAGGTAGGTGCTGACCTTTTCAGATAAGGAAACTGAGGACCAGATAACTCGTCCAAGGCCATGCAGCAAGTCAGAGCTAGGGTTCAACGCCAGGCTTGTCTGACCCCAGCTCTGGCCCCTCTCAGGCCTTTCATGGATGCTTCGAACTCAGGGAGTCATTTATCAACTTCCTATATCCCCTCTACACTGATAAGGAAACTGAGGCCTGAAGAGGGAAGTGACTTACTCAACATTATATAATTAAATACAGATGAGTCCAGGAGCTTTAACTGGCTAAAAAGAAAAATAATGATAATAATAAAATAAAGCCCCCTTCGCTCCCATCTTTTTCTCCCTAAACAATATCTTATTCCCCATTTGGGATCCTACAGGGTGGCAGGGTTCTGCCGTCTGGCCGGGCCTCTCCTCACTGGTCTCTGGCAATTGCCCTCAGTGGCGCCTTTGTCCCCGCTGTGCACTCCACCAGGGTGCCCCCTCCACTCTGCCGGCTTGGATTTGCGCCCCCCCCCCCCCCCACCAAGAGCTTTAATTGAGCTTGGCCTCACTCCCTCTCTGAGCCTTTGCACTTTTCTGTTTCCTGAAAGATGGTCAGCCCCCTGCAGAACCTTTGCTGGGCTCTCGGCTTGTTGGTTTCTGATTTGCATCTTATCTCCACAACCCCTGCAGACTGGGAGCCGCCTGCAGGCAGTCCCCGGACTCAGAGCAATACACTCGCAGGGCAAGAGGCCCCAGAGAGCACCTGACCCAATCCCCTCAGCAGCGAGGAAGAGGCAGCTTAACTTCATTTGTCTAATGACAACAGCTACTCACATTTGCAATCACGCTTTAACAGTTTACAAAGCAGTGTTCACACCCATCAGCTCGACTGATGCTAATTCAACCAGCCTATCCTGCCAGCCAGCCTGGCAGCAGTGGAAACTCCATTTTTCAGAAGGGGAAACTGGGGCCCAGAGAGGGAAAAAAAAAAGTCCTTACCCAAGGACACACAGCGGATTTGGGGGCGGGGGTACAGCTGCAACTAGCCTTCAGTCACCTGATTTGTCCAGATCTCTCAATCAGATTTGATTAATAAACATCAATGGGGCACTTCCTACATGCTAGACATGGGGGAGGCAGGCCAGCTGTGAAAAGGCCTTGCTCTTCTAGAACCTTCCTTCTGCCACATAAGACCTATATAGGGACAAGATAATTAAGGTACTGATACATGCCAGGTAGACACTAAAACAGGGTGATGGGGCCTTGAGTGACTGAGGGGAGGCGGCTACTCTAGCCAGGGGAATCAGAGAAGTCCTCTCTGAAGACTGAAACATAAACATGACAGCTAAAACCTGGATGATGAGGGGTCCACCATGTAAAAGCGTGGAAAAAAGAGTTCCAGGGAGGAACTGCAAATGCAAAGGCCCTTAGGTGAGAATATCCTGAGCACCTTCTAGGAATAGTAGCTGAAGCACAGCAAGCAACCGGAGTGGGGAGCAGATTAGGTCAGGGAGAAAGAACATGGATTGTATTTTAAGCACAATGGGGAGGCATCGAGGATTATAAGGGGAGCATCGTTGTGTGACCTTAGGCAGTGCACTTACCCTCTCTGGGCCCCACTTGCCACGAACGCAGAATGAGGGCATTGGCTGAGGTGGTTTTGAGGCCACTTTCTGCTCTGACTCCCCGTTGTTGTGGATTCAGTGGAGACAGCAAGAGCTGTGTCCTCATCTCCCCCACACCAGTGGACGACAGTGAGTCCTGGGCCCCCTCAGCTCTCCCTGAGGCCTTCTTCCTGAGGGCTTTCTGAAAAGGAAATGTGTTATGCTGAGTGACAGACATAGAGGTCACCTCCCAGTGAATTAGGTCTCCGACTCCCATCCTAATGCCCCTTCTCTGCCCACATGCAGGACCCATGGGGGACACGGCCAGTGGTGGGTCAGACCACAGCTGGAGCCAGCGTGAGACCAGGGGGAGTTCAAGTGCTAGTTCTGTGTTCAAGTTCTAGTTTTGTCACTCATTTGCTGTGAGACCTTGGACAGGGCCCTTCCCCTCTCTGGACCTGAGCTGGCACAGGCAGATCTCTCCTCACAGATCCTTCCTCATGAAACTCATAGACTGGCACTGTCCAATAGGATGCAATACAAGCCCCAGACACGATTTTTTAATTTTCTAGTAACCACATGAAAAAAAGAAAAAGAAACAGGTGAAGTTTGTTTTAATATATTTATCTAACCCAGTATGTCCAAAATACTACCTTTTCAACATGCAATTAATGAACGATTTTACACTTTTTTTCATACTAGGTCTTTGAGATCTGGTGTGTATTTTATATTTTAGCATCTCTCAATTTGCACCAGCCACATCTCAAGTGCTCTGCTCTTAGCTACACGCGGCTAGTGGCTAGTGGTTACCATATTGAATAGCATAGATTTAGACACTGACGTCAATAATTACCCTATGGAGCAAAAAGTGCTCTTTAATACAGACTGCGCAAACGCTCGAGGGGCACGGGGGAGGAAGTCACCCCCTCCCTCCAGAGAAGGAAGGTTTCCTGGAGGAGGTGACAATTGAAAGACAAAAAAATCTTACTGACAACCAATATCTTTCCTCTCTCCTTTAAGAAAACGTTTTCTACCTCATGGTAAAAGTGGAACATACCCACTGGTAAAGAAATAAAGAAGATATAAAAAAGTTCAGAAGGAAAACAAAACCACCCATAACGTCCCCAGCCTGAGAGCCATTGCTAATGTTTTGATCCATTTCCTTTCAGGCATTTTTCTAGACACAAGTATTTTGCATATAACTGTAGTCTTACCGAATGCACAGTGCTGGGTCCTATTTTTTTTCTCACCTAGCACTGTGGGGCGAGCATTTCCCTGGGTTGTTAAAAACTCTCAGGCTTCCCTATTGCTATCAGCTGTGTACTATTCCAGGGATGGGATGGCCATAAAGCTGGCAACACTTTGTGCCTTGCAGGTACCTTCACCTAAAGGTACCTGCAAACCCAGCTCCGCTTTGGATGCCCCTCTGAGCATAGGGCCTGCAGGGATTGCGGCGAGGAGCAACCAGGAGAGGAGGGTCCCCTGAAAGTTTCGCTGTGCCTCACTCCGCACTACGTGCGGGCCCTGGGTCTTTGTGACTTGGAGCTGAAGGCTGGGCTGGGCTGGGCTGAGGCTCTGAGCAGCCAGACTCCCCACTGCCACCTGGCGGCCTCTGGAGTTAATGCACCCTCCGGAAGCGCCCACAGAAGGTAGAGGCCCAGGCCAGGAGGTGCTGGGCTCCGGGGGTTTCCACTTTTGACCCCTGGGTCTCCATCAGACTTTGTGATCAGCCTTCTGCAGTGGAGGTCATCTGTGTGTCTACTCTGGAGAAGAGCTTCCCTCCTGCTCTCATTCTGAAGGGCCATAGGTTTGCGAGAGGGACAGCCTGGGTTCGAACCCAGCTCCACCTTTTATGAGCCCTGTGACCTTGGGCTAGCCCCTCCACTTTTCTGTGCCTCAGTTTCCTCATCTGTAACAGAAGCTAATAATAGTGTCTTTCTCCTAGAATTGCGAAATGAGACATTACATGAAATGCTCACCATGGAGCCTGGTCCTCAGAAGGTGCTCAGTGTTTTAAATTATTTGACATCACAGGGAAACTAAATGCAAAGTTTAGGGGATGGATCTTATTTAGCCTCATCCTCTTTCTCTAGGTCTCTGCTCACGACCCTCCAGCTCCTGGAAGTTTTTCCTGAAACTCTAAATCTTCAATTGAGCCACTTTCTTGCTCAAAAGTCCTCAATGGCTCCCCGTTGCTCCTTGAAATAAATACAGACTCTGTAGCTTGATATTCAAGGTCCCTCAGAAATAGGACCCAGCCCACCTTCCCAGTCTTGCCTCCCACTGTTCACTTCTAGGTCCCCTCTGGTCCAGCCAAAGTGTCCTCAGTGCCCCAGGGGCACCCTCCGTTTTCCCACATCCAGGCTCTTCTCACACCCAGCTTCACCCCGGACCACATGCTCACCATCCTGTCTTCAGAATATTACTCAGCTTCCAAAGGCCTGATCACATACCACCTCCTCACAAGGAACCCTTCCATAGATCAACTCCCCCTCTCTCAGGGTCCTCAGCATCCTGATGGCACACACTGTAATTTCCTTCATCTTGTGTTCTTGCTGCCTCACGGAGTGGCAAGAGTCTGGCCTTTGGAGTTAAGGAAGGTACGTGTTCAAATACTGTGTGATCTGAACCTCTTTGAGCCTCAGTTTCTTTCTTTGCAAAATGGGCCCTAATCCTTACATGTTTGTTATGAGTACAGAATGAGAGGGCATAATGCAAAATGCCTGCCCCGAGCAGGTACCTGTAGGATGTTACTTTCCTTTTCCCATTAATTCGTGCTCTCTCTAGACAGGAAGCCCCTTTGGGGCAGACTGCGTTCTGTTTACCTCTGAACCCCAGAGGGCCTGGCATCTGGGGACACTGTAATTGATTGCTCTAGTGAGTTGCAACTTCTCTCCCAGCAGCAGAAAGAACCTGCTTGGCATTGGAAACAGGTGGTAAAATCCTCCTCAGTATCCATGAGCCATGGGAGTTACTACTTAGAGCCAAAGTCACGTCCCCCTGGGAGCAGTTCGTAGCCCAGGGTCCTGGTAGGGGACGGTGGGTAAGGATTCTGGTGGGCAGCGTGTCTCCACAGCCTGTTCCCACCCTTCATCTGCTTTGATCCTCACAACAATCTCATGAACAGGGCAGCCTTCCCTACTTTATGGTGGAGGAAACAGCAGCTGGGGGAGGAAGTGACTTAGCTAAGGTTACTCAACACACTCCTGAATGCTGGGCCAAGAGCCAGGTTTCCTGACCCCCCCAATGAAGGCCCTTTTGAAGCCCTTTTAAAAAGGCATCAGATTAAATGTTAGGAGACCCGTGTTCAAATCCTGATGCCGCTGTTTACTTTCTGCGTGGCTTTGGGTGGCTGTGTCAATTCCTGAACCTCGGTGTCCTTTCGGCGGGGCCCCCATTGGGAGATGAAAGGCGCAGGAGACGGGAACCGCCTCTGTAAACTGTGGGATGCTGGATCCAGGTAAAAGGTTGTTGAGGGGTGCCCATCTAGCCCGATAGAGGATGCTTTGATCTTTGCGCCACTCGGGAGTACACAGGGTTTTTATGGCCACTCACCTGGCCAGCCGTTTCCTGATTCACCTACCGCTTGGGGTCTGAAAGAGCTGTTTGGGTGGATGCCTGGTAACAGAGGTGCACCAGGTGGGGTTGCTGGGTGGGAAAGCTGGGCGCTGGGTGTGGAGGCGCTGAAGACCAGGAGGGCTGCCCTCCTCCAGGCACACTCAGTAAAGACCCAGGCTGGGCTGGGCACTGGGGTTGTGGGAGCACAAAGAAGGCTCAGGCAGTCTTTAAGGACCATTGCTCATGAACAGAAAAATCACAGAATCAGGTGTAGCTCAGCTCTCTGGAAAGGTTCCGGGGTAAGAGTGGAGCCCCAGCAGGGCAAAGATTCTAGCTGGTTCACATTGAAACAGGACCAGGCACGGGGAGATGTTCTAGAATTATATACCAGCCAGGAGAGTGGATGGATGGATGGATGGATGGGTGGATGGGTGGATGGAGAGGAGGGAGGATGATGACAAACAGGTATGCTTCCAGACAGTGATGACATAGGAGTTGTGATCATTCTCTGGATCATGAGAAATGGAGTCAGGACACATCTGGCAATCAAAAACCAGGAAGCTCTACTCTGTGATCAGGACTTAATAGAACCCAGCAAAAGGAGGCCTGAACATGACTTGTGATCATTCAGAGTTGAGGGCATCTCTAACCACTGAGATTATGAGAGTAATAATGATAGTTGTCATGGGCTATGCTGAGCATTTCACCAATGTGATCTCATTTACCCCTCAAAAAAATTCTCCCAGGGTGCTTACCTGAGGCTTCTGGGCCCTTCCTTCTCTCTGCAGACTGTTCCCCCCTGCACGCACCCTGACTGCCTGACTCTGCTTCTTGGGAGAGTCTGGGGTTGGCCCAGCCAACACTTCTATGCCACATGGACAGAGGAGAACATGCCACCTCACGGGCTCCTGACCAGTCCAAAGACCTGCTGCCCTTCGGTCTTGTGCTGTCCAGGGTCTCAGGTGGGTCGGAGCAGTGTCAGGACTAGAACTCAGATCTCCTGGGAGCAGGCATCAGGGGTCCAGGACAGGTTCTGAGAAGAGGAAAAGAGAAGGGGCTTTGAGGCAGTGGGCCCAAACTTCTCAGCCTTCCCAGACTTCCCTCGGTCAAGATGTGCCTCAATACAAGTGATGATGAGGATAGAACCGGAGAATTTCTAAATTTGGAAGAGCCTGGCATCAGCTTCTCCACCCCTCTCATTTTAGAAATGAAGGAACCGAGTCTCAGAGAGGGAAAGTGATTAATTCAAGGTCACACAGCAAGTTAGTGGTAAGATGTTCCCTGGGTTATGGAGTGGAATTAGCAAATGGCTTCAGACTTCCAACTATGGGGCTGGGACAAGGAGCTCAAGGGGAGTCCAAGGAGACCAGGCAGGTGGCTCTCATCTTTCTGGGACCATTGCGGAGGCTGAGTGAATGAAGTTCAGCGCCGTAACTGCCTGAGATAGCTTTGGAGAGCAGCCAGCTTGTCAATTCTACCTATTAACTAATAGTCTATTATTTTCCTCTGGGATTAATTTTTAAATGCAAACGGTATGTTTTATCACACATCTGAACACTTGACATCCACCGATCGCTGATCTTTGAGCGGGGGCCAGGCCTTCCTTCCTCCAGTGGTTCCAGGGTCCCAAGCAGCCCCAGGGGAACACAGGAATGGAGGGCCACGCGGCTGCACGTTCAAACCTCTGGTGCCTGAATCTGGATTCTGCACCATACCCATGACATATCTGGGAGGGGTGAGCAGTCGGGATAGCCTTAGGGGACAATGCTTGAAAATCAGGAGCCAGTCTTCTCCCTGCCCCGGACATTTTCCTCCACATAATTAATATCACAAAGAGAAGCTGAGTCTGCATTGGATTGTGGGGATTATGCAAATGAGGCCATAGAAAGGGAGATTTCCGAGCTCCTGATTGCTCTGCTTGCAGGAAAGGCCTGTCCAGGAAGCACCCAACACGGCCACAGCTGGGACAAGGACCATGGGGAGGCAGTTGGAGGGACCCTGACTTAATAGGGCCCAGCCAAGGGCCAGAAATTCTAGAGGGAATCTGGAGGCAGGTTTTCCTGGCAGAGAGGAGCTTGGACGGAGGCAGAGGAGAAAGGGTGAAGCCCTTGGAGTCAGCATCGGGTCTGAATCCCTGCTCTGCTACCTGTTGGCTGTGTGGCCCCGGCCGAGCCACCTCACTCCTGGAAGCCTTGTGTCACGTCATCTGCGCCACCCTCCCAGGGTTGAGGTGAGCACCAAATGAGATGACATCCATTAAATGGTGCTTCTCCTCTGTCGCCTGCTTCATGTGGAAAGAACATAACCATGAGTCACATAATATAATAATGGTAGTAGTATAAACAATATAATAACCTAACATCAAACTGTATGTAGACACATACACACATGTCATATAGCAGTGAACGCTTGAAGAGTACCTACAGGAGCTGGAGACTGTTCTGAGTTCCTTACGTACATCAGCTCATTTGGTCATAGCAGCCCTTTGAGGTAAGTACTAATGCACCCATTTTATGGATAAGGAAACTGAGGCAAGTTAAGAGACTTGCTAAAAGTCACACAGCTGGTGAGTTGCCGAGCTGGGATGGCTAGCTGATTCCTGAGTGTGAGCCCTGCAATCACGTTTCTCTCACCCTCCTCAGCTAAGGGAGGAGACCTGGGGTCTGGGCCTGGCTTTCCCTCAGAGTGTGGGGCCTAGGTGTCGTAATCTGGCATCCCCGGGAATGTGTGCGTAAGGAGGGACACATTTGTTATGTTCTCACCTCTGAGCAGAGCCTGGGTGGTTAGGGGCCCTCATTGCCAGCTGTTTATTTTTTTATTTTTTGTTTATTTATTTGACACAGAGAGAAAGACAGTGGCAGGCAGCGGGAGAGGGAGAAGCAGGCTCCCTGCTGAGCAGAGAGCCCGATGCGGGGCTCCATCCCAGGATCCTGGGATCATGACCTGAGCCGAAGGCAGACGCTTAACCGACTGAGCCCCCCAGGTACCCCTCATTACTGGCTGTATCGATGCCACAGAAGGGCCCTAACATTCATCAGGTTTGACCTGCCCATTTTACAGTCGGGAAACTGAGGCCCAGGGAGAGAGAATAACCCATCCAAGGTAGAAGCTGGAGTTACGAGCAGGTCTCCTCCCTGCCCCCACTCACACAGGTGAACAGATTTCTGAGCCACTAACTGCCTCACGGGCTGAGAATGTTTGCTGAGCTTGAGTCACGAGCTCCGAGCGAGACCCTGGGGTGGGGACAGGCACGAAAGCTGAACAGCCTTCACACTTGTCTGACCACAGAGAGAGGCCCAGACAGAGAGGGGAGCTCTGGGTCAGGTGCCGGGGCAGGGGGTAGGCTGTGTGTGTGGTGGGGCGGGGGGGGGGCAGAGGTGAACAGAGCCTGGGTCCTGCCCTCCAGGAACGCACAGCCTGGTGGGATAGTCAGACCCGTGACTGTCACACTCGCCACCGCCACGGTAGCATTTATCCAAAGCTTACCCTGTGGTGTGCATTGTGCTATAGGCTTTATGCTCATCCTCCTCATTAGTCTTCACCCCAATCACTGGCTGGTATAATCGTAATATATAAACCAATGATATAATAATAGTAGCACATATGGAATATAATGGTACAGCCCTATAGAATCATATCACATCTAGAAATCATAGCCATTTTATAGATAGAGGCTTTGAGACTCAGAGAGACTGAATCACTTGCCCAAGGCCACACAGCACTGCAGCAGGTGAAGGAGGGGGTCCTCACGCCCGCTTCTGCGGGTCCCCAGGGCCTGTGTTCTCCTACTATTCTGTCCAACGTGGTGGCCACAGGCCACACATGATACTGAGCAACTGAAATGTGGCTAGTACCAATTGAGATATGCCATAATGTAAATAGACACTGAATCTCAAAGACTTAGTAAGGAAAAAAAAAGAATGTAAGCTATCTCATTAATAGTTTTTTAAAAAATATTGGTGACATGTTGAAATAATATTCAAGATATATTAGGTTAAATAAAATGTTATTAGAATTGGTTTTACCTGTTTGACTTTTTTTTTCTTTTAAATGTGGCTACCAGAAGATTTAAAATTACCCACGTGGCGTGCACTTTAATCCTTCTGGACGGTGATAATAGGGCTTTCTGCAATGATACAAGGGACCATTCTGCATGGTCCACTATGGTATTACTAAGTCACAGATGGCCATCGAGAGCTTGGAATAGGACGATTGTGACTGAGAAAGTGAATTTTTAATTTTATTTCATTTAATTAATTTATCTTTCAATTTCAGTAGCCGCCTGTGGCTAGGAGCTGCCTACACACGGCGGAGCTCCAGACCATTATGCTTTTCTGCCCCGTGAAGACAAATAAGCACCCCCGTGCATTAGAGGATTCCTGGTAGATGTGTCTATACTGGGTCTGGGGGCTCAGTGGGTATTGCTGTCTCCGTGTAGCTGTGGAAATGGAGGCTCAGGGAGGTTTAGAGATTGCCCGGGGTCACACAGCTCAGGGGTGGTAGTCAGGACAGCCTCACTCCAAGCCCCAGGCTTGTCCTCAAGGTTTGTCCCCTCCTTTGCTGGGGAGACTGTCTCCAAGGACACTGGCCTGGAACCCCCCACCCTCCCCCCAGCCCCAGAGCCCGCCCCAGAGCCCGCCCAACCTCCCGTCACCCTGCCGGAAATGCTCAGATGGGATCACCTGCATCTGTCTGCTCTCAGGTACTGCTGACACCTGCCACAGGTCTCCTCGTCGCTTCCCCGCCTCAGCCCTCAGCACTTCACGCTCCATGGCAGCTTCTCCGCGCCGGCCACACCCTGTCTCGTCCCAATCCTCCAGCACGCTAGCCAGACCCTTTCCATCCTGTGCCATCCTCTTCTCCTGGAAGATTCGCCGCCTTGCTCATGACCCGCTGGATTTCCATGGCTTCTCAAACATCCCCCTCTACTTGAGGATGCAGACCCTGAACTCCTGTCTCATGGGGAAGCACTAACTGAACACCAGGCTGACGGTGGCCCGGATTCCAAGCCCAGCTCTGCCACCAAAGTCTGGGTGACTCTAGGCAAATCATGTCTCTCTGAGCCTCAGTTTCCTCATCTGTAAAATGGAAATAATGACCCCAAAGGGTTCTTCTGAACATGCAGTGTAGTAAGGGATGCAAAGAACCCTGTTAATTATCAAATGAAACACAAATAGGACAAAGGATTATGGCCCTCGCGGTGAACACTCACACGGCCTCCACCAAGCATTTTCATGCTGTCGTGGTTTGAAAATATGTCCCCAGATTCTTAGGTCCTCTTCCCTTCGGGAGGTGGAGGCTAATTCCCTCCCCTGGAGGATGGTCTGGACTTAGTGACCTGCTTCTAATAGCACAAAGCAGGAGGGATGCTGTGTGACTCCGGAGACTAGGTCATAAGGAGGCATTTGACTTTCTCCTCTTGTTTGGATCATTCTAGGGTAAGTCAGCTGCCATGTCTGAGGACACTCAGGTACATATCCGGGGGCCCAGGTAGAGAGGAGCTGAGGGTCCCGCCATCGGCTGCATGAGGGAGGCATCTGGCGAGTGGACCCTCTACCTGCAGCCAGACCCTCATGTGACTGCAGCCCTGCTGACGTTCTGACCATGACCTGGTGAGACCCTGAGCCAGAACCACGCATTGAAGCCACTCCTGAAGTTCTGACCCACAGAAACCGCCATATAATAACTGGTTGTTGTGTTAGGCCAAGAAGTTTGGGGGATAATCTGTTACACAGTAATAATGAAAACACACATAGAATCACATTTAACTTTTGTAACATAATGATGTAGGTGATATTATCCCCATTTTACAGATGAGAACACTGAAGCTCAGAGAGGAGAAGATGCTTGCCTAAGGCCACTCAGTAAGGATGTGGTGGACTCGAGACCTCAGCCCTGGCCCATTTGAATTAAGAGCTGTTATGAGTGGAACCGTGTGCCATACACCTCCTAGAGGGGCTCCCATGATTGAATACAGGCCTTCCTGGGCTCCATTATAAGCTGGCGGAGTCCCAAGAACAGGGGCTGTAAACTACACATCTTGGCCTCATCCCCATGCCTGGCAACCAGTAGGTGCTCATTAAATGCGTGTTTGAATGAGAGACAAGACATTTGGATCACGTGTGGCCCTGGACAGTTCCCTTGGCTGAACTCATCCAGACGTCCAGGGGTCTGAGGAAAGATACAAATGGAGTTCCTCATACCATATATCTGAACATTTAAAATGTAAAAAGCAGGGATGCCTGGGTGACTCAGTCAGTTAAGCATCTGCCTTCAGCTCAGGTCATGATCCCAGAGTCCTGGGATCGAGTCCTGCATCAGGCTCCTTGCTCAGCGGGGAACCTGCTTCTCCCTCTGCTGCCGCTCCCCCTGCTTGGGCTCTCTCTCTCTCATTCTGGCAAATAAATAAATAAAATATTTTAAGAAATAAACGACATTTAAAAAGCAAACCAATCAACAGTAAATGAGTTATGACAAATATACCTTTGTCATAACAAAATATAAAATATGTATAATTTATGGTTTCTATATGACTGAAAGTCAGCAAAATATCAAAGATTATTGGATCGAATTATTACCACACGTCTGGGCTATCTCTTGAGGGGCTGATGATATTTGAATGAGTGATAAAATTTCATAAAACCCCCCCATGACTCATAAATTATATATCTACTCTATCAATTTTATTTTTCTTGCCTTTATTTCAGCAAAATCCGTAATTGTGTTGTTATAATCAAGATTTTTCACATAATTTCTGTTCTGCTGATAGTAATGTGAAATTAGACAACCTTTCTCAAGTCATTGTATTTCTTAGATGGTTTTTAATTAATTTCAGTTTGGGAAACACTTGCTCTGTTGAGAAGGTAGCAACAAATTGTCGATAATATTTTTAAAGCAATATTTAGATTAGGAAATGAGCCATGAATTTTACATGGCAAGCTTGAATGTTATAGTGGGGTTGCATAAGTTATGATTATTATGGAAAATATTACAAACAGTTGAAGTTCTTCATATAAATCCCATCATGTGTATCTCGATTTTTACTATCAAGGCAATATCTAGACCCAACAGTCATGGAAGCAACCGGCATCATGCTTTAAGCTTGTTACATCTGGACCTCCATATATACAAATGTAAGAGTATTATGAATTATTTAATATTGTGATATCTTGAAATGTTCTTCAGCTGTGCAACTCTTGTGGATACCAGGCCCTTTTTGGAGTAACCTCGGGAACCATAAGCTGGAACATGAAGAGAAGCAAGGAAATGCATGCTTGGTCCCACTGAGCACTGACGGCATTTGTACCGATAGGAAGGACTTCACAAGTGAATTATTTTGTCTTTTCTCTTACCTAAGAGCAAAGGCTTTCCTCACCCTGCTGAAAGCCTCCCCCTGCGCTCCAAGGCAGCGTCCCCCTGCAATGTCGGCCGCCCCACAGCCCACAAGCGTTGGTGGCATCTGGATGCAGCCGTCCTTTGTGTCGAGGACACGGAGCGAGAGATGAGCAGAAAGCGTTTTCCTCGCCTCCCTGGGGCCTGAGCCGCGTCAGTCACGAGAGCGGATGTTGATGGTGAGGGGCTGTGCTGGGGCCAAGTGACCGGGGCTCCACGTGTTCCTTAATCAATTGTTTGCGTCTGTGACATGGGGGTCTCCATGTCCCTCCTGTGTGGTCTGGTAGGGCTGTGGCTGGTGCGGGGGCTGGCAGAAACCCAGAGGGTTTCCAAACTTTCATAGCGAGAGGGCTCATGTTCGCCATTCTAGTAATTCCTCTTTTTATAATTATTTTATGAAATGTTCTAAGACAAATAAGTTTCTCTCATTTCTGGCCTAATTTTAGTGCCATTGCTTTATGAAGCATCGACTGTCATTGCAGAAGAGCATTTTACATATTGGCATCTGTATCGTTGCGAGTTATAAAACTTTTTTTTTAATTGTGGTAGAAAACACATAATATAAAATTGACCATCTTAACCATTTTTAAGTTTAGTCGTTTAGTATATTCATGGGCTTGTGAGACGGATCCTGAGAATGGTTTCGTCTTTCCAAATGGAAGATCTATACCCTTTCAACAACTCCCCCCACTCCCCAGCACCCCGACCCCAGCCTCTGGTAACCACCATTCTGCTGTTTCTATGAATGTGACCACTTTAGATACCTAGTTTCTAGTAGTTCATTTTTATTGTCTTTTATAAAACTATCAGTAGTCTACAACAGATCGGAAATTTGCAAAACAACACAGTCCTCCCCAATGGTAGTTTGAGAAGCACCGCTCACAAAGGGCAGAGCCTAGGACAGAGTCCTTCTTGCCCAGGTGGGTCTAAAGGCATTTCAGATTGACTTTGCTGGACCTCAGTTTCCCGAGTGTAAAAAGGGGTGACAGAGTAGTAGTGCTCTGAAGGGCTCTGAAGCCACATCACCCCAGGATGCTCCAGTGATTGGAATTCCCCCAGTCAGGACTGGCTGACTGGCCGGGCAGCCACCCTCCGTCCCCTCCCGGTGGGCTCTGCTCCAAGTCCCATTTCACGCACTGAGGACTCTTTTGTCTCCACTGACACCTGGTTTCCTGCCTCTGCAGTCACATAAGGGCCTTCTCATGGATGACACATAAGGGCAACTTCCACTGCTCATGTCCTGGCCAAAGGTTCACAGCACTCCCCCCACCAAATCCACATTCCTCTTCAGTTGACTATCACTCCTGTTTGCCATGATTCACACGAGGGTTAATGAGGGTGCAGCCAAGGAGGGGGGCCACCCCATGCTAGAATTTCAGAGCTGAAAGGGACTTGATTCTATTTTTTCTCTTATTTCACAAGTAATACACAATCATTGCAAAACAACGCCCAAAGATGGTAAAGGCGGTATGCTTATATTCTTCTTTAAGATCTTATTTATTTATTGGAGAGAGAGAGAGCAGAGCGAGAGAGCACAAGCAAGGGGAGCAACAGAGGGAGAAGGAGAAGAAGACTCCCCACTGAGCAGGGAGCCCCACGCTGGGCTTGATCCCAAGACCCTGAGATCATGACCCGAGCCGAAGGCAGACGAGTTAACCTACTGAGCCACACAAGCGCCCCTATAAACGTATACATTTAAAAGCCACCCATACTCCCAGCATCCATTGATAATAACCTTTAACATTTCAGTGAATATTTTGCCCATTTTTTCAAACTTACATTTTAAAACAACAACATTAACAGGAATGTGTTACCTATGTTGTTTATAATCTGCTTTTTCCATTCAACATTTTTTCTGCATCTGAATGTATATTGCTGCCTCATCAGTGTGAGTGGCTGCCGAGTATTCCCTTGTGTGTATGTTTGGCAGTTGACAGGACCAATGTCCTTTGATTGAACACCTATTCTCTCTCTCTCTCTTTCTCTCTGTCTCTCTTACCTGCTTCCTCACTGTTATAAACAATAAGCAACATTCCTGAAGTCAATTTTTTCATCTTTTCCTCAGAATGAAATTCCAGAAGTGGAGTCTCTAGGCCAAAGGATATGCATACTGTATTTAAAAGACTTTGGCGGGGCGCCTGGGTGGTGCAGTCGGTTAAGCATCTGACTCTTGGTTTTGGCTCAGGTCGTGATCTCAGGGTGGTGAGATTGAGCCAAGTGTCGGGCTCTGCACTGAGTGCAGAGTCTGCTTGAGTTTCTCTTTCCATCTCCCTCTGCACCCCATCCACCCCAATTCTCTTTCTCTCTTTCTAAGATAAATAAAATGAATACATCTTTAAAAGACTTCGGCTATAGGGTCTGACAGTATTGATGAATGTCGCCTTCAAGAGTATCAAGAGTGCCAATTTCAGCTCATGCCTGCCAGCACTGGGTATTATCACTTTTTGTTTCATTGTTGTTTTAATTTGTATTTCTTTGTAGGATGTTGGACATGTTATTATGCTTATTGGTCAATTACACTGAAAAATATTTTGGAGCTTATCTATCCAGCCCTTTATTTTGACAGCTATGAAAACAGGCACAGAGGTGAGGAGCTTCTTCCCCAAGCAAGGTAGGGATAGCCCAGAATGGAAACCAGATTTTCCAATGCTTGGTAAAGGAGGTTTTCCCATGATCCTGCGGTCCCTTGAGTTGACAGAGGGAGATGCAGTGTTATGAGTCAAGAATGGAAAAGGCTCCGCCTGTGTTCCATGTCACTCTGCGGCATGAAATGAGTAACTCCTCCTGTCTGTGCCTCAGTTTCTCACCTGTAAAATGAGGAGGCTGAATGAGTCAGTTGTGCAGCTCTTTTTTGCCTCTAAGATTAGGCTATCCTACCATCTCCAAGTTCCTTCCCATTGCTAATAGTTATAATGAAAATCTTACACGTGCATAGCCCCTTCCGGTTTACAAAACATTTCTGTGAAGTAGAGAGGAACAGTTGTGTCATTAACTCCATCTCACCAATAAGCCAACGGAGGTTCAGAGAAGCTCACATGGCTTGACCTGTAAGAACCACCACAACTTGGGGGCAAATCCCCTAGCCATCCTCTGAAACACATTCTAACAAGATAGTTGCCTCGAAACTTCCATTTAGAAAATCTGGATCCACCAATGTCTATCCCCCTGGCACCTGTTCATTCAACTACAAAATCCATGGAGCACCCACTGAGTGCCAGGCTCTGTGTCAGGGGAGGGCGTATAGAGATGAGCAAGGAGCTTGTACTCTGGGGAGGGAGACACACCAAAATGGACCCTTTCAATAGAAGGCAGTAAGTACTTTGAAAGAGGGCAACGTGAGGGTGGTGGGAGCCCACCCGGGGAGATGAGAGGCATCAGGGCAGGCTTCCTGGAGGAAGCGATGCCTGACTCTTATCTTCAAGAGAGAGTAAGTGATAGACAGATGAAGGACAAAGAAGGGATTGGGGTCAGAGAGAACAGTGTGGGCAGAGATCTAAAGACAAAAACGGGAACAGCACCTGCGGGGAATATTAAAAAGGTCACGGAGCTTGGATTCAATCCAGTAACTGAGCAAACTGAGAAATACTTATTTATTAATTCATTTCAAAGTAGCAATAATAAACCCATTACATGTTAAAATAAATAATAGATTTTTATTAAAGATAACTGTACTTTCCAATATAAAAGTCTTTAGTGGGCAGAGTGACATTGTTTTAAATCCTGGCAGATCTATTTTATGTCTGGCTTATTATCATGAAAAACTTTTGATCTCACAATCTCCCCGAAGGGGTCTTGGGAATCCATACTCTGAGGCGGATGAATGGATGAGGGCATTCTGGAGGCACAGGGCCAGCGAGGAGGTGGTTTTGTATCCCATCCCCTCCTGGGAGCAGGGCAGTGCGATGACAGAGGGCCAGGGGAGGAGGAGGAGGAGGAGGGAGGCTCACAGGTGTTCGTGGGGCTGGGATGCGGAGCCTGGGTGCCTGCTTAGCTGTTGGGTGCTGGCTGCTGAGCCAGGGCTCTGGTGGAGGAGCAAGTTTAGGTAGGCGATGATAAATCGTGTTTGGAACTTTGGGGGCTCAGAGTGTCTGTGGTCCCCCACAGACTGGCGCCTGGGCCTTAGAAGGGATGGGTTTGGGTGGGAGAGAAAGTGCCACTGAGGACGAGGGGAATGGTCCCCAAGCTGGGGTGCACCTACCGCTGTTGTGGGACCAAGGGGAGAGGGTGGTAAGGGGTGTGTGTCTTGGGCTGCTCACCAGACAGCCAGGAGCCATGGGGGGGTGGTGCGTAGCTGTGGGGTTCTGTCTCTTCCCAGCCATGCTGAGCTGCATAATCCAAGCCAGCTCCATGGAGGACCAGCCAAGGAGAAGCTTAGTGAGGGCTCAGCTCGGAGGGGAAGTGGGGACACGGTGAGGGGTGAGCTGGGGGCCCAGAAGCTGAGTTCTGGGGAGGTGGTGCACGAGGTGTTCAGGGGTGAGAGACATTCAGGAGAGAAGCACATTCAGGCCTTCAGTGATGAAGAGACTAGAGAGCGTTCGCCTCATCTTTGAATTTCTGCTGTGTTTCGAGAATTTGGACACCTTGCCAGGTGGAGGCAGAGGCTGAGGTAGCGATCTCCAAGATGGGCCCTTCTGGCATTAAGCCGTGGGCCCGACCTCAGCTCTCTGCACTGCTACTGTTCTGTGGGGTCTCTTACGGTGGAGCTGGGTTGTGCGAATGCCAGCCCCAGGCTGCCCTGGTCCTTCCTCAGGCAATGGGGTGAGCCCCCCCCACGTGCTAGCCCCACGCTGGCGCAGCTGGCCCCGGGCCCTCACGTGATGTCAGCAGTCCGCTTGCCTCGATTTCCCTCCTCAAGGGCTTTGTCCTCAAACATTCTCTCCCCAGGTGTTGGCAAGAGGGCTTCCTCCGTAGTAAGCCAAGGAAAAAAGAGGACTCCCTCTTCTCAATATTTGTCCACAGAATTCCTGGACAGATTGTTGTTGCCTGGACATGAGTCACGTGCCCACTTTTGAACAGGTTACCACGGTCTGAGACTAATGGACTGTGCTGACTGGCCAGGCCTGGGATGTGTGCCCACCCTTGGACTGGGAGGTGGGATGGGTGGGGGCCGCAGTGTCAGCCCCTCCAAAATGACATAGACTGCCAGGAAGGATAAGAGTTCCCCAGAGGAAATCTGGGAGACTGCTGCCAAGAGAAGGGGCTAGGCCTTGGGCCGCTGACAGCCATTCCCTCAGGCTGAAGCCCACGGAGCCGAGGGTCTTCCTTGCCCATACGTAACAAGCGTCTAGCCCCCTCCCTTACATGTAACATAGAGCCGGGGTCCCCACATAGCACTTGGGCGTCGGTCAGACTTGGCTTCCATCTCGGCTCCCCAACCCCTGGCTGTGTGACCTGGAGTGAGTCATTTCTCTCTGGGCCTCAGTTTCCTCCTCTGTGGAAGGGAGGAGAGGACACAGAGGAGAGGCCGTGTGAAGACAGACGTGGAGACTGGAGGGACGCTGTCATCAGCCAAGAAATTCCAGGAGCCACCACAAGCTGGAAGGGGCAGGGAGGGGTTCTCCCTTCATCTTCAGAGGGAGCGTGGCCCCGCCACACTTCGGTTCCAGACCCGGGCCTTGGGACCTGTGAGATGCTCTGCTTCAGTTCTTTCAAGTCACCTAGTCTGTGGCTATTTGTCGCAGCAGCCCTGGGATACCGATACACTATCGGAAATTTTATTTACTTTTTGTTTTATTTTTTATTTTATTTATTTCTGTGTTCATTCCCCATGCTTGTCCCCAAGGGATCAGCTTCATGAGGCCAGGCGCCACCTGTCTTTGTCACTGCTGTGTCCCTAGTATCTGGAACAGGACCTGTTGCATAGTAGATGCTCCCGAAACATTTGGCTAAATCAAAGAATGGGTGAATGCATGAATCCCCCACCTGGCATTCTTGAAGGACATTTTCTCAGCCTGGCCCCAACCGGCCATTCCAGTCAGGCCCTTCCCAGACCCTTCCTCCCACACTCCCCAGGCATTTTGCTTTGACAAATGGCAGTGGTGACAGGCCATGTTCCCATCCCCTTCTTCCCCCCAGACACCCCCGCTATCCCTACAAGGACAGTGCAGTCTGGTGGAGACGAGCTCAGAGGTGTGGGGACCCCAGACCTGCTTTAAATTCTGGCCCTGGCTTGCCCAACAACATCACTCAGACTGGTCCTTTAGCTCTCAGTTTGTTCCTCTGGAAATGGGGATAGGAACCCCATCCTTTCAGTGCCTAGAACACAGTAGGTGCTCAATAAATGGTAGCTATAGTCAACTCTCCTTGGACATCCTATCTTCCCCACGAGGCTGGCCTGAGTCTTTTCCTCCTGCAGGAAGCCCTCCCAGACCACTCCCACCCTGACCCCAGCTCTCCACAGCTGACCCTCTGAATGGCTCTCTTGCTGCTCAGCACAGTCTGCCTGGGATCATTAATTCTCTTTTTGTGCATACGTGGCCCGTCTCCCTGGTTGCCTCAGCCGTTGGCCATGTTTTAATGAGGATTTCTCTTTGTGAATAAAGAAGTAGGCCTTTGATCTCCCTTCTGGAATTGGCTGTCTTTGATAGTCTGCACTGAGTAACTGCTGAGAGCCAGGCCAGAATTCAAGTCTGGGCACTGCTGCTGCTGGCTCTTGGACCCTTGGCAGGTGGCCTTCCTTCTCCCAGCCTCAGTTTCTCCTTAAGTATAAAGGGCTCATGCTGAGCAGACATTCTGTTGTATGTAAATTTGCTAATCCATGAATTCAGCGAAAAGTCACCTTAGCCTCCGTTTCTTTTGTAATAGCTGCTTCTTAAATTTCAACTACAAATCAGCAATTATCCCCAGCTTACTGATGAGGAACAGTGAGGCCAAGAGAGGTAAAGTAACTTGTCCAACCCCCTCAACCGGGTATGGATGGGATAGAGGCAGGATTTAAACCTTGGTTGTCTAATTCCTAGCCTCATTCCCGTTACCCTCACCCCCCAAGGCCAAGGTTAACGGGGAATGCTGTGGTCAGCTGGTGGCATCTTGGGGTGAATCAGAATCAGGACCCCCAGGCTCACTGTGCTCTGAGAAGGGGAAATCTGAGAGCTTTGGGCAAGAGGTCAGGTTGGGTGATTGAGATGGGGGTCTCTGGGGGCACAGTGCATGGGAGGTTTGTCCAGGGAGGCTGGAAGAGACACCAGGATTTGGAGGAAGAACCGTTTCCAAAGGTGAATAAAGTTCTTATATAACTTCTCCAATCACTCAGTGGCCCTGGTTCTTGGGGATGGAATGTTTGTGAGACCATGTACCCCAAGCTGGGTACCTTGGACCTTCTGAGAGGCATGGCCCCTTTCCTGAGCCTCAGTTTCAGCATCTGTAAAATGGTCGGAGTTGGGCCAGCGGGGGTGTGTTTGTGTAGAGGACAGCATCTGGCCTCTGATATCCTGGATTCCAGCAGTCCTGGGCTCAGGGCCTCACAGGGCTGGGAAGTGGGGGGTGGGGGCAGCTGGTCCACAGTTCCCTCCTTGGAAGGGATTCAGCCTGGACCTCAGCTGCTATCTCCCCTTCCACATCCCAGAGCCTCCCTCCCCTTCGCCTGGCTCCTTCCTCACACCACCAGATAAACCTCAACCATGGGGGGAAAATGAGTGTTTGGGGCCAGCCATCAAGGGGCAGAAACTCAGTGTTTGCTTCTCTTCCTGTTCTGGGGTCCATCCTGCTCTGGCCCATTTAATACCGACTGTGGCTGCCATTATTGAGCACCTACTGTGTGCCAGGCCCGAAACTAACGTGTTGAATGTGTCCTCTCATCAAACCCTCAGAATGACCCTCTCTGCAGGTGCCCACTTCACGTTTGAGGAGAGGGAGACTGGGGGAGCGCTGTGACCAGCCTGAGGAGGTGAATCAGAGATAGCAGAGTGGGGCCTGGGGCCTGTGTCAGGGGTCCCCCAACTCCAGGACCACAAAGGTGCTGGACAAGCAGCCAGAGAGGTGACTTTGGCCCCGGTTCTGCTCCTACCCTCAAGTACGTCACCCTCCTGCTCTGAACCTCAGCTTCTTCATCAACAAGACAGGACAAATAACATTATCTATCTACTCCTCAAAACTATTGTGAACAGTTCCAAAATCAATAACAGCTAACACTGTGGGACACTTAAATGTGAACTAGACACCATTCTAAGTGCCTCTAAGTAATGATTTAATTAATTTAGTGCTCAGTACAACCCTATGAAGTGTTAATATTACCCCATTTTACAGGTGAAGATCTTGAGGCCCATAGAGGTTAACTGGCCCAAGGTTGCACATGGAGTTATGGGGCCCGGGACCAGGGGGCAGGACAGAGCCACGACTTTATGAGGTCTGTGACCTTGGGCAGATCACCTTCTGTCCCCGGGCCTCAGTTTCCCCATCTGTCCAAGGGTTGTTGTGAGAAACAGAGGTGTTGGAGAGCCTTGGCTGAGGGAACCGCAGTTACATGGATGAGCGAATTGAGATTCGGCCCCAAGCTGAGATCCCAGCTCTGCCATGTAGCAGCTGGGTGGCTCTGGGTGAGTGCCGCCTTGCTGAGCCCATTTGTCAAACAGGGTGCTGCAAGGAACACAGAGGTCTGCATACAAAGGGCCCCACTGAGGGCCTGGCACTTGAGGGAGGACCTTGGATCACAGCCCCTCTCCTCCTCCCCTGTCCGTTTGCCCCAGCCTGGCTTACGGGTGTGGGAAGGGAAGGCACAGGGCAGGCAGGGATTAGCCTGGGGTCCCCCTCCTGGGGCGGTGCTTTTAACCGTGTTCTCCTGCCGGCTCAGCCCTGCCCCCTCCCAGGCCCCGGGCCAGGCCTGTGTTTGCCGTGGGGATCTGGGCTGGCCAGGCCGGTCTTTCATTCCTGGGCAGCTTTTGCTTGCTTTCTGCTGTGGGGCCGGCCGGCCGGCTATGCCCGGCTCCCTGGGAGCAGATGGGCCGCAGTGGGAAAGCTCGGCGCTGGCCCTAAGAGGATTGGCGTCTTTCTTCCCACCCTTTGTGCCGCTCCCTGAGGCCGCCTGAGCCCAGACCACAAAGGCCGCTTGTTTGACTGCCTCTGGGGGCGCAGGGGTCACAGCTGACAGCGGCACCCCGTGTGTGCTGGAGCGCCCGGAGCACCCAGGCTCTGGGAAGGACCAGAAGTCCTGGCTAACCCCTGGGGTTAGCAGAAAGCACGCTTCCACGCAGGGAGTAGGGGCGATGCTTAGGACGCGTTCAGAGAGGGTCTGCGTCCCCGCTCATCACCTCGCTGAGAGCCTGAGACACGGAGGGGTTAGGGCAAGTTAGTGCCCTGCCCGTTCTTGCGTCCGGGGCCCCCAACACCCAGCTTTTCCCTTCCATCTTCAAAATGTGCTCTCCCTTCTCTGCGGGCTCATTCCTCATGAGAGTGGGGATCGGGAAAACCTGCGGAAGGAAGGTTGGGACAGCAGAAATGGGAGGGACTTGGCAGGCTGCAGCCGAGAGACGAGGGAATCTGAGACCAGGCTCCAAGTGAGAAGTGGCCGCTGCGGAGAGGAAAGGGACAGGGATTATCTCACTGATGGGAGAATTTATTACAATTTTTATTTAGGGGCACCTGGGTGGCTCAGTTGGTTAAGCGTCTGCCTTCAGCTCAGGTCATGATCCCAGAGTCCTGGGATCGAGCCCCGTATCGGGCTCCCTGCTCAGCCCAGTTTGTCCTCTCTCTCTCTCGATCACTCTCTCTCTCAAATAAATAAATAAAATATTTTTTAAAAATACCAAAAAAATAAAATAAAATTTTTATTAAAAAAAAAAACAAAACTGTTGAGTGCCTGCAGAGGAAACAGAGAACTAAGATCAGATCCCCAGGGAGACAGATTTGAATGTAACGGACTCTAGACCAGGGGTGCTCCGCCTTGGAACTACGGACATTTTGGGGCAGATAATTCTTTATTGTTGGGGCTGTCCCACTAGCTCTCAGTAGCAACTCCGCACCCCCCCAGCTGTGTAACAAACCACATCCCCAGACATTGCCAAATGTCGCCTGGGGAGCAAAATCACCTCAGTTGAAAACCATTGGTCTGGACAACAATTCTGTCCTTCATCTGTTCATGTATTCGACATGTTTCCCGAGCTCCGAGTGTGTGCGGGGCGCTCTTGTAGGACCTGCGGCTTCAGCTGTGGGGTTCCAGATGTTGAGTTCATGCCCATTACATTTGCCTGCTGGAGGAGGGAGGGAAATATGTCATGCATGGATAAAATTGGGGGTCAGGGTGACCAGAAGGCTCCGAGAAGGCAACATTTACCCAGGCCTGGAAGGATGATTAGAAGGTACTGGGACAGAGAAGATGGAAAAGAGGGACATTTTAGGCTGAACAACATGCAATGGCCATTCCGGATTTGTTCCCCAGAGGTTCACGGAGGGCCTGTTGTGTGGGGGGCATCTCCGAGGGTGCAGATGGACAAAGACAGGCCCTTTCTGGCACGCAGAGAAGGGTCTTCACCCTATCTGGAGGCTGCAGAGGGATCAGGAAAGACTTCCCAGAGAAGGGAAGACAGGAGCCAAGTCTTGAGGCTGAGCAGGCAGGGGAGAGAGAGAGGAGACAGGGGAAGAGGGCACAGTCCCGCGCCGCCCCCCCCCCCCCCCACCCCGCATCAGCCGGAGAGCCGGAGAGCGCCCGAGGCTTTGGGGGAACGGCAAGGTGTCTGCTGGGGCAGGAGCACAGCATTCTGACAGCAGAGGGAAGCAGATGAGGCTGGAATGGGAAGTGGGGTGGAGTGAGACACAGCTACAGAGCCTGGACTTTTATCCTGGGGGTGCTGGGCAGCCATGCGGGGTATTTGAGCAGGGGAGTATTTTTATTTTAGAAAAATCACTGTGGCTACAGTGAGGAGATGGGGTCTGTGGGGAGCAAGTCGAGAGATAGGGGCTAGTGGCAGAGGTTCAGGAATGAGATTAGAGTGTCAGTGAGTCTGGAGTGGAGGGGGGCAGATCCCCGCAGACATGTAGGAGGCGAAAGCATTAGGGTATGGGCTTGAATGTGGGGCCAAGTGAGCTGGAGGCAGCATCTGGGCAGACTGGGGGTGCCTAGCAGTGCAGCCCTGAAACAAATCACCAGATAAAAGACCAAATAGAGAAAGACATGCCCATGAAATCTCAGAATACAAATTATTTTTGAAACTTGCTCTCATGCATCATCTTTAAATATTAATAACCAACATTTTTTAAGAGCTTAATGCTGTGCCAGGCACTGTTCTAAGCACTACATGTGCATTAACTCGTTAAGTCCTTACAACAACCCCGGAAGGGAGATACCTTCTAGCATCTCCGTTTTGCAGAGAAAGACACTGAGGCACAGACACAGCAAGGAACTTGCCCAAGTACACACCTAGCAAGTGACTGAGCCAGGATTTGAAGTCAGGCAGTCTGGTTCCTGAATCTTTACTATCTGCTGTTAATACTGGCAACATGAGGTTTGTTTAAAGTCTGCTTAACTTCAGCTATTTATAAAGTCCTGCAACCTTAATATAAAAGTAAAAAAAAGCAACGGCATTAGATTTTATAGGTTGTGGAGGAATATAAACTGGAAAATCACCTTCTGGAATCTCAGGGAAACCCTACACCTTGGCAGTGACTACTGCCACCTGGTGGCAGTGTACCCCAAATGGAGGCGCCATGATAAAGGCCAAAGCCCAGTATATTTGGGTGTCGCATTTATGAACCCCGAAGCCAGGGTGATGAGAAGTTGCTAATACAGCTAGTACTGTTGTAAAAATGTGTCTTCTCTTGGACAGAAAGAAAGAAGTGAGGCTCCCATCCCAATGCCCAGCCTGCAGGGTGTGGGCTCTAAGGGACTATGATTGTGGTACTTGGGATTGGGGTTGCCAGACCCCATCCACACCCCTTCATCAGTTCCCTAGACAACCAGCGTCAGGCATTTCTGAAACAGCTGGTGGGAGCTAGGGATGGGGTGGGGTGTTACTCTGCAAACATGGGCTGTACCCATGACCCCGACCTTCTAATCCCAGGGCTTAACTGACTTCATTAACTCCAGGGGGCTCAAAAGAGACCCCCCAAATCATTCTCTGTCAAACCACATTCATAAAAGTCCCATTCCTGAGGGTTGTGTAGGAAAACCTCCTGCCTAAAGGCAAGGGACTGGAGGTGGTGACCCTTGGATGTGAACCATCCGTAGGCTAGTGACAGGGCAGGATCGACCCCCCCCACCCCCGGCCTGCTGAAGGGCAGCGAGGGAGAAAACTGGGTGAAAGCAGAGCATGCTGGGTAGCCTGGTCAGGAGCTGAGCGGTCCAGCCTCCCACCCCCCACTGTGGTTACCATGACAACCGAGTGGGGGAGGGAGGAGGAGAGGAGAGACCACTTGCCCCTCAGACAATGGGAACCTATTCCAGATCACCCTTGGCCTTGTCTTCAGGGACTTGGGGTGGTCAGGAGTCCTGGGTTCTTCATACTCTGCAGTATCAGGATTTGGGGGAGTAGCCTTAGCTCAGGCCAGGCCTGGTGAACCCAGAATGAGGGTCACAGATAGGATCCCTGCCCCTGAAAAATCCCAACCCAACCAGAGCCTCTTCCCTCCCGAGCTCCCCGATGAACTAACATAGGCTAATGCCAGGCGAAGTTCGGTTCATATTCTGAGCCTCCCCCCAACACTGAAGAACTTGACCTGGTAGTGGGGGATGAGCAGCAGGCGTGGGGAGGAGGTAGCAGTCACTTTGGGGACAGGCCAAATATTTTATGAGTAATTTAATATCTGGAGCACGAACCACTGAGCAGAGAACCCATCAGCTGCCGGGAGCAAGGAGCTGGTCTGGTCCTCATAATGCAGGGGAGAGGGATGGGGATGACGCGGGGCTACAGGGAAGTTAACCCTCTGAGGGCCCTGGGAGGGAGCCAGGAGGGGGCAGGGCAGGTCTCCACTCACGGTGTACCCGCCTGGTCCAGGATACCATGCACTTCTGATGCGTGGAGCACTTGAACTCGGGAGAGAAGGTTTGCCCTGTTGAGAGTCAATGGCGTTGAGACACATGGACCTGAGTTGGCCTCCTGCTACGTGTGTGACCCTGGACTGATGACTCCACCTGTTTGAGCCTCAATTTCCTCATTGAGAAAATGAGGGTGATAATAATGGCACCTACATCACAGATAAGAACTCGGTGACGGCAAATACAAAGAATTTAGTCTCATGTCCCGGACACAACAGGCACTCAGTGAAGACACCTGCCCTCGTGACTCTGATGCTGTGTGAACCTCCGGACAGATCTTCAAAGTTCCCAAACTTCCTTCGTGGGGGCCTCCCCACCCCCTCGCTATGTTCTGGGCCCTTCCTTCCTGGCCCTGGGGTAGGGCCTAGTGGGCTTTCATCACATCTACACAGCGGTGGTTGGGTCTCTCTTGACAAACCTGCTTTAGCACCTCCTGAGAGTTTCTGGGGAGGGGTCCTGCCTAGCCTGGTGGCCTAGGGTCCTGTCCAGGCCCTAGACACAGGCAGGCCTGGGTCAGAATCCCAGTCAGCCACATTCTGGCTGTGTGACTACAGGCAGGCGCTGCACCTCTCTGGGCCTTCATGTCCCTATCTGCAAAATGCGATCAAGGAAACACCTTCCTCATAAGGATGCTGTTACAATTACAATGAAAAGAGATCATTCAATAAAGATGAATAGAGCCTGTCACACAGTAGGTGCTCATTAAATGATTCATCATCAATACTCCAAGAGAGCAGCTTAGGGGCCACACTATTTTAGTCCATGTTCCAAATTACATAGCCTTCCTGTACCTCAGTTTTTATACCTGTGAAATGGGCATAATATCAGTGATTGCCTCATGGGAATTAAACAGATATAGAAAGTGTCGAAAACAGAGCCTGGAACAAAGGAGGAGCCTAGTCAATGCCAACTGTTCTTATTCTCTGTTTCTGAGGTTAAGAAGCAGTTGGGAGGGGCGCCTGGGTGGCTCAGTCGTTAAGCGTCTGCCTTCGGCTCAGGTCATGATCCCACGGTCCTGGGATCGAGCCCTGCATCGGGTTCCCTGCTCCGCGGGGAGCCTGCTTCTCCCTCTCTCACTCCCCCTGCTTATGTTCCCTCTCTCGCTGTCTCTCTCTCTGTCAAAAAAAAAAAAAAAAAGAAAGAAAATAAAAAAAAGAAGCAGTTGGGAAAGGAGTCTTCACTCCCCTCCCCTGCCCTCATCCTGCTGTTCCTGGGTCTGGGATGCAGGTTTCCTCACGTTACCTTTGTCTGGGGCTCCAGAGGGGAAGGGTGGTTCACAAAGCCCCATAGCAAGTAGATGCTCGGGCCAGAACTTGAACCCAGACCTCTGGCTGCCAATCTAGTGCTCTTTCTCTACGTCAGGCTGCCTCTGGGAGCCTGGCCATAACAAATGCCCAATCCTACTGAGCGTATGGAGATCCAGAGATGTGAGGGGACTGGCTCATAGCCCCATAGCCCATGAGGGGGGCAGGATTCAAACCCAGATCTGGGGAGCACCAAAATCTGAGCATGTTCTATGCCTGTCCATCAGGGCCAGCAAGGACCTGGCAGGCCAGTCTTCGGCTTAATCACAGTGCTCCAGAAGAAAGAGCCTGGGCAGGCCAGGGATAAGCCCCCTATTTTACAGATGAGGAAACTGAGTCCCAGAGGGTAGAGTCTCTTACCAGAGGTCACACAGCGGGTCAATTTTTGTTTTCCTGACTTGCAGTGGGCGCTTCCTCTGTGCCAGGCTCTGCCCTGGGTACCTTATGAACGTTCTTTTTATCTTCTCAGTAGCCCATGGCACATAGATTATTGCCCCTATTTTATTTTATTTTATTTTATTTTATTTTATTTTATTTTAATTGTCCCCATTTTATAGATGAGGAAGCAGGCTCTAAAGGGACAGGTGACTCCAGGTCACACTCTTATCCTCCTGGTTGAAGGCACACTGCCTGGCTTGCCGCTCCTTGCAGGCTCTTACAGACCTCCAGCCCTGCGAACCCCTCCATACGAGCCATCGATGGCCTGAGCCATGACACAGAAGGAACAAAGACATAGTTTTCAGGTCTCCTTCCCCCGAAACCAGCTGGGGTGGGTCCCGGCAAAGTTGACAGTTATGTACTGTCTTTAATCACATTAGCCAAATTGTTCTAGGCAAGGTGTGCAGGCGCCCTTCTGACGAGGGCCCAGCTGTCTCTCTCGTGGGTCCCTGGGCCTATAGGGAGAGCTGCCCCAGACTCTGGGACCTGGAGCCCGTGGACTGGCCTGCACCGTGACACAGCCCACACTCCCCAGCTACCGGCCCGTGCTGGAGGGAGGACGGGAAATTCGTCTCACGGCGAGCACAGGACCTTTCCATTTGCAAAGTTTTTTTGTCCCTTGTGGCCCATGCAAAGAAACTTCAAAAAACCGATAGTCCCGCTTTATAGACGATAATGCTAATATGTGTTGAGGACTTACTATGTGTTGGGTGTGGCGCGTGGTTCTTCATGACAACCACTCTTGGTTGTATGCGAGGCAGGCACTTCACATACGCTGGCTCATTTAGTGCTCACACCAATATTAGCCGGTACCGCTCCATTTTACAGAGCTGGGATGACTTCCTTGCCCAGCAAAGCTGGATTTGAGCCCCGTGGGGGCCCTTGTGAGAAGCCAGGAGGGAACGTGCATGGAGCACGGAGCACGGGGTGGGAACCTGACGCACAGCAGGTGCTCTGGGCGCCACAGTCCGCTTCTCTTGCCCTCGGTCCGCCGTAGCCTCGTGTCTGTCCTCTCTGCTCCCCAGATGCCCTAAGTGCTCATAGGGACAAGCACGACGACATGGCACAGACAAGAAGACTCTGTGACAGACCTCGGGAAAACAAGGTGGGGGAGGCAGGAAGATATAGAATGGAAGGGGGGAAGGGGGCTCTCAAGACAGTCTGTTCCACATGGACCTGCATGCCCGTGGCTGGTGCGTCCCTCTGGAGATTCCCTGAGTCTCTGTTCTCTGCTGCATCATTGGGGGGTAAGTTGTAGTCTCTGTGTGCCTGGGGGAGGGGGGCAACGGCGCCCATGTCAGGGTCGGGGGGTGTTGTGAGAATTATATGGGCCCACTCCCGACCTCAGTTACATTTCTCCCTGCCTGCATTTGTTTCCCCTGGAAATGCCAAGCCTTCCCATTGAAATTGCCCCAAGGGCCTAGGAAATATTATTACACGGCCTCTTCTTCTAGGCAGGACATATATATATATATATATATTTTTTTTTTTTTGAGAGGGAGGGAGAGACAGGGGGAGGGGCAGAGGGAGAGAGAGAGAATCTTAAGCAGGTTCCATGCTCAGCATAGAGCCTGATGCAGGGCTCGATCTCACGACCCCGAGATCACACCCTGAGCCGAAACCATGACTTGAGCTGAGGCCAAGGGTCGGATGTTTCACCGACTGAGCTACCCAGGTGCCCCAGGCAGACATAATTTTGGCATTCCTTCCATTTTGTCTTTCTTCCTTGCACTGAACTCTTTCCTCAGCATATATGATGTCTATCTGTCTCCAGGCCCTGCACGCTCTGGAGTAAGAAAGGTTTATCAATCAGTAAATGATTCTGTACAGCTATGCTTTCATTCATTCGTCTGATAAACATGGATCTTCTGGGCTCTCTGGGCTGTGACATGTCCCTGTCTGGCCTCCTTTGTTCCCACCTGGGCCCTCGCTGTGTTCTGTGTGGGTGGGGCGGCCGGATAGGTGAGGTAGGATGGGGGACTTGGCCACAGCTTCCTCCCCCGTCACGACCCTGTCAGAGCCCTTCTCCCTTCTCCGAAGGGGGTCACAAGCTCCCCTAGGTTTCTTTTTTTTTTTAAAGATTTTATTTATTTATCTGACAGAGACACAGCGAGAGAGAGAACACAAGCAGGGGAAGTGGGAGAGGGAGAAGCAGGCCCTCCACTGAGCAGGGAGCCCGATGCGGGGCTCGATCCCAGGACCCCGGGATCATGACCTGAGCCGAAGGCAGATGCTTAACGACTGAGCCACCCAGGCGCCCCTCCCCTAGGTTTCTGATCAGCAGGCTTGGGATGGGCCTGAGAATCTGTGTCTGTCCCAGGTGAGTCCAATGCTGTTGATCTAGTTCAAGCCCCTCTTTCTGTGGGGGAAGTCTGAGCCTCAGAGAGGGGTAGTGACTCATCTGAGGTCACACAGTAAGTCAGGTTCCGAGGCCAGCCTAGAACTGGGAGCTCTTGACTTGCCATCCAGGGGGCTTCCTGCTCTGCCAGGTCCCCTCGCTGTGGGTGTCCCTCCCTGGGTGGGCCCTGCTGGATTTCTTGAACAAACACCCCCTTTTCTCCTGCATCTGGCCAACAGGGCTGTCTATGAGAATGCCTCCTGGCTACGTGCAAAAATAAACGCAGCTTGCAGCTTGCTCTACCAGGAGGGCATGTGTTTGTGGGAGTGTTGGGTGGGGGTGGTTGAAGGCAGGGCACCTGGTGCCCTGTGTCAGCGGGACACCAGAGAGGCGAGGATGTGGAGGAGAAACGGGGTGAGGCCCGAAGTGCTCAGAGCAAGGGGTGCTCAGGGGCAGGAAACCGACCACCCATGCTTTGTCCTTTCCTTTGTCTGCCTGTGAACTCCCTCGCTGTTGCCGTCAGGACATAATCACAATGACCACAGTGGCAGCAATAACAGTAAGAGGTTCATCACCGAGTGCTTGCCCGGGTATGAGAGAATTCCAGTTCACGGCTATCAGCAAGCTGAACCAGTGCTCCTAACCCTGGTCACTTCCAGAATGGTCCCTAGCCTAGTCCCGGCCACTTCCAGAGTCCCCCCTGGCCTAGCCCTGGCCACTTCCAGAGTGGTTCCTGGCTCAGTGGCATCACCAATTCCCTGACCCCAGCTTGTTAGAAAAAGCAAACTCTCAGGCCCCACCCCAGGCCTCCTGAATCAGAATACGCATTTTACCAAGACTCCAGGTGCAAATCATTAAAGTTTGAGGAGCCCTGCCCCTTGCAGCCCCTCAATTCTAATTGCAACCCACCCGTAGCTGTGGCTCATACTTGTGGAGGACTTCCTGGGTGCCACGGGCTTTGCACATAGAATCTCATTTAACCCTCAGTCAGCTTTTTGGGGGTGGCTATGATTATCACCCTCATGTTACAGATGGGGAAACTATAACTCAGAGAGGTTAAGTACTTAGCTGGAGGACGCACAGCCTGTAAGTGACAGAGGTGGGATTTAAATACAGCGTCTCTGTCCTTCTACTTCCCGAGCCCCCAGGCTTCCCTCCTTTGTTGCATTTCTCATCTTGGATCTGTTCCAACAGATAAGAGGTCTGTTCCTCCTTCTTCCCTCAGCCCCATAGAGCCGATGGGCTTCTGTGGATAGATACTGGGCTACTCGTGGTCACACTTTCAGATCCATTAGCTCAGCCTTCACACTGGCAGAGAGCCCCCTCCACTGGCTTCACCTGGGGTGTTTGAGAAAAGTGCAGATCCCCAGGCCCCTCCAGATTCTACAGAATCAGCACCTCTGGGATGGGGCCAAGATACTAGCCGGTCTCCAGGGGATTTCATTGCCCTACAGTTAGAGACCCGGTGCCTCAGATCACTCAGGGCAGGGATTGCAATGCCCGTCTTATAGTCGAGAGTTTTCCTGTCCATGTCCCAAGGTTGGAACGCTGCAGACTGGCCTAATGGAAGGTGCTTGACTTGGGAATTAGGCAGCTGTGGGTTCAAGTTTCTGCTCCTCTTCTTCGAAGCCTAGAATCATACCTGGGTCTAGAGCAGGTTGGCAGATCTAGCCCACAGATTGTGTGCAATTTGCTAGCTAAGAATGGCTTTTACATCGCTACATGGATGAAGAGAAATCCAAAGAAAAAAATATCTTGTGACATGTGAAAGTGGTGTAAAACTCTCCTGCCAGTGTCCATAAAGAGTGATTGGAACATAGCCATTCTCGCTTATTTATAGATTGTCTATGGCCATTTCCGGGCATCAGAAGCAGGGCTGAGTGGTTGCAACAGAAACCGTATTTATGGCCCACAAAGCCTGAAATCGTTCCTGTGTGGCTCTTTATGGAAAAAGTTTGGCAACCCCTGGTCTGCAGCAGTAATTCTCACACTTTACTTCCCTCAAAATCACCTGCAGGGCTGTAGAAACGGACTGCAGGGCCTCCTCCTGAGTCTGAGTCACCCAGCCTGCCTTTCTAACAAGCTCCCAGCTGATGCTGTTGCTGGAGCCACGATTTGAGGACACTGGGTCTTCGAAGCTGACCTTCGGCCCCACCTGAGCAGCTCATAGCCCAGGCTGGGAGTGGGGTGGGCTTGGGGAGAAGAGACAGCGGAAGGTGGAGCTCCCACCATTTGGGGCCCATCTGACCCACCAGTCCACGAGCCCCTCTTCCAGGCTGTCCTTCTCGTGGTGTCTGCTCCCCCCTGGTGGCAGCAAGCCTGGAGCTGGCCTGGCTTGCTCAGGCCTCATCGCCCACCCCTGCATTTGGAAATGCATTTCAAAGCTTTCAAAGTTTGCACACCCTTGCCCTTAGGGAGTCCACTTCTAGGAATTTAATCTGAGAGAAGACTCAAGGATGCATAGCAGGATGCTCATGGCTATATTGTTTGTCTATAAGAGGGTAAAATAGGAAACCGGGGCAGTCACTTGCCATGGTCACACAGCTGGTAAGAAGCCCAGGTGGGACTTGAACTTGGGTCTGTCCGATTTAAGAGCTGGTGCTCTTAAGGGCTACACCACACAACCCCTTGGCATGCTTCCCACCTGCTGTAGCAGAGCCGTGACCAGGAGCGTGGCCTCCGGAGCTCAACTGCCTTGCGTTGAATCCCGTTTCTATTACTAACTGTGCAATATTGGGCAAGTCACTTAACTGCTCTGTGCCTTAGTGTTCCCATCTGTGAAAGGGGAACATTACAAGCATTAACATGAGTGCTCAGAGCTGTGCACTGTGTGAGCTGTTATTACTGTCGTTCAGCCCCCACCTGACTTCTTCTTTGCCCTTTACCCTCCTTTCCTCTTCTTTTTTTTTTGTCTTTTTTTTTTTTTCTTCAAACCCTTGTGTCGAGGGCTGACTTTCAATAGATCGCAGCGAGGGAGCTGCTCTGCTACGTACGAAACCCCGACCCAGAAGCCCTCCTTTCCTCTTCTTAACGGGCCCCTGAGGTCTGGGCAATAGGGGACAGAGCTGAACACGTGGACTGCTGGGTCAGATAGGCCTGGATCTAAATCCCAGATCTTCTATGTGACATGGGCAGGTAACATCCTCTCCCTGCACCTCAGTATTCTTTTTTTTTTAAAGATTTTATTTATTTATTTGACAGAGAGAGACACAGCGAGAGAGGGAACACAAGCAGGGGGAGTGGGAGAGGGAGAAGCAGGCTTCCCGCAGAGCAGAAAGCCCGACGCGGGGCTCGATCCCAGGACCCTGGGATCATGACCTGAGCCGAAGGCAGACGCTTAACGACTGAGCCACTCAGGTGCCCCCTCAGTATTCTTATCTATAGAATGGGAGCAGGAAGATAAGAGCAGCGGTTCTTGAAGTGTGGTCCTGAGGGCCTGCGGCGGCACCAGGACAAGGGAGATCTGAAGCAATGTTAACTCCAGCAAGCCCTCCCGGGGCCTGTGATGCTCTCGCAGTTTGAGAACCACTGGTTAGAATATCTACCCCTTAGGCTGATTGCAACTAGTGCAGGAGAGAATGCTCGCCAGGCCTTATGAGCTGTTGTCATCGCCATAGGCTTGCGCCTTCTTGGCCTCTGCTGATGGGGCGGGGAGTATCCCTGTTCCAAAGTGGGCCAGTTTGATCCCCTCTCCTGGGATCTGGGAATTGGAGACATTAATCTCCTTGTCACTCCTTCGAGGGGTAGGGGCTAAGCTGGTGGGCAAGGCCGTTGTTTGGGGACGTGCATTTTTCTCCACTTGCCTTAACAGGTGAGAGGGCCAACCTGCAGAGAGAAGCACAGAGATGAGATGCCTCAAAGGGAGACCCGATGGCCCTGGGCTGGGGCCACCCATGTCTGGATCCACGTCCATGGAGATCGAGCTGTCCCACCTGCTCCTGGGTCCTGTAGGACACCTCTGGGCTCCCCTGAGAAGTTCCTCCTTTGCTCCTAAGTTGGATCGAGGAGGTTTTTCTCACTTGCAACTGAAAGGGCTCTGGCATGTGGAGGGCTGGGAGTCAGGGTCAAGGGGGTGTGTGCAAAGGTCAGGGGTCATAGACCTGAGGGGAACCACTTCCCTTCCTTCCCCTGCCCAACTGCTAGCCCAGCCAGGAGATCTGAGTTTCAACCCCATCTCCATTCCCTGTGAGAAGGGGGCAAAGGAAAAAAGGAGGCATCGAGGCAGTGTTGGGATAGGCAAGGTCCTGAGAGCTGTTGGGGGTCACCTCGGGGCTCCCCTGTTATCTTGGTCCTGGTTCCTGTGCTGAAACCCCAATCTCCCCAATCTTCCCAGAGAGCCGTAGAGGAGAACCCTCCCCACTGGCTGGGAAAGAGCAACAATAAAGGTGAAGGGTTTCGATGTATTCATGTTTGTGGACAGGCAGGTGTATTTGACAGGGCGGGCACTGCTGGACACGCAGGGAGCCCCGGAGTTCTGGCAGATCTGGGAGCAGACTGAGGAAGGCACAAAAGGGGCGCTGTTAAGAGGGTCCTGCCTGGGGTGGGGGTGGTGGTTCTGGTGGAGGGAAAGTGGCAGCGTCAGGGGTCAGAGGAATGTAGGTCCTGCAGGAGAACCAGCTGGCTTGAGGCACCATTGGAGACAAGCGCTGATTTCTTGGCCGCGGCCAGCTGTGCCTGGGTCCTTGCAGCAAGAGGGGTGCCCTGCATGTGCTTGACACCAGCAGCCGGGTCTGCCCCTGGGGGAGGGGAGTACAGCCCTGCATAGACAGATCCAACTGCAAAGGCTCAAGAATCCCCACCCCCCAAGGTCCGATGGGTTTGGCTGAAAGGCTGGGGGTCTATGGAGGAGGCTTCACAGGTTTAGCAAGAGCTTTGAGACAAACGGAAGCAGGCTCCAATCCTCGCTGTGTACCTGCAGCTGTGTGACCCTGGACAAATCACTTGCTCCCTCCGAGCCTCAGATTCTCATCTGTGAAATGGGATAGTACTTTGTATCCCCTAGGGTTTGCGGTGGAGATTGAAAGAACTAATGTACGTTGAGCAGTAGGGGCACAGTAAGTCAACTGTGGGGTTATTGTAACTGCTACTGCCAGAGTCAGAGGCCAGGCAGACGCTTTGTACTGAAATCAAAACCACACTGAGATACCACCTTACACCAGTTAGAATGGCAAAAATGGACAAGGCAAGAAACAACAAATGTTGGAGAGGTTGTGGAGAAGGGGGAACCCTCTTACACTGTTGGTGGGAATGCAAGTTGGTGCAGCCACTTTGGAAAACAGTGTGGAGGTGCCTCAGAAAATTGAAAATAGAGCTACCCTATGACCCAGCAATTGCACTCCTGGGTATTTACCCCACAGACACAGATGTAGTGAAAAGAAGGGCCATATGCACCCCAATGTTCATAGCAGCAATGTCCGCAATAGCCAAACTGAGGAAAGAGCCGTGATGCCCCTCAACGGATGAATGGATAAAGAAGATGTGGTCCATATATACAATGGAATATTACTCAGCCATCAGAAAGGATGAATACCCAACTTTTACATCAACATGGATGGGACTGGAGGAGATTATGCTAAGTGAAATAAGTCAAGCAGAGAAAGTCAATTATCATATGGTTTCACTTATTTGTGGAACATAAGGAATAGCATGGAGAACACTAGGAGAAGGAAGGGAAAAATGAGGAGGGGGAATTGGAGGGAGAGATGAACCATGAGAGACTATGGACTCTGAGAAACAAACCGAGGGTTTTAGAGGGGAGGGGGGAGGGGGGATGGGTTAGCCTGGCGATGGGTATTAAGGAGGGCACGTACTGCATGGAGCACTGGGTGTTATACAAAAACAATGAATCATGGAACACTACATCAAAAACTAATGATGTATGGTGACTAACATAACATAATAAAATAAAATTTAAAAAAAAAAGGGTTGGACAGCAAAAAGAAGGCCCAGGCCTTGGAGAAAAGGCTCCTGGTCTCTGTTGGAAAGTCTGAGGTTGGGGCAGGTCATCAAGGCCAGGCCTGAGGCCCAGGAGACCAGAAGCTGTGCCTAGTGAATGGAGTCCTGAGAAAGAGGCCAGCTTCCAAACAGTCTGGTTGCCACGACCCCACGTGAGAGGCCGGAGTGCCTTAAATCCCTCCTGCCCCAGGTCAGGATCAGTCCACGGTCTTGTGGACTAGGGCTAGTAGGAGGGGCTACAGCGAGCCGGTACAGGGGCTGGGACTCTGGAGGGTCCTATGCCTGTGTCCTTGGCCAATCAGGCACCGCGTCTTTATGGAGTGGCTGCTGTGCCCATTGGGCTCTGTGGGGTTCAGAGGTGGGCAGGGTAAGGAGCTCACTGCAAGCTGGGCAGATGGCTGGGCATGAGTGAAAACCCAGACGCAGGCTGTGTGTGCTCAGCCCTGCACACGTGAGGAATGGGGGCAGGGGGTGGGGGTCAGAGGAGCCAGAAGAGTGACTTAGGGACGGCCAGCTGCAGGGAGATGAAGTGGCTTGAGTGGGGCTGTGCAGGACAGTAAGGCAGGAGGAGCAGAGGGGAACTGTGGGCATAAGGGCACCAAGGTGGGACAGCACGGGGCTTGCCTGAAAGATAGAGGACCCGGCAGTCTCGAGAGGAGATAGTCTTTGTCCAGGAGCAGAGGGGGTGAGACCAGAAGGCCAGCCCACGGAGAGCCTTGAAGGCCAGGCTCATGGGCTAGAACTATATCCAGTTGGCAGTGGGGAACCACCGAAAGTTATTGAGCAGGGGAGTGACGTTTGTTCTAACTGGATGGCCGAGCTAGTGCCAGGCTGGGGAGGGTTTGGGTGGGGGGTGTGTGGGGAGAATCAAGAGGGGAAGGGTCTTGGTTTCATGGTCAGTTAAGATGTTGCAGGAGGACCCCTTGATCCCTTGGGCAGGGGTCTGTGACGTTATAAGCAGAAAACCTCTGTAAGTGGGGCGCCTGGGTGGCGCAGTCAATGAAGCCTCTGACTCTTGATTTCGGCTCAGGTCATGATCTCAGGGTTGTGGGATCGAGCCCTGCGTCAGGCTCCATGCTCATCATGGAGTCTGCGGGAGATTCTGTCTTTCTCCCTCTGCCTCTGCCCCTCCCCCTGCTCACATGCTCTCTCTCTCTCTCTCTCAAATAAATATACAAATCTTAAAAAGAAAGAAAGAAAGAAAGAAAGAAAGAAAGAAAGAAAGAAAGCAAGCCTCTGTAGTGGCCGGCCTCAATACGTTGCCTTGAAAGAGGTCTCAGGTCATCAGGTGGTCCGACCCTGTTCTGTTTGTGGGATCGAGGACGGTCCCTTCATCCCTCTGACCCTCAGTTTTGTCCTCTGTAACTGGGTGTGATGCAACGTATCTCCCAGGATGAGTGTGAGGCTTAATGAGAGAATGAAAGGGTCTAGTCCAGTGCTTGGAACATAATAGGTGCTCAATAGATGGTGTGTCTTCCCCATCTCCCACTGTGTGGCTGTCACGGAGCTGGGCACAGAGTCTGGCTCTCCAGTCACCTCCAATCAGATAGAGTTTCTGCTTTCAGAGGTCATTCATTCATTCATTCATTCAACCAGCATTCAAGCAGCATTTCTGAGCACCTACTGTGCCCCGGGTGTTGGGACACAGAGTTGAATTAGACCACTGTCCTTTGGCCTTGAAAAGTTTATTTACTCATTCATTCAGCAACATCCACGGAGCCCTACTGTGGGTTTTGGCCTGGTGGGGGTGGCGTTGGGGGTAAAAGTGAGCATTGCTGGTGGGGGAGGGGATGAGGAGGGGTGAACCAGCCCCACAGCTCATGTCTCTGCGTCTGGGAAGAGCAGGAACCCGGAGAAGATGCTATTGGCACCTTCCATGCCCAGCAGGGCGTTCTTGTCTGTGGCCTGCAGGAAGACGTTCTCCCCCTCATTCAGCTTGAGGACCACACCGCCCGTGGTGACCTGGAAGGTGCTCTGGACGTAGTCGCAGAAGGTAACCACCTTCTCCATGCGCTCCCGGCCCCGCATGAAGTTCACGCACAGGTTCCCTCGAGAGCTGGCGTGGTAGGTAAAGTAGTAAATGCCGGGCACGCTGCAGGTGAACTTGCCACTTCGAGGTTCATAGTTGCGGTTCTCGTTGGTGATCACGCGGTCGAAGCGGATGGTCTGGTCCCGCCGCAGGGCACTGTTGATGGTCCTCGTGGCAGAGAAGGCGATTTTCCGCGTGGCCTTATAGTACCCTGATTCACCCTTGGGGCCGCGGGCTCCAGGGGGCCCCGGGGAACCTTTGGGGCCAATGGGGCCCTTGGGACCTACTTTGCCTGGTTTCCCAGGAGTCCCTGGGTCTCCCTTCTCCCCATACTCGCCATGGTCTCCAGCCAGCCCTGGCAGCCCTGGAAAAGGAGAGACAAGAGACATGATGGGCTAGGGATCACTGAGAACCAAAGGAAAGAGCCCTGGGCTGGGAGGCCGGGAGCCTGGCCGTGTGACCTTCGATGTGTCCCTGCTCCTTTCTGGGCCTCAGCTTCCCTGTGTGGAAGAGGGGGCATGGGGGGGGGGTCTCCCCTCAGCCCCGCTTTCCTGACAGCAATGGGACCTGACGCCTGAGGCGCGGACAGTGGTGTCTCCTCAGGGGAGGTGCTGGGCCTGCACTCCTCACCAGCTCATACAGTCTCCCTTGTTCTGGCCTGGAGCTGGATAATGAATTCTTGGCCCACGTGCTATCCCTCCTCACCCCCTCCCCCAGGGCAGACGACTTTACTCAATCCCGACATTCCTTTCACTGGAGCGTGGAAGTGGGCCCTGGAAACCTTCTCACGGCCACTCCAAGCAGCCGCTACCCCTCTGTTTGGCACAGTGTGAGAGAAAACCTCTTTTCCAGGAAAGTGGTGGAGTATCGTGGCTGAGAGCAAGGGCCCGGGGGACAGACAGATGTCCTGCCACACCTGCCGTTATTAATCGTGTCACCTTGATGGAGTCACATTCTCTGGGGCTCAGCTTCCTCCTCTATAAAACGGGCATGAGGATATTTTGCGGGATTGTGAGGGTTACTTGCGATTATGTGAGGACAGCAGTTGGTTTTGGTTAAATGAACGAATGAACTACATTTTACGGGGGGGGGGTGGTGTCTTGGTGGGAAGTCTCATTTGAACCCTGTGACAACCCCACAAAGAATCTGCCCACGTTTTATAGGTAAAGAAACCGCATTTCAGAGAGGGGAAGCCACCCACCCGGGAGGCAGCCCGGGGTTCTCTCTCTCTGCCTGGAGTTAGGGGTGAGAGAGCCACGGTCTGGTCTCAGCCTCGACACGGACTGGGCTCCCTTGGGCAAATCAGTAGCCTTTCCAGACATCAGTTTTCCAGGCTGTAAAATGGGACTTGGAATTCCCTCTTCACAGTCATTGTGGAGTGTTGGGGTGGGGGGAGCTTGGCAAGCTGACGGATTTGCAGGTGCTTTTGCGATCGCTCGGGTTGGCAGCTGTGACCGGGGAGGCAGGAGATGGGGCCTTGCTCAATGACACGAGCGTCTCTCCCCACAGCCTGCGGTACCTTTCTCTCCCTTTACCCCCGGGGTCCCAGGTTTGCCATTGGACCCCGGTGCGCCGGGGAGGCCGGGAATGCCGGGGATGGCCGGGTGTCCGGTACAGCTGCTCTGGGCCCAGGAGACATCCGGCAGACCCAGGACCAGCAGCAGCGCCAGAACGCCGCCCCCCGGGGTCTTCATCACCGCCCCGTCTCAGTTACCTCCTGCAGGGGAGACAAGACGATGGAGTGGGTTACTACCATGGAGACTCGTAGCATGGGTTCAATCATTCATTCACCCCTTCACGTATTCACTGAGTGTGTCCTTTCCACCAGAGCAGACCCCGCGCTGGGTGCTGGGGTAACACAGATACGGCTCCTGCTTTCATGGGGCTGGCGGTCTTAGGGGAAGGCGGACGATAAACAGGTCAACGTACAAGTAGAGGGAAGTAGAGAGAGACTGTGCAGAGCTCTCTGTAGGAAACGCAGGGGTGCTTGGAGGGAGAGGGAGAGCAACTAGGGTTGAGGGGCAGGTGGATGGTTTTCTGGGGTGCGGGGGCGGCGGGCAGCCTCTCTGAGAGTGGTGTTCAGGCTGAGACCTGGAGGTTCAGGAAGGGCTGGAGCAAGAATGTTCTGGGAGGAAAGGAAGCAGGGGCAAAGGCCCAGAGATAAGACAGCGCCTGGAGTGTTGAGGCCCCACAGGGAGGCCAGTGTGGCTGGAGGGGAGTGAGGGGTCAGAGGGATGAGGGGTCAAGGTTGTGGTTCTCGGGCTTTGGGTTTTCTTGCAAGCGTTCCTATTCATCAGAGTTTCTGAGTTCAGGGTGCCTGTGCTGTTTCCACAGTGGGCCACTTTACATCCTCAGAGCAGCCCTGCCCGGAGGAAGCTCTTGTTTTTATACCGAAGAGGACCCTGAAGCTCAGGGAGGCCCAGACACTTGCTCAGGGTCATACAGGAAGGACTGTCGCCAGGACTCAAACCCAGGCCCGTCTGCCTCTGAAGCCAGCTTCCCTGCCAGCACACCAGGCCGTCTCTGCTGATGGGATATTCTCAGGTCCCTCCAAAGGCCCGGGTGAGAGGGAAGTGCAGGCCCCTTCTGCATCCTGGAGAACTAGGAAGAACTGAGCTGTCTCGGGCTGGTCAGCACAGCCAGCTCCCCATAGCATTGGTTCTCAAGACAGAAGGGACCTCAAAACTCATCGAATCCAACGTTGCTTTAAAAATTTGAGGTGACGAGGCGCCTGGGTGGCGCCGTCAGTTGGGCATCTGACTCTTGGTTATGTGCCGCTATCTCATTTCCCGTGGTCCTTCCCACAGCCCCCCAGGAAGGCAACCGGCTTTCTCCTTCTCCAGACGGGGACACGGGGTATTAGAGAGGGTGGGAGCCCCGTCAGGGTTGCGTGGCCGCCTTGTGGCTGGGATTCCAACCCACGTCCACTGGATCTTAAAACCCACAGGGTGTTCCCGTTAAGAGGCCGCTGAGCTTAGTGGTTCAAACGTGGGCTTTGGAGCGGACAGGCTGACGGGCTACTGTGCAGTGACATTTTGAGCCGCGCTGGGTATGGGCGGCCGCTCAGTGGAGGAGACGTCTATCCTTACTGCTCAGCAGGCTCGGCGTCAGGGGCAGTGGTGAGAGGCCCCGGTGTCAGAAGGATAGCAACGCTACCAGGGGCCGAATCAGCCTCTGCCACGTCTGGGTGAGGGCCTCAGGCAGGTCGCTTCTCTCTGGCGCCTTTCCCCTTCCATTAAATGGGGATAATACTAATCTCTGCCACGTAGGATTGGTGGGAGGACAGATGAGGTAGGGCCTGACATGGTGGAAATGCCAAATGAATATTAGCTTTTTTTGTATTATCCCCATCATCCAAGAATCCCCAAGCTTTGGGATATGACGGAGGATGGTTGGAAAAGTATAAAACAGGATCCAGCCCCTTTGGGAGATGGGGCTCGGGGAGAGGAGGTCTCAGGTGGAGGCAGCCCAGGAGTGGAGAGCTCCAAGTGGGGGGTGGGGGGATGAGGGCAGTGGGTCCAGACCCACCATGAGACTCGGGCTTCCTGGGGAAGCAGGAGGTGGGGTGGGGGGATAGTGGGAAGATCCAGGTTCTGGCTCATCTCAGGGGCCACTGAGTCTCAGATTTGGGCAGGGACCTAGGATTCATCCGGTCTGACCCCTGTCCCCGCCACCCGTCACCACCGCAAGCCTTGCTCCTCATATCTTTCCCAGGTCACCAGTCCTCCCATCTCCTTCCAGCCCCCAACAGTCCCTTCCCACCCCCTCCCCAACTTGGAATCAGGCCAACTGGACTTTGAACTCCCGCTCTGCTGCCAGCTCGCTGCATGACCTCAGGCAAGTCCCTTAACCTCTCTGAGCCTCTCTAGCCAAGCTAACTTCTACCTGTCAGGGCTGAGGATTAAATGAGGTGGAGTCTAAGAGGAATGAGGTCTCTTGTGGGGTGTCTGATCCCACCCCCTCCTTTACAAACATGATTCGGTTCACTCAGTGCTAACTAATAACTAATCTCAACTCCACCTACAAGTCAAATTCGTTCCTTGAAAGAGTCAAGCTGAGCTTTCTCAGCAGACCGAGAGGACATGAGAGAAGGCAGGTGTTGGAGAAATGCTGGGCTGGGTGGAGGGGGACCTGGGTTCTAATTTCACCTCTGCCTCTGACATATCTTGAACCAAGTCATTCGCTAAACTCTGGGTGAGCTTGGCCTCCTTCGGGGCTCCCAGTGCCCCTAAAAGGTTCTATTTTTCCCAGAGAGGGTCCAGGCTGAGAAAAGTTACATGCCTCGCCCCAGGTCACCAGCATCTAAGAGACAGGAGCAGGACTCAGCTTGAGTCTTGGTGGCTCCCATGTTAGGCTGCCTCCCATCACTTGGGGCCCCGGATAGCAGTAGACTCCCAAGCGCATCCCCAGGGAGTCTGACTCCCCAGGTCTGGGATTGGGCCCGGGGATCCACACGGTTAATCGCCCCCAGTGGCTCTGAGGCAGGGGACGCAAGGGCTCCCCTTTGGAAATCATCACCCTCTGCCATATTGGTCCTGCTGGCCGGTCCCCCCAGGCGCCGAACCCCATCCTCACCTGGGAACCTGGTGTCCGGTGATGCCGCTGGGCCGGGCAGCAGTGGGGCCAGGAGCCAGGTCCTTGCTGCTCTCAGGCCAAAGCGGAAGTCCCATTCCCCAGGATAGGAAGGGCCTTCCCCAGACAGCCCCCACCCACGGGCCCAGCAGGACGGCCCCCTCCACTCTTAGCCCATCCAGGCAGTTTCAGGTCCCATTTCTGCAATCTGGAGGGGTTTACTGTAAATAGGGAGGGTGGTTGTCCAGTTTGGTTTCGCCAGCTCAGCAGCTGCTGGGGGAACAGCCTGTGCTGGGAGAATGTCCACAACTGGTGGCTTGCGTGCCGGGGCCCCCGGCCTTGTGATCCCCTCCAGCAGACATGGGTGTTCCTCACTGAAATGAGAACATGGCTGGCCTGATGCCTGAGCACTGGATTTGGAGTCAGAAACCGTGATTCATATTCTGGCTCTGCCACTCATGAGAGAGCTTGATTCCTGAGGTCTCAAATGGGGGCCTAAATGTTCTCCGCCAAGAGGACTCGAGGGAGTCCCAGTTTCCTCTGCTAGATGATGGGACTATAATGACAAATGCTCCATAGACGGCACAGGGCACTGGGGGGCTCATTTGCGATCGTGGAGGAGAAAGTGGAGCATAAACTAGAAAGTACAAGGCACGTGTTAATTGTTAATACCATGACATGTCTCAGGCTTCCCTTTTCTGGGCTCATCTTCTCTGCCTTCTTCCCATTCTATACTTCCGCTCTTGCCCTGTTCTCAGAAAATTATCTAGTAATGAATTTTAAATGCAGTCATTATTTATTGATAGCTCTTCCTCTGCTTACAGCAAGGCTCAAAGCTGATGGCAATGATGGGCATAGGCATGGGCTTATCGCTTGCTGATCCTGGAATCACACCAGGTCAGGGCTGGAGACGGGCTTGGAGGTCAGCCAGCTCATTCCCCTCGCCTTAAATATGGGAAAACTGAGGCCAAGAGAGGAGAAAGTCATCACTGAACAAATGTCTATCACGAGCCTCTCCGTGCTAGGTGCTGGGCACAGAGTCACAGGCAGGTCAGCCATGGCTCTTGTCCCCATGGAGAGTTTCTTCTGCTGGGGGAGACTGGTGTTAAACATTGAATGAAGCAGTGGTCTCATGGCCTTTGCGATAAATGTCAGAGAAAAGAGGGGACTAGGAGCACCTGGGTGGCTCAGCTGGTTGAGCATCGGACTCTTGGTTTTGGCTGGAGCCCACACCTCATACAAGTGGCAGCTGCAGGACTCAGAGACAGGGATCCCTGGCACCAGGGTATCAGCCAGCTTGCTGAGGCTGCATCTAAGGCAATATGATGCTCCTCGCAGGGATGGGTGTCCTTCACAAGGATGGGTGCCCCTCACAGGGATGGGTGCCCCTTGCAGGGATGGGTGCGCCTCGCAAGGATGGGTGCCCCTCGCAGGGATGGATGCCCCTCGCAGGGATGGGTGCCCCTCACAAGGATGGATACCCCTCGCAGGGATGGGTGCCCCTCACAGGGATGGGTGCCCCTCGCAGGGATGGGTGCCCAGCCAGCGCCAGGAGCTGCCACAGGTCAGGAGGGCCCCACTTGACATCTGTGCTTGGAGACAGAACATCTTTGGGCTTGTGGATGCGGATTGATGGAATTTAAGGGTTACCTGCAGTGGGTATTAGGGAAAGAAGAGACTAGTTTGGTAAAGCCAAAGGGTCTCTGGGCTCGGCCAACTATAGACTCGAAGGGACTCGGCCTGGATGAGGAGGGGAAGACAGTGGATTCTGAGCAGGGAGAAGGGTAGAGTTCCGTACCACTTAGTCTCTGAACCTATAAAATTGTAAATTCGTAGGTTGCAGGTCCAGGGTTCTTCTGAAGGTCCCCAAGGGCCGCCTGGGCTTCTAATTCTTTGGTGGCTGATGGCAATGAGAAAAGGTGAGTTTGAACTTGGGGTTCAAGGAGACAGCTTGAGACTAAGAGCAGGAGGCAGCAGGGAGGGGAGGACGGGCATGGGCTTAGGAATCAGCCTCTCCCAAGTTTGAATCCCAGCTTTGCCTTGGTCTAGCTATGTGGCCTCAGGCATATTTACTGGCCTCAGTTTCCCCATATATGAAGGGAAGGCATGGGTTGTGGGGGGCCAGTGAAGTAACCTGGCACATCCAGGGCCCAACCTTCTGCAGGCCCCCCATGCGAACCTGGGGACAGTGTTATATATATGAAGAGAAGACCGAATTCTTTGAGCCTGGGTGCATGGGAGCCATGCCTGGATCAGGGACCAGGAGTGGAGGGGTGTCTGGGCCTCGGCCTCTGAGTAGGAGTCAGCTGCTCTGCCTTGCATCCCTGGCACAGAGGGGATGATCCCTACCGAGTGTGGGAGAAGAGACGTACAGCTTCTCAAAATTCTGTGGTCTAAAAGGGATTCCTTGAGGCTTGGGGTGTCTTTTTCTTCTTTTTATTGATTTTATTTATTTTTTTGTTCGGTGGGGGAGGGGCCGCAGGAGAGGGAGAGAGAGACTGTCAAGCAGACTCAAGCCACCCCTTGGGGCGTCCTATTCTTGTTCCTGTCCCACCTCCACTCCTCCTCGCCTGCCCCCCTTCGAAGTCCTCGCCGGGTTCCCCTCAGCCCAGCAGACAAGCTGGCATTTTCAAAGGCCTGTCTCTCCTGACAAAGCGAGCACAACAAGGAAACAATTATGGAAAATAAAAATGGCACAAAAATTGTCGTTTCCAAAGTAGTTGGTTTGGACCGGTTTCTGATCTGACACTGTGGCCTACATAAACGGTGTATTGATTTTTTAAACAAAAGAGAACTGAGAAGAAAGATGTATCACTTGGGGCACTGCTGGGTGGACTGCTAAGTGGCTGATGGAGGAGAGCCGTGAGGGGTGGCCCCGTGACTGGCCCTGTCCCTGCCAGAGGCACCCCCTGACCCAGCCAGGGTTCCTAGGCCCTTGCCTCTGTTTCTACTCTGTGTGTGCATGCGTGTGTGTGCACACATGATTTTGTTGTACCACCAGATTTGGGAACCTAGGCTCTAAAAAGTCACCTAGTTTGTGATCCAAGGCTCTGGAGGGCACTGCGGGGACACACATGGGAGAATCAGGGAAGGCATCGTGGAGGAGGTGATCTTTGTGTTGACCCCTGACAGTTGAGTGTGTATTATCCAGGTGGATGGAGGACTAGTGTGAGCGGGGTGAGGGCTCTGCAGGATGAAGAAACAACATGGCAAAGGCAGGAGGGTGTGGACTGGCTCCTTTCACAAACAAAGGAGCCAGAGTGGGTGGAACTGGTGGTGGGGGCTGCAGCGGCAGCCCCCGTGGCTCAGTGCCTCTGTGAGCTCCGTGGGGTCTCGTGGAAGCAGGCTGAGATCCCAGCCAGGCCGGGGCAGGTTCTCCTTGGGTCTCCGTGGGTCTGAGGCCGGACGGGCAGTCTGCCCAGGAAAGTGACACTTTTTATCTTTTTTGAACTTGAACTGTCAACCCTTCTCAGGGTCACCACAGTGAAAGGGCTGTGGCTAGTGTCGGGCCTCCTGGTCCTCCAACAAGGATCATGCCAGCCGGGCCCAACCGTCAGGAGCCTTGCATGGAAGCCTGCCGGCCTCGGGGCAGCACTCGTTTTCGTTGAGCTCCTGGGGGCTCCCAGAGTCTGTCAGTTGTTTGGGGTGAATCAGACAACTGGGGGGACAGATTCTCTCTCTCTTACTGGCTCATGCCCATCTCACTCATTCATTTACTCTGCTTTTAGTCACTCATTTACCCACTATTCATTCATTCATTCGCCCCAACTAACTCATTAATTCGGCACAAATCCACTGCACTTCTGTTCTTGGTCTACATTGGGCTTACCGGAGTCCCAACCCCTCCTGTGACAGGTGCAGCCACAATTCAACATAGGTCTGGGAATTCAAACACTCCCGTTTACCTGTGAGCATGGATAACTTTAATGACAGTAGCACCTCTCACCCAAATAAGTGACAGCAGATGGCCCATTGGGGACCTCTTGCAGCCTTCCATCACACTCTCCCAAAAGGCCACAGGATGCTGAGTGTCTCAACATTGGCGCCAACCTTTACTGAGCACCAGCTAGAGGCTCTGTCTAAATCTAGAGCCTGCAGATGGCTGCGGCAGGTGCAAAGCTGAGGATGAAGAGGCCCGCTTCTTTGAGAACTTGGCAGTGAGAAGCCTGAGCCGTGCATATTTATCAATTTATTTATTTATTTATTTCTATATCTCCTTGCGTTTCCCAAGACTTGGTGTTGTGTGGGGGGGGATCCACTGACAGTATTAGAAGGTGTTGGTTAAGTCTCAAAGCAGTGACTCCTGAAGGAGCTCAGAGGAGGGAGAGAATGTGGGGCAGGGGGTCAGGGCGGGCTTCCTGGAGGAGGAGTCCATCAGGTGGGGAGAATGGCCCGAGCACAGCGGTTCTTGCAGGGAAGCTGAGGGAGGCGGGACGGCCCTGGGGCTGGAGCGGGCCTGACCGTCCTAGTCAGGGAAGAGCAGGAAGCCGGAGAAGACGCTGTCCGAGCCTTCGGTGCCCACCATCCCGTTGTAGTCATTGACGGCCAGCCACACCTGTTCGCCCACCAGCAGCCGCAACAGCACACCGCCCGAGCTGACCTGCTTGCTGTTGGACATGTGGTCACAGAAGGTGGTCACCTTGGCACCACTCCGGTACAGGTCCACGCACAGGTTGGCCGTCTGCGACGTGTGGTACACGAAGTAGTAAAGCCCCGGGACTTTGCAGGTGAACTTGCCGGTGCTCGTGTCATAATCCCCCTGCGGGTTGGTGATGACGGTGTTGAACCTGACCAGGCTGTTGGGCCTGGGGTACTCGGCCGTCTGCCGTGTGACTGTGAACACGGACTGGTGCTTCTGCTTGTATCTGCCCTCCTCGCCCGGCTCCCCTGGGGGTCCTATGAGACCGGGAACCCCTGGAATCCCAGAGGTTCCCATGGGGCCATTTTTCCCGGGAAAGCCAGGTGTGCCGGGTTCTCCCTTCTGACCCTTGGGTCCTCGTGTTCCAGGGATAGCTGGGATTCCTGGGGAGAGAGCAGGTGGGAAGGAGGTGATGGGGCAGGGGACAGGGACCCTGGGGGTGTCCTCCAGGGGACATAACACCAGAGTTTAGCCTCTGGAACCTCCTTCCCCAGATGGACTATCACCTGGAATCCTGCCTCCCTGTGGACTTGCCCTCTGACCGTGGCTAAGGTGCTCCCCTGTCGGTCGGCCTCAGTTTCCACATTTATGATGGAGAGGGTAAGCCTAGCCAGCATGAGGATGTGTCGGAGCTCGTTCTAACACGATTTTGTAGCACGTAACCAACCCCTTCCCCGCAAACAAATGTACCTATAATTTTGTATTATTTTTTAAAAGAGGGCCCTCAACATTTTATAAGCTTCAGAACTCCACAAAACTTGTGTCCGTTCCTGAGACGGAACCACCCCGGACCAGCCTAGCACGCGGGAAGCACTGGATGGAGCCGAACGGAAACTGCCCCACTAAGGGGTTGTTGTCTCCCCTGGCCCCATGCAGCCCCCCAGAGCCCCTTATGACACCTGGGCTGGTTCAGCTTCTCTCGTGGTACAGATGAGGAAACTGAGGCCGGAGACTCGCTCAAGGCCAAGCAGCCAGTAGGAGGTGGAGTTTGGATTGGAAAGTCAATCTGGCTGAGTCCTAGTCCCAGAGAGTGTGATTCTTGTGACAGCCCTGATTCTCTGAGCCTCTGTGAGATTTTTCTCCCCTTGTCCAAACCGCACTCATCTTTTAGGGCCTGGCTCTAGTCTCCTCTTGCCGGAAGCCCTCTCTGGCCAAGCCTACCAGCCCTCATGGCCGCTTCCTCCTCTGACTTCCTTACGGTTGGCTGTCTTTGCCGACCTATTTGTGACAGATCCTCCCTCTATGGCTTTGTGAGCCTTTTAGGTCCTGGGGTTAGGAGAGGCGGATCAGGATCCAACGGACCTAGGTGAAAGCTGCCTGACCCTGGGCGGTGACCTCGCCTCCCTGAGCCTCTGCATGACCAACTGAGGAAAGGGCGTAATAGAACAGATCCCAGAGAGCTGCTGGGAGCTTGGAGCGGGAGAGTGAGCGTTCCAGGCACCGCATAGGAAGTGCTCAGGAAGGTCAGCTCCTGGTGAGGCCTGCGAGGTGTGCAGGGCCTTGTCTCATCCTTCAGGGCAGCTTCCAGCAACTGATCGGGAGGGGGAGGGGCTTGACAGGCAGTGCGGAGGGTAGTGGCTAAAGGCATGGCCTTTGGCGTAGGACAGGAGTCCACTGTGACTTTGGGTAAGTTGCTCAGTCTCTCTGAACCTCAGCTTTGACGTTTATAAAATGGCCGCCAGGCACTTTTTAAAAAGGATTTTGGCCACAGTTTTCTCACTTGTAAGACAGAGTTAACAATTTCATCTACCCCATAAGGTAAACATATGCTGAGCATCTGGAACCATGCCTGGAATATAGTAGGAGCTCGATAATTGGTTGCCATCGGCCACCCTAGGCCACGAGATGGCCAGAGGCAGCTGTGCAGTCTAAGTTCTCGAAAAATGGCAGACCTGGGGGCCTCATCTGGCTAACCCTAAATCGGAGAATTCCTTCTGGAATGTTGGCAAAATTCCATTCTAGTGCCAGGAGTGAAGATGACAGTGGGGAAATTCCTAAGGACATTCCTCGTCCCTGGCGTGCCCCCACGCCCCCGCCTCTGCCGCCCCCCATCACCTCTGTCCGACCTCACCCCAGTCTCACCCACACTGGCTCCAGACACACCTGCATCCCAGATATGCACCTTCTGACCGAGAAGGCGCCCCCAGACCCCAGCGCTTGCCCGGCACCCGCACCCCCTCATGTCCTCAGCCCCCCTTTGCTCACGCTAGGACTTGCCCATCGTTCTGCAATCCTGACTTCTCACTCCCCGTGCCCCCAACTAGGGGGATGGAGGTGAGCACAGATCTCCGATAAAAACAATACCAGCTATAACATGCAGAGCCTATGCATCCCCGAGACCTTACCATGTGCGTGGTGCTGTTTTACATTTCAACTTGTTTAATCATCCCAGCACCCCTATGCACTAGGTACTACCATCTCCCCATTTGACAGATGAAGACACTGAGGCACTTCGCACAAGTGGTAGGGAAGTGGTAGGGCTGGGATTTGAACCCTGGCCATCTGTGTGTTGTGGACACTCACTGTGTGGGCCCCACCCCCCAGAAGTCCATGCTGCAGGGCAGGGGGTAGAGGGGCTGTAATCAAAGAGCACAGCACTTTAGAGTTTGCCAAAGGTCTTCAGGATCATCTCCTGTGATCCTCCCTGCCACGTCCTGGCACGGGCGCTCTTGTTTGCTCCCTGCTGTCAGACGAGACCCTGAGGCACAAAATCGGGGAACAGGGAGGACCGAGTCCCTGAGAAGAAATGGGCTACACCTGCCAGGAAAGCTGGACTCTGCTCTGGGAGTCTTGCCAACAGGTCGCTGTCCTCCTCCCCCCAGCTTAGCCCCAGATGGACACTTTGCCCGCTGCCCCCAGGCCTCAGGTGACCCCTTCCCAGCAGGCCGGCAGACTCACCTGGCTCACCCTTGGGCCCCGGCCATCCATCGTATCCATCCTTCCCGGGGGCCCCTGGTAGGCCTGGCATCCCGGGGATCCCGTAGCAGCCTGTGCTGGCCCGGCTCCCAAGTGGCAAAGCCAGCAGGAGCAGCATCAGGTTTAGTCCAAGGCAGGGCTGGGAGCTGGACCCCATGTCCATCCTGGGGAAGGATCTGGGTGGGGAGAGAGCTGAGTTGGCCCACCCAGCCCCTCATCCACCCTCCTCACTCTCTTGTTCCCCAGGCCGGTCCTTCTCAGCCCTCCGGAGCCTACCTCCCTTCCCCAGGCCCCTTGCCCCTTGGGGTTTGGGACTGCAGGATGGATGGGGGATGGGACCTCTTCTCTGAGCCCAGGCCCTTAGCTCTCAGCGATGGGGACCCTCCTTCCTCTCACCAATCAAGTTGTCCCCATGTTTCAGGGAGGCGGTAGGGGGAAGCTGCCATTTGCCCTCGCCTGGGGTTGGGGGGGTTCTTGGCCTCACCTGGGGTGGCAGGATCCTGGTCTGGTCACAGAGATGTCCTCAAATCTGCTTCCCCTCTCTGGGGCAGGAAGACACCGTGTCAGAGTAGACACAGCGAGGAGGGCCCACAGCAGACTGGGCGGCCCCCTCCCCTCTGCTCACCCTGCCCCCAATCCCACATCCCCTTTCCCATAATTTGTCCTGACTCAATACTTTCTTTTGGGTACTGAGCCCGGCTGACCGCAGCGATGCCCCTGTGTTCCCCACCCTAGGGTCATGCGTGTCTGAAATGAGGAAATGTCCACTGCCCCGGATCTGCTGGAGGGAGTGTGTGTGTGTGTGTGTGTGTGTGTGTGTGTGTCCCCAGTTCAGCCCAACCCCATTTGTTGGGATTTACTGTGCCTGAGACAGCTGTTTTACAATGTCCCTAGGAGGAAGTTATAACCCCCTTTGCAGATGAAGAAACTGAGTCTCAGGTGGTGAAAGCCCTTACCAAAAATCACGTGTAAATGGTTTCTTAAGGTCCAAAGCCTTGCTCTGGCCCCTCTGCTTAGCTGCTCCCAGAAACAAGCCTCACACACACTTGTCAAGTGGCAGGCTTTATTCTAGAATCTTCCATGAGCCCCCCTCATTTGTTACACTTGGGAGTGGACACCCAGGATGGGCAAGACTCGACAGCAGGCAGCCTGCTGTGGTGGACAGACTCTTGCTATGAAGTCAGTGGCCTTGGATCTCCTTCCGGCCCTGCCACTCGCTTGCTCTGAGGCCCTCCGCAAACCACTCTAGGCTTCAGTCTTCCCCTCTGTATACTGGGTGGTGGGGGAGGCCCAGGCTTTGCACGTGGGTGCCTCTTCCTTTGCTGGGGCCCCTGATGATCCATCTCAGGCACCCCTGCATCTGGTCTTGGAGTCTGTGATGGTCGGTGCAGGGTTGGGGGCTGGGGCCAGGCTGGCAGAGCCGGGAGAGGCTCCTCTCCTCTCTTCCTCTTCTGCTCCTATGACATTCTGAGGAGGAAGGGGCTGTTGAGCAGTTGAGGGTTCCAACCCTGACCCCCCACCTGCCACCAGTGTCCCTCAGGGTGAGGCCTTCGATTTCTCTGAGCATCGGTTCCTCCTCCGTATATGGGGGTTTCCAATCACTCCCATGCGGGGCAGTGGTGAGGACCCAGCGCGTGAGGCATGTGCAGTGCTTAGCCTGGAGCAGGAGTTCACAGCTCCGCCCCTGCCCACCAAGTGACCCTTAGGGCCTCGGTCTCCCCATCTGTCCCTCCACCCTGTGGCCCAGGGTTGCAGAGTGTGGGCTGAGAGTAAGGATGTGAATGAAGTTGGCCTCAGAAGTCCCCAGCAGGTGGAGGGCTGGGAAGAGCAAAAACGACACAGCCTTGGTGGGGGGCCCCCCATCTTCCATTCTCGGCTTGTTTGCGCCTGGGTCTGTGTTGTCCAGCAGGTGGCAGCCTCAGCCCATGCTCAGCCTGCCTTGCCCCGCAGCCAGGCTCCAACTCCGCCTGAGCCTGTTCCCCTCCTCCAGGCCTGGCCAGCGATTTGCCTCAGGGAGGCTGGGGGCGGGGGTGGGTGGGTGGGGGGCTGCATCTCGGTGGAATTTAGGATAAGGAGCAACCAGACACTCCCTGCACTCACGTTTCTCTAGCCTGGTCTCTCCCACCACTTACAGGGGCTGCACTCCTGACATCTTCAAGTCCCATTGCAATGAAAGGAGCTCCCCACTTTGGGGTCCGGCAGAGCTGGTTCAAATCTAGGTCCTGCCACTCTCTAGCAGTGTGACCATGGGTAGGGATCTCCTTTCTCTGAGCCTCAGTTAAGAGGGATTGCTGAGATTCAGTGCATCAGTGGCTACGATTCATGTGCACCAGCACATCGTAGGTGCTCAAAGATCTGTTTCATTTCCTGGTCCACGGGAGCGTGTATTCTGGGCAGGGAGGCAGAGAGCTGGGGCAGAGCGGAGGCCCGAAGGAGGCAGAGGGGCCGGAGGAGTCCAGCTCGGAGCTGGGGCTGCAGCGGGGTCACCCTCTTCTTCCCGACCCCCAGAAGCTGTTGGTGGGGCAGCCCTGCCCCAGGAGAGGGTCTTGGGAGTCTGTCAGAGGCCTGGGGAGGGGGGAGGTATGGGTTTGTGAGGACTCCCAGGCTGCCTGTGTGTCAGTCAGTAGGTGGGAGAGACCGTTCCTGTGGCTCGGAGTATGGCCCAGTGGGAGCACGAGCGTGTGTGAGGGTCAGCGGGTGAGAGAACCGGGGCATTTCTAAGGCACATGCGTGTTGGAGGGTGAGGAGGACGTGTGCACCTGCGCGGCAGGGGTGTGTCTGGGACACATGTCACGAGGTTGTGTGTGTGTGTGTGTGTGTGTGTGTGTACTTCTGACAGTTTAGGAGGGGCACTCGGGTATCTGAGGCAGGGAGCACCTGGGTATGACAGCACGTACACCCCAAGTATGTCTGTGTGTTTGAAGGTGTAACGAGTGTGCATGTCCAGGGCTGTGCACGGGGCGTCAGGGAGTGGCTTGGGTGTGTGCTGAGGGAGGGGATCACTGTGCCGTGTTTCAGTGGGGAGTCGGCAGGTCTCAGTCCGGGAATGTGGGGCCACGTGCATCTCGCGGGAGACGAGTGTGCATGTGTGGTGTGTGTAGAGGGCACAAATGGTTTCCTTTGGGAAAATGCACAGGGCATTAGACATCCTCAGGACTGAACTCCCGGGCTCCTTATTGTCTTCACATTCAAAGGACATGGTGGGGCTTCTTGCCTCTGAGCAGCTCTGGACAGGCTAAGTGGGACCCTGGGAATAGGCACCATGAGCGCTCCAGACCTTCTCAGTCCTAGCCCGGGAGGGGTGCCCAGCCCAGGAGGGAGGCAGCCTCAGCCTCCATGCCTGCTCAGGGGGAAGCCCAGGGCTGGACTCAGGAAACCTGGCTTTGGGGAGGACTTGGGCCAGGTTGGCTTGGGCCAACTGCTCCCCATCTCTGAGTCTTGCCCGCTGGTTCAGGGTTGACAAGCAGGTGTCACTTGTCAGGCATGTGGCTGTGGGGGCTGGCAAGGATCACAGTTACACACACACAGGCTTGGGTACCAGTAAGATCCGGGTTCAAATCCCAACTCCTCTTCTTCAACACTGACCTTGGGCTTTATGTCCACCCCCACGCTCCAGCCTGCTTCATTATCTGGAAAGTAGGGTCGTGATACCCGCCTCACCCCTCAGCTGTACAGATTAAACAAAATACAGTAATAGCTCAAACTTCCATAGCCCTTACTATGAATCAGGCACTGCTCTGCAGTTTTCATGTACTAAGTCATTCAATCCTCCCAACAAGCCTTTGATTAGGAAGTGCCGTTGTTATTCCCGTTTTACAGATAAGGAAACTGAGTTCCCTGAAGTTATATCATACACACACGGTTGGCCAACTGGTAAGTGGTGGCCCTAGGATTTGAACCCAGGCCGATGAGGCTCCTAGGACCTGCTAAATACATGTTGTAAAATACAAAATATGGACCTGCCTTGTAAGCACTCAACGATTGTCATTCTTATGCTCCCTCTCAGCGTCCAGCGTAGCAACCGAACCTCAGGCTCAGCACACACGGACTCAGGTGTTTATTCTAGAAAGAATTCTAAGAAATCCATCTTCTTACAGTGTGCAGTGGGCAGCAAGTTCTCGGGGCCCCGGGAGCCAGCCCTCTCCCTCAGACAGCTAAAGCAACAGCACCCCCATACAGAGCAGACCATAGAAACCAGAGAGGTGGAGGGAGTGGGCCAGAGTCACACAGCAGGAAGCATGTGCAGCCAGGGGCGGGAGGGTCCTTCCCGGGCTCAGACGGACGGGAAGATGAGGAAGCCGCTGAAGACGCTATCCGCCTCAGAACCCTGGTAAATGCGGCCCTTGGCGGGGTCTTTTTCAATCCAGACCTGGTCCCCTTGCTGTAGCTGGAGAACCATACCCCCGGACACCACCTGGAAAATTCCCTTGCTGTTGGTGTCACAGAAGCCCAAGGAGCGCCGGAACGGGCCCCTCCCAGACGACACGATGGACAGGCAGATGTCCCACTTGGACACCACCTGGAAAGTGAAGTAATAGTAGCCGGGCACAGCACAGAGGAACCGGCCCGTGTGGTTCTGGTACGGGCCTTCCTGGTTGGTGATGACCGTGTCGAAGATGACCACGTTGCCACCCATTGGTGGGTTCCGCCTTATGGCTGAGAAGGCCGGCCGTGGCTGGTCCTTGATGTTTCCTGGGTTGCCCTTGATGCCCTTCGGTCCTGGGAAGCCAGGGAGCCCCAGGGGGCCACTGGGCCCAGGGAAGCCCATGTTGCCAGGGCTTCCCGGGGACCCAGGGTCCCCTTGGTCTCCTTTAAGGCCTCGGATGCCCGTCCGCATGCCAGGAGCCCCTGTGGGGAGAAAGGCCAGATCTGGAGGGGGAGTCCAGTGTCTACCAGTCCTCAGGGAGAGAGCTGGGACTCTTGACTGCTGTGGGATAGAGGATGGGGGAGTGCCTGGGCCTTCAAGACCTCGATTCTGGCTGGCTGTGTGACCTTGGGCAAGTGTTTCAACCTCTGAGCCTCAGCTTCCTTATCTCTAAAGTGGAGAAAAGTGGGAACAGGTACTTGGAAGCTGTCAGGTTCTGGCAAAAACAGGACACGGGCTCCTCCGCTGGGCCCTGCCCATGGCTGTGTCCTCCACACCCCGCTGGGCCACTGCCCTTGACTTCTTCAGCTTCGGGACTACATTTAGGAGGCCTGGATGCCAATTATTGCAAATGTCTATGCAGATCTTTCTGGTCTGCTATGGACTGGGAGGCTCAAGGGGACTGAGACTTTCCCTTTCCGCTCTGAGCATGTCCTCCTCCCTTTTCCTTCACTCCCAACCTTTTTTCTAGAATGTGAGTTTCTGAAGCCGGAAGGGGCTGGGAATGGGGAAGCAGGGACAGAGTTGGGTGGCAGAGGGGACCTGGAAGGAAGCAAAAAGGATAGTTGCCATGAATTAATCCTTTCTATGTGCCAGGTGGGTTTATTGTTTCGTTTTATAGACGAGGAAACCGAGGCTCAGAGAGGGTCAGTAACTTGCTCGAGGTCACACAGCAAGATGAGTCTCCTGAGTCTAAAGGCTAGCGCCTTATTCATTCTGGTAACGGAACAATAACCCAGGACTGTGCACTGCTCCAAGACCTTTCACATTTGTTGCTTGTGGTGGTCGTGAGAAAGAGGACTCAGGCAGGAACGGAGAGGCCTGGCAGCCTGGGGACATGCTGAGGGAGGAGGCTAGGTTCCCCTTGGCCCCTGGGACCAAGTGCAGAGTGTGGGGGCTTCACGCGGGGGCCCAGGTGGATTCCTGCTTCTTGGTGCCACCCCCAAGCCTCCACCCGGAGGCCAGGCCCAGCCAAGGGATGAGGGGCTGGGGTCTAGAGGGACGGGCTTACCGGGCTCCCCTTGCTCCCCCTTGAGGCCTGGCCGTCCGTCTCGGCCGGGTGGTCCTGCAGCCCCATTCCTCCCGTTCGGTGCTCGGCACACATCCTGGGTCACTGCAGAGGCCAGGGATATGGCCAGCACACAGACCACCAGCCAGCCCCACGGGGCCTCCATGATGCCACTATGGAGACATGGGGCAGGGCTAGACCTCACACACTCACACACACCCAACTCGTACGTACACTTGAATCCCACACCTACAGTGATATCTACACATCCCCCCACCACCGAGGCACATACACACCTCAAAGGCCTTCGATGTCTGCCTTCCACCGAGCTCCAGTGACCCCACACATATATGAAGAACCAGAAATTTGCACAGATACCCACAAACTGAGCACACCCACAGAGTTACACACTTAGATGCACAAACCTAGCCTCTGATCCCACACCTACAAACACAGTGAGCAAACTCAAAATCCACTACACACTCCTAGATGCACAAATTGACACCCAAATAGACTCCATCTCTCACTCGGCCAGACACCCACATTCATATACTCCTACGGATGATCAATTCCATTGAACAAATATTTATTGAGCGCCTACTCCTTATTTAATTAACACTCTCTCACCCAGATGGCAGAGCTGTGCGTACACACAGGAATTCACAGCCCCCTGACACAACACGTGTGCTCATTCTCCTACACACTCGGCCCCTTTCAGCACCCACCGGACCCTCTATGGGACCCCTGTGCTGGCTCTGACACTCCCAGCCTTTCTCCAGCTTCTTGTGTTTTTTGGGGGGGCGTCCAAACCCAGGAACTCTGGTTAGAGGGGATGGGTCTACGTCACCACCTCCCACTATCTCCCAAACCTGAGGAATGAAGAAGGTCCCCCCATTCACTTATTCTGGGTCCTGGATCAGGGCCCCCATGCCCCTCCACACCCCGCCAACTCTGTCCTGGCCCAGAACCCCGGGGCAGTGTTCTCCCTCTCTTGCCTTCGTAGTCTAGCCCCCTAGGCCAGCTCCCCTGGCTCCCTGAAATTCACAGCCCCCTCCCCCCTCCTCGGGCGCTGGCCTCACCTGCCTCAGCTGGGCGACAGTTCAGCTGGATGCTCCTGTCCTCCACCCAGGGGCCCAGGGACCGCTGTGGGACACCCAGCAGGGGTGGTGCCTGCCTGGCTGTGGCCAAGTTTCACATCCTTTCCTACTTCCCCTTCTCCTTCCCTGGGCCGCCCCGCCATGCCCCAGGGGCCAGAGGCCTCCCGGAGACAGTTTGAGCAGACCTCAGCAAGACTGGGACACTGGACGTCCCCCCTCCTCCCCGCCCATGCATGCAAGCTGGTGTGGGGGCAGGGACAGCAAGGCGGGAGTCTGCAAGGACGGAGGCCAAGGAGGGGGTCCTGGGTGGGGTATGAGAACCAGGGAAGCACAGAACATCAGGGCAGATGGAGTTTTTAAAAGTCAGTAACTTGTAAGACTTTTTCACGATTATGAAAGCAACATGTATTCATTGTCAAAAGCTTGGAAAATACAGAAAAACACAAAGGACAGTGCGGTAGTGAGGAGAAGCTTAGTAATCAGCTTTCTAGACCTGCCACTTCCTAGTTGCCCTTGGGAAGTTACTTAACCTCCTGGAGCCTCGGTTTTCTTATTCATAAATTGGGAACAACAGATTCTACCTCATCGGAGTATTATAAAGTTTCAATGACATAATATACATACAAAACACTTGGCACGTGAGGAACACTTCATAATTAGCTTTTATCAAATTTAAAAAACAGCAACAAAAGCCCACAAATGCTACCATCTAAAGAGTTACCCTTTGGCTGGATCATCTAGCCTTACTTACTCTTGCTGACAGGGTGCTCACTACCTGTCGGCCCACCTCACTTCACCAGCTTGGACCCTGAGCACACTTTAGATTTAGCTACTCTGTCTCCCCAGGCTGGAGACTGATATGTTCAGTCTTTCTGTTTCTTCCCATGACCATCCCCCCACCCCCACCTCCAAGGGAAGAGGAGGAGGGGAAAACTGAAGGCTATTGACATGGGCAGATGAAGATGGTCTAGGGCCAGGGTTTTCAAGCTTCTGGGACTCCTTTTTCATTTGCAATCCTGTGTGGCACCCAATATGTATCTGTCAGATACAAATGGGGGTTCCGTGGATAAGAGTGGGGGCCCAGAGCAACTCCTATCAGCCCCTCTCTTGCTCCCAGGGATTCAGGAGGTTAGGAGAGCAGGAATCTCACAGGCTGTGCCCACATGTAAATCACTGTGTAACCTCGGGCAAGCCACATCATTTCTCTGGACCTCAGTTTCTTTATCTGTAAAATGGGGATGATACAGCCTCCTCATTGGGCTACTAAGGGATCCTACGGAGAAGCTGATACTGTCAAACACCACATTAAAATAAGTCATCATTATTAATAATATCTGTGTGACCTTGGGCAAGTTACCTAACCAGTCCGAGCCTCACCCCCATCTCTCAAGGTGAGGGAGTGGTGGGAGGCAGTAAGTTTGCCCCCGGTAACACCCCTCCCAGCACCCATCTTCTCTGACTGCAGCATGTCAGTCTTGCGTCCCTGCAAGAGGGGTTAGAAATATCACGTGTTGGAGCCAAAAGGGCCAGCCTGATGGCTCCCATTTCACAGATGAGGAAACTAAAGACCAGAGACAGCAATACTTGCCCAAGTTCACAAAGAAAAGTGGGAGAGTCAGCATGAGGAAAAACCAAATACTATGAAAAGCTTTTCAAAGTATAGTTTTCAAAATTGTGACTACACCATTCTTATAGAAATATATAGTAAGCACATGTGAATTTTTTGTGTGTAGCTTATTAATGAAGGAACCAGCAGGATGACAAAGCTAGTTCAACGAAGGATACGAGAAGAAAACACTTATATGTACCTATATAGAGAGAGAGGAGAGAGATTTAGTAAAGACAAAAACAACAATAACCCAAAAACTAGAATTCTGGAATATTCATAAGGTTGCTAAGTTAGATGCAAAACTGGTGAATGTTTATAGGGCAATAAAATCATAATGTTGGGGGTTATCTTCTTTATTATCATTTGCATGATTTCTCTACCAGACAAAAATAATTTGTAACTTATCAGTTTTCTACCAGCTAACAGCGATCTTTACAGAGCCTGGGCCCTGATCAATAGCAAATAATAAGTCAAGCAAAGTGACATACCCCTAGAGTGTCAAATGACCCTTAGAAGGGCTTGTTAGACAATGTTTTAATTTGACTTTGAAAGGACACCGGTTATCTATTTGCCTTATTTCCAAGTATTGGATGATTTTACTTATCAGGCTGTTGCAAGAGTATAAACGCTTCCAAAGAAATAAAAGCCATCGATAGTAATGAACGTATCAGTGTGAAAGTAAATGGGTCACCGATAGCCCTGTGAATGTCACATCAGAGATACCTTCAGTCAGAAGGGATGGATGGTGTTCTTCATTTTCCTCCAGAGCTTGGATCCTGGAGGAGAGAAGTGGGGTTGGGGGAGGTGGGGAGGGTGGGAGGAGTGCGGGAGGTGGGGGAGGTGGGGGGATGAGAGGCCCTGTAATTCTTGTAGAGTCATGATCCGTGAGGCCCAGGTGTAGTTAGGAGTCTAAGCAATAACCAAAAAACAATTTTTAAATCACTCACATTCTTTATGGTGGAGTCACATCTCACCCAAGGGTTGGGTTCCAAAAATCAGCATATTAGGCAAAAATTGTAAATGGCCAGTATTACCACTGGGAAAAAAAAGAATATTAGGAAAGCGCCATGTTGGAGACCATATTATCACTTCGCTATAGTTCTGCACTATCAGTTTTGGCTTTGACGTTAGAACAGAGTTCTCTTTCTTCAGTAGGGTAGCAATTGGCTAATGGATATCCCCCTCACCCTCCAAAACAAGAACGGAATCTTGAAAGACTGGGATCATGCACTGCTGAGATGTTTAGACCATGAGGGGCTCATGGGATGAGAGGCAGACTTGGGGAAGACAGGTCCATTCAGCTCTCCCTGTCCATGCTCACTCCAGAAATAGGCTTCTTGAGGGTCTAGGGTGATGGCAGCATCCCCTACCTTATTGAAATTGGGATTTGTAACTCTTTGTCTCTCTGAGTCTTATTAGGCAAAACGCAGATTGTCAACTGTTATAGAACATGGCTCTGAAGTTCTTGTATTTCTTTTTTTAATCAAAAAAATTGAAGTATAATTTACATACAGTAAAATGCAGAAATCTTTTTCTTTTATGAGAGAGAGAAAGAAAGGCAGAGGGAGAAGGAGAGAGAGAATCTTAAGCAGCCTCCAGGCCCAGCGGGGCTCGATCTCACCCCCCTCCATATGTGTGTCTGTCCGTTTCTTATAGCTGAGTAGTGTAAGTGCATATATCACACCTCATCACGCCCTTCCCCATTGGTGGGTATTTTTGGTCATGATGAGTTGAGCTGCTAAGAACGTTCTCCTACAAGCCCCCCTCTGCCTCTGCAGCCCCCATGCACTCAGTTCTCTGCTGTGCTGTTTGCACGCCATGAAGGAGGCACAGAGTTCACACCCATACCCCGTCCCCCCCATCCACTGCCACGCATCGCTCTCTTCAACACCCCCCCTCAAAAAAACCCACAAACCTCCTGGACCCTCCGCCTGAACCTCTTTTTCTCCTTCTCCCCCCTTCCCATTCCACTCCCCCTTGCTCTTTATTATGGAGATTGTCTTAATCACAGGTCTTTCTTCTTTGGGGCTAAATCCTTCCCCGCCTCTTGGGCCTTCTTCACCACCCAATAAGATCAGGGTTCTTGTTGGCAAGGTTGGCAGGGTGGGTTGGGAATTGGGGAGGGAGCTGTCAGAGCCTGCCACATGTCTTCAGCTCACAGTCTTTATTCTTTGCCTCTCTCGGCAGATAAAAGCGCTTTAGGGGATTGTTTTATGAAAAATGGAGGGGATTGTAAACAACAAATAATTTGTTGGGGAGATGAGAGGCAGCATGGGTTCAAATTCAGCATCCGCCTTCCGTTTGCTGTGTGCTCTTGCATGAGAGAACTTCTGTTTGGGGGTGACAACTGACCCTTCCAACTGTGACGAGGCTTCGGATCTGTGTGACTTGTCCCTGGTGCCAGGTAGGCACTTAGCAAATGTCCTGTCTTCTCCTCTTTCCCCTACCTGCCAGTCAGGGCACCTGGGTACAGTTCTAGTTGAGAAGTTTGGGAAAGAAAATGTAAAAGGAAAACAAAAGAAAGCAAAAGCAATTTCACTGGGGGAAGGTGAAGAAAAATAGGAAGAAAACAAGCCCCCTGTAACTGCTGGGGCCTGCTGAAGCCCGGCATCCCGGACACCCAGAGGGAAGCAGCCACACCTTCTTTCCTTCCTTCCAGGGGTCAGGTGGAGCCCCAGGAGAAGTTCCCAACAGGCAGATCTAGCGGGAAAGGCGCTAATGGAAGCTGCCAAGCATGCAGGTGGGTGAGATGTAAAAAGATTAAGAGTATTAACAGAATTAAGGACACAAACTGAACAGGTGGTGGGAGAGTGCAAGGACAGATTGCCTCTGATTTGGGGTGGCCCTGCCGTGGGTTCTGAGGGCTATCGGGACACCATAGCTGGGAAACGTGACACCTTGAAGGTCAGAATGATGCCCACTTCCAAGGAGCTCACACAGATGCAAGGGAAACACGCCCCCCCGCCCGCCCCGCCGCCGCCACCATGCAGAAATGATCTCCCTGATCTGCCCCTCACTTGGCCTGAAATTCCAGTTACCCATTCTTTCCATGGAGTAAGCACTGCTGTCTTGGGGTGTTTTAAAATTGGAGCTGTGTCTTGGTGCATTTGCAAGATGTTAACCATCACTCCTTAGTAAGCCCAACCACTAGGCTTGCTACCAGTGCTTAATACAAGACAACCAAGGCTCAGAGAGGGTGATTCTCATAAGGTCACACAGCCAGTCGGTGGTAGAGGTATTTCTATCATATTGAAAACTTTTCTGAAGGTGGTCCACTGGCGGTGTGGGGGTGGGGGGGTCTAAAACAGGGACTCTGAAAGGGAGAGGAGCATGAAAGGGCTATGGGCCCTGTGAAGGCGATCTCCCCTGGGTTGGGCATTTTACATATATCATCCCATTTAATTTACACGGTATCCTCATAGGGTAGAATTTTTATTCATTTTCAAAGGTAAAGAAATTGGGGTTCAGAGAGGTGAAGTGACTTGCTCATGGGTCTAGGGTTGCCAGATTTAACAAATAAAAATATAGGATGTCCAGTTAAATTTGAATTCAGATAAACATCAGTATGCATGGGATATACTTGTATTAAAAAAATTATTTGTCCTCTATTTTCTCTGGCAACCTACAGAGGTCACACAGCCCGATAGCGGTTGTCCCACATGTCCCTGAGTCACTAGGAAGCCTAACTTGGGATGGAAGGGTGGACTGAAGGGATGGCTCCTCTCTGCCTCCCGGGTGAATATGGGCCTTTGTCCCCACCTAGGGTCCCAGTTATTGCTCTTGTGGGTGAGCCAAGGACCCCAGCCAGGTTTCCCCACCATGACCCCTACATCATTGCCATCACAGGCTGTCCTCTGGGGGATCTCTCCCTGCCCCAGACTTTCATCAGAAGAGTCCCCAGTGAGCTGGAAGCAGGGGACTTGTGTTCTATTTCCAGCTCTGCTGGGTGTGGTCAAACAAATCACCTTTCTGGGCCTCAGTCTCTCCATCTGTGAAAAAGAGGGAGGAGTTGAACCAAAGCAATGGTTCCCTTGGGTCAGAGTCACTGGGACACCACTGCCCCAGCTGCTCCCCTCTCTACTGCTTTAGAACCCCTGCCTGCTGGGTTTATCATAGGTGCTCTGGGGGATCTCACGCGGGAGGCAGCTCAGCACCTTTCTGGAGCTCTGACAGCAACTGAGAATCTTTCCAACCTTGACACATTGTTTGGGCCACCCTGGCCCTTTGGACATGACCATTCTGCATCTTACAAGTAGAGACCAGGGGCAGAAGGGTCTAGAAACGCCTCGATGGTGTAGGAGAGGGGGGCAAGTCCTGATATGTTGGGTGGGAGGAGGAGGGAGGGAAGGTCACTAATCTCCCCTGAGGCTGAGACCATTTCCAACCTGGGAATCCAGAAATATGTCTTACCTTTGAGTAGAGATTTACGTTTTTCACAGCCCTGCATGGCTCACATGATTCCTGGCCAGGCTGTTAGCCCCCCTGATGGGAAGACCAAGGCTCAGAGAGGGCAGTGGGTTCCTGGTGTCACACAGCAGAGCCGGTCCACTCTCCAGTCTCTGGGGCCAGGACTCCACCCAGCAGCCCCACCCTTGGGTGGTCCTGGAAGGTCCTGTCCCAGTCCCTTCCCTTCCCAGGCTCCTGGGTTCTGGGCATTTCTTCATTGTGATGTTCTGAGCCCGGTCTCTGTCCCACCAGCTGCTCACTGGGGGCAATTGTCCCACACCCCCCTGAGCTCAGGTCCAATCAGCAATCATCCATCCTCCTTTCCCTGAGCCAGGGCACACCCAGGGTCACATGGCAAGCCCCAACACAGAGCCGGGACTGAGTGAGGGTCTGGAGTGGTCCAGCTCACACTCATCTTTCCACCTGCAGAGCTGCTCCAGAATCCAGGCTAACGACAGCTGCTTCTGCCCTGTTTCCTCCCCTCTTCCAGCCCTCTGCTGATTACAAATAAACACCCGGTCTACTCGGGAGAGTAATTAACTCTCCAGTGTGGGGAGAACTAATCAGCCTGGAGTTTGCTGCAGGTGGGAAAAGCGAAGGCTTTTCCTAAGTAGTATGCAAATGACACCCGTAGTATGCAAACCAACCTCTCTGGGCTGCTGGGAAAGGCCGCCAGAGCCTCAAGCGCTGGCTGCCGAGGAGGGACAGGCTCTGGGAACAGTGGTCCCTGCTCCCGAGACCCCATCCCTCAGGTTGAGGGGGGCTGGAGGGGTCAGAATAGGAGTGGGGGTGCACCTTCTGGGTTCCCCAGTGCACCTGCAGTCCTTGTGTCTGGAGCATTGTGGGGAGGCTGCAGGGGGTGGGGTTGGGGAATAGGCTCAGAGCTCAGAGAGGACTCGCTTTGAGTCTGAGCCCACTGGTCCTCACCTATGTGACTTGGGCAAGTCACTTGCACACTCCTGAGCCTCAGTTTCCTCGCTGAAAGATGGGGATAAAAATACATACAATTTAGGCTTGTACTGAGAGCTGGACAATACATAAAGTGCCTAACGTGGTCTGGTGCTTAGTAGGTGTTCCACAAATAGGAGAAATAGGAGTATCAAGATTGGCCCATAACAACCCTGTGGCTATGTGCTACCTGGTCAAGGCCCAGTCCCCTTGGGGGCTCATCACCACCTGGTTTGCCTTTCAGGGGTATGGTCAGCCTTGTGATATAAGATGTGAAAGGCTTCAGGAATGACCTCCTGCTCCCAGGCACGTATGTCTCCTGGCTTGCCTGAAATTCTGCACCGGGGCCACGGTAAGACAGTGAAGCTCCCTGGGAGCCAAATTTCCGGAGGCATTCACTCTCAGGTTGTGCGTGTGCAGAATCGACCCCGGGAGTGAGTACCTGCTTACACTGCTCTGCCCCAGGCAGGCATCTCACTGCCCTCCCCTTGTCCAGGTCCTGCTGGCCCTCTACTTCTGTTGAGTCAACTTCCCTCAGCGTTCAGCATTGCACTCTTAGGCTGCAGGGGCGGAGGGCATGAGCACATGTTCTGGGTCATAGAAATATTTTATATCCCTAACTGAAGTGTCAGTTACTCAGATGTATCCCTTTGTCAGAATTCATCAGATGGTACATTTAAGTTATATGCATTTCACTGTATATAAAATTGACCTCAATAAAACAATTTACAAGTAAATCAAATGTAGGTATCTTCTGGAAGATATCACACATTAATGTACAATGATGATGATGATGACGACCAAAGTGGTCATCCAGGTTCTACTTGTATACTTCTTGTGATGGGGAGCTCACCACCTGTGGAGCCAGGATATCACTTGTTTGGTGGTGGGACTGGGATTTGAACCCAGATCTGACTCCAGGGTCCAAGGCCTTGGTTTCTTCTCTACTGACTCTCCCAGGACTGTGTGTGCTCAGGAATCGTCCTAGGTGTGATACGTGAAATGTTTGTCACTTGTGAGATAGTAAGAGCTCCTGCACACCTGGGACACGGGTGAGCTGCACTTCCCCTGCCCATCCTTGCAGCTAGGTGGGGTCTGGACTAGTTCGTGCAATGACGCTGAGCAGAGTGACACCAGTGGAATGGATCTGCCAACACGCTCTTGCCCTGCTGCTATTGTAGAGACCTCCTGTTGTGATGGCGGAGCCCCAGGCTCTAAGTGGCTGGGCTTGCTGAGTGCCTTCATGGAGGACAACTGTCCCAGAGGGTCGTCTGGGTCACAGCAGACTTTATAGGAGGGATGAGTAAACCCTGGTGTTGTTAAGCCACTGAGGTGTGGGCTGTCGCTACAGTGTAACTTACTTATGCTGACCGATGGGCCTGACACTGATATGATTGCCAACCTCATAGTCTTAGTCACCGCCCTCCTCCTCTCCATTTCCAGGGCTGTCATTGTCATGACAACGCCCTCACAGGATGCTTCAGGTGGCTCATCTCTCCTGAGCTGTCCAGGGTCCTGTCCTCGGCCTGAGCCTCCACCACTGCCCAGGCTTCCATCAGTTCTGTGCCATCCAGGCTGAGCACCCGGGATTCTACAATGAAAAATGCCCGGACCCACCTTTGGAGAGCTTACGTTCTGTTGGGGGAGGCAGACGCAAATAACTTCCAAAGTGAGCAGCTCATGGGGTGCCAGAGACACCCAGAAACCAGAGGTGGGAGCTCCCAATAGGTAAGACAAGAGTCACCCCAGGGCAGGAATCTTGGGGGACTCCTTGGAGGAGGGGGAGGGGTTGGAGGAAGGAGGCAGCAGCAGTGACTCCCTCCCAGGTATTCATAGGCTCTCCTCATGACTCAGGTCTGAGTCCTACTTCTTCCACTTTCCACTGAATAATGCCAGGCAGGCATTTTCCCTCCTAAAGGCTTGGTTTTCTCATCTGTAAAAATGGGGACAATAAAAGTCCATCTTCATAGGGTTGTCATGAGAATCGAACAAGTTAATACACGTAGAGTGCTTTACTCAGTGCCTGGCTGTAGCAGTTGCTCAATAAACAGCTGTTATTACAGCCCCGTTTGGCCTTTGCAAAAACCCTGCAAGAGAATTGAAATAACTAGAATTATCTCTGCTTTACAGATGAGATAAAGGAGGCTCAGAGAGGGCCAGTGACTTGCTTAAAGCACACAGCTAGAAGTGCCTGAGCATGCAACGTATGCTGGGCGTGCCTTTCACCAGAGCCTTTCTGGGGTTAGGATTTATATCCTCAGACCTGGAGCCTCACTACTCCCTCTGGCTTGACCGCCTCTCCCACTCTTTCGATGCCTGACCTTTGAGATCCCACTGTTTTCTTATTGTGGCAAAATATACAGAAAAAATGTTTACCATTTAAATCATTTTTAAGGGTACCGTGTAGTGGCATTAGTTACAGTCGCTGTGTTGTGTGGTCATCACTACCGTCCGTCTCCAGAATGGTTACCATCCTCCCACACGGAAACTCTGTCCTCATTAAACACTAAGTCCATCTTTCCCCTCCCCCAGCCCCTGGCAACCACTAGTCCACCTTCTGTCTCTATGAATCTGACGACTCTAGGGACCTCAGATACGTGGAATCATGCACCATTTGTCCTTTTTTGTCTGGCTTATTTCACTTAGCGTGAAGCCCTCGCGTTTCCTCCATGTTGTAGCAGGTGTCAGAATTTTCTTCCTTCTTAAAGGTGAATAATATTTCTTTGTGTGTATATTTCACATTTTATTTATTTGTTCATTCGTTTTTGGACATTTGAGTTGCCTGCACCTTTGGGCTATTGAATACTGCTGCCACAAAAATGGGTGTACCAGTATCCGCTAGGGTCTCTTCTCGCATGAGACCCCGCTGCTACCACGGCCTCAGGGGCCACTCGGAGGGCTTTGCCAGGATCCAGAGTTCCCAGCGATCCAGGAGCCAGACCCCCACCCAGCCTACAGCGCGCTGGCCGTCTTGCTGTCCCGTCAGCTCCATGCCCTTCCTATCAGTCAGTTCCTCTCCTCCTGGCCTGCTCGAGTCTCTGATTACGCTATCAGTGCCTGGTCTCCCCTACACCCTCTCTTCCAGAATTGGGAATTTCCTTTAAATATTGTGGAGATAATGTCCCCTTGAAGAAAAGCAAAAATGAGAATCCCCTTCCAAAATACGTCCAGCTTAAGTGACCAATGAATCTTAGGGTTTTAATGTACCCGTGTGACACATTAGAAGCAATGTGGCTTGCTGGGTCTTGCCACACTCTGTCTTTTCAAGCTAGAAAAAGCAGCAGAGCCATCAGTCCAGTACTTCTTTTCTGAGTGGGACTTAGAAACGAGCAAGCCCTGGGGAGGGACAGGTGGGAGGGCCCCCGGGAGCCGGCCACCCCCAGACTGAAGGGAGGTGCGCAGGGAGGAAATTGTGGGTAAGAGCACCGGTGGCCTCATCTTGCTTTATTGATGGGGATCTGAGGCCTGGCTGCACCCCAGGAGCTCGCCCATGAGAACACCTGATTGAAAAGGGGGCCCAGGCATAACCAAGTTCCCATTAGCTCTGTCATCCCCAGGGAGAAATGGGGCAGGGCAGAGGCAGGGGGACAGGGGACACAGACTCCCCTTTCTGTCCGGCATAGCCCCTGATCCCCAGGTAAGAGACCTCTTATTGGGGGGGGGAATGCCTCAATTGGAGGGTCCTTGTGACTGGGCCCCATGACGGGTCAGGAAGGATCATAACGGACATTGAATTCCTTGAGCCGCATAGAAACCCCAGCAGACTGAATCCTGGAGGGCAGGGCAGGCTGGAGTCACCTTCTCCCGGCTTGCAGTGTGCGGCATGTATGTGCACCTCCCCCACCCTTTCCTCCCGCTCGCTTCCCTCACCCCCACTCACTTGCCAGAGAAGCAGCCTAGCCGCCTGTGTTCACATCCTGCCCCTGCCCCTCCCTAGCTGTGTGATACGGGGCAAGTTACTTTATTCCCCACTCCTCCGCCCCTCAGCGACCCCATCTGTAACCTGGGGGTAGTAAGAGAAGCCCCCTCACATGACTGTGCTGAGGAGGAATGAAGTCAACGTGGTAATGTCTTTAGAACAGTGCCAAGCATCTAGCAAGTGCTTAGGAAACACCAGATATTTTTTATTCAAGAAATATATAGTGCTTGCTCAGGGAACTGTGGCCGAATTAATGGGAGGGCTGAGCCTGCAGAAGGAGCTCGTGTTCAAAGTCAGCAGGTGCCCGGGTTGCCTTGAGAGACCTGCTTTGCCCCCGGGAGTCTCCCTGTCTCCTCCGCAACACGAAGAACACGTTTCCCATTGCCCTCACTGCAAGGCTGTCATGGGCATTACTGGGGGGCTTGGGGTGCAGGCACGGGGGAAGCAGGGCAAGTGACCCCTGGCTCAGCCATGGCCTCCCCTGTGACAGGGGCTTCTGAGCAGCCCTCTCTGGGGATCCCCTGCTCGATTTCTGCAGCCCCATGGCTCCAGGCAGTTGCTGGGACACGCTGGTGGGGAAGGGGCTGGCGGGATAAGCACCTCGGCTTCGTTCTCACCAGCTCCCACAGGAACCAGGGCTGCAGGGGGCTTTCCAGAGGCTGGCCTGACCCGGTGGGGCGGAGAGGAAGCAGAGCTTGTGTGTTGGCCTCTGGGGCCAGCCTGGGCCGTGGGGTCTGCCATTCCCGAGAGCCAGGCCGGGGTACCAGCTACACTGAGAGAGGGCCCGGCTTGAGAGCCTAGAGGCCGGGTGCTCCCCCCGGGCTCGTTCATGCTGCCTCGGCCTCCTCCCCGCCTCCCCGGGGTGTTGGCATCTTCGTCTCTAGCAGGCACTATCCTGCCTGCCTCGTGGGGCTGTGGGCTGGCTCCGTGGGAGGACGCTCATCAGCAGCGTCCCAAAGCTGGGCACATCTAAGGGCATCAGGGTCCTGCCAGTGGGTAACTCGCTCAGCGTCCCCCATAGACGTCAGCAAGATGCAGAGCCAGGTCTGAACTTAGAGACGTCTCTGGAGCAGAAAGCGCGCTGGCTGGCAGTCCCCTGTCCCCTGTGCAGCCTGGGGGGGCTCCTAGAGCCAGTGATGCCGTCTCAGGCTCAGTTTCCCTGTTGCAGAGGGCAGCGGCAGTTAGCCCTGCAGCAGGACAGGCAGGGTTTCGTTTGCTTCGTTTTCTAATATCTGTCACAACTTCTCTGCATAGTCCTTCCCAGTCTACAGATGAGGAAGTGGGGGCTCTGGGAGACGGTGTCCCTTGCCCCAGACCACCTGCTGAAAGACTAGGAGAGCGGAGCTTCCCCTGGGGCTTTAGCACAGGCTGCTGTATGGGCTGGTGTGAGCACTTTGCCTCTGAGCTTTGTTTCTACATCTGCAAAATGGGAGTGGCAGTCTGTCCAGGGCAGACACTGAATAGTGGTAGGCAGCAAAAATCCTAGGAGGCCTGGCTGAGGTTTGAACCGGGGGCTGCAGGACCCCTTGGCCCTACTTGCACACCAGGCAGCCTCTGGCACCTGACGGGGGGGCCGGGTGGGCGCCGGGAGCCTTTGCAGCTTGACTTGGACATTCCCAGGCCTCATCTAAGCCTACGGATTCCTTGAAGGCCTCTGCCTGATTTCATCGGGCCTGCCGCCTGATTTTGCTCCGAACACGGGCTGCAGCCCCCGGGGCTGGTTTCGGTGACGTGGCGGCCCCCCTCTCCCGGCTGTTTCCCAGAGCTCACGTGTGCAGGGTCTTCTGCTGCAAGGAGGCGGTTCGGACCTCCTAGCACTTGCAACATCTGGGAAAGGCTAACTGAGGGTGCCCCTCCAGAGCACCCCCCTTTGCTTCTCAGCAGGAGGGGGCGGCTCAGTTATTTTTGTGATAAAAGTTTAATAAATTGGAAGGCACGGTTTTCATTCTGTGGGTAATTAGCTGCCGCCACCGTGCTCCCTCCTAATTGTCTCTCTCACTCCAGATCGGCAGAGATCAATAGGAAGCGGCCCCTGCACGGTGAAAGTCACAATTAATTAATTGTCGGGCGTGTGTGTGTCTCCATCTCTGTCACATCAAAGGCCCAGGGGCAGCAGCTGCCCACGTTTCTGGCTCTGCTGGGCCAGCCCAGCCCAGAGTCCCCAGATGCACGTGACCGCAAGCCACCATGCACGCTTCCTGTCTCTCCCTCAGGCAGCAGGAGGCTCCTGGAGAAGGGGTCCCCTGAGACCCCAGGCTCAGGGGCCTTCTCTGACAGCCAGCATTTTCCTACCACCCCACCTCGAATGCAATCTCTGCTCTATCCCTGCCCGGGTACCTGTGCCCTGGTGCCCCCCAGCCCCTCACCCCACTTCACCTTTGCCTGTCCCATCCAGTCTCCTGCGTGCAGTCTAACCCAGTAGATTTTCTAGACTAAAACTTGGGCTGTATCCAGAAAAGTGGTTAGCTCTGGTGGTAGGGGGAGGTGTGGGCTGGGAGAAAACATTTTGGGATTCTGGGAATGCTCTACATTTTTGAGTGGTGGTTTCATGGATGTATACCTATGTAATAAGCCGCTTGCACGTGCACACAGACACACAGACACACACACACACACAAATGCCCCCTTCCATTCAGTAACAACAACTCACTTTTATGTGCCAATGTTAAGACATGAGGATGACGAGGAAGGCAGCCAGCACGTGATGAAACCACAGGCCCTGCCGCCATGTATCTTTCCTACTCTTTCCCACGAGGCTTGGAGATAGGTAGTGTCATCCCTGTTTTACAGATGGGGAAACAGAGGCACAGAGAGGGCTTAGAAGGAGGAGAGAAGAGGTTGGCGGTCGGAAGGTTGAGAGGAAGGGCCTGTGGATGCCAGGGGCTTGTGGCGGCCAGCTCGAGCTTTACTTATCTCTACCACTCTTTGAAGGTGCAGCCATGTGTCCCATTTCACAGACAGGAAGCTGAGGCTTGGAGAGATGACGTCCCTTGTCCGAGGTCACAGGGCCTGGGAGTGATGGGCTGGGTCTGGAACCTGGGTTGTTTCTGAAGAGGGGGAGGGAGGAGAGAGGGAAGTGAGGGTGAGAGGGGCCCTGAGGTGGGGTGAGCAATCGGGGAATACTAGCAAGGTGTGATACGAAAGACGTGGTGCTAAAGACCTGTGTGTGGGAGCATGCACGCCCACACACGCGCACATACATGCATGCACACGCACACCCCTGTGCACGCACCTGTGCACACACCCCATCCTTTCTAGCGCCCCATCCTTTCATCCGCAAAGTGAGAGAGGAACCGCGGGGCCTCAAGGTTTGCTGTGGCCAGCTCGCGGCCTGGCAGATGCGGTGGGGGGCTTGGTGAGTGCGCCGGGCCTCTCATGCTCCTCCATCTCAGCCAGGCAGGGCTGTGCTGGGCTCCCAGGCGCCCACCCTCTGCCCAACACCCGCAGCTCTGCAGGTGAAGCCTGGCTCTGGGAGGGGTCAGGTCCCCTTGTCCCAGACCCTGGGCCTGTGCTCTGGTCTCCTGCCCCCACGCCCAGGCGGGCCCATCCACCCCCTGGAACTCAGGGGTTGACAAATATTGTAAGAGCTTCCTCGCTGGTGGGGAAAGGTGGTGCCTGTCCTTCTGTTGGCTGTTTCTCAGTGCCTCCCCTTCATAGCTGGTCGTCAGGGGAGGCCACCTCCATGCTCCTACCTCCGATGCCGCCTGTCATTGAGCCTTTGAAGTGGCGCCTGATTTTCCAGTCTGTTTGAAGTTGCTAGCTGCTTATGCAGCAGCTGGTCCAGAAAGTACCCCCGCCGGGCCTTTCCACGATGGTGCCAGCCGCCAGGGACTCCGGGAGACAGCCGCCGGGTCTCGGTGGGGGGGGGGGGAGGAGGCGGGCAGAGGAAGCCCACATGCCATCTCTGTCTCAGGGTCTTCTAGACTGATTTTGCTTATTTTTTGTTTAAAAGGATGGGGAAAAAAAGAGTTTTCAAGAACCCCAATGTTTTATTCTCTTCAAAGAAAAAGGAATAAAGATTTTTAAAAAGAAAAAAACGAAGGGCCAAAGGTAAAGCTTTTAAATTTCTTTGAACATTTTTACTGCCGTGGCAGCTGCATGGGGGAAGGTGCTGGCCTGAGAATCCTTTCCTGGATGTTAATGTGCTGTGTGACCTTGGGCAAGTCACTTCTCTCTGGTCGTCAGATCCCTAATGAGGGTTTGACTGGTTCTGTCCCACTCCACATTTGGGGACCTTCTCACAGACCGTGCTGTTTGTTTTCCCTGAGACTCATTGCCACAGGCCCCCTCCTCCTTCTCCATATGAAAGCCTTCCTGAGCCTAGGAAATCAGAGAGGCAGGTGGAGGGGCCTCTGGGGATCCAGTGAGCAGGATGATCCCTTAGACATGGGTGCACAAATCTCCATTTTGAGGATGTCACAGCTGGAGATCAGAGGGGTTAAGTGGCTTGCCCAAGCTCACACAGCGGGGGAGTCCATGGTAGAAGCAGAATTGACTCTGTGTCTTTTAACTCCCCAGCCTCATTAAGCTGCCGGAGGAGGTTTCCTGAAACCAGGGGCCAAGTTTATGTGGCTTACATTTTTCAACTGAGGCTCTTGAAAGTGGAATTTAAGGGTGAGAGCTTGGGGTCAAACAGAACTTGGTCTTGCATCGGCTGCTCTGTTTGTGTGAACTTAGGCAATCGATTTCACATCTCTGAGTCTCAGTTTCCCTAACTATAAAATGGGGCTATTCCTTAGGCCTCCTTTATGTGTAGCTGTGAGGGCAAAGGAGAGGATGCACGTGAAGTGCTCAGTGCAGGGCCTGGAACGCATGAGCCCTAAGTGCCGACAGCTACTCTGGCGAGCCTTTAGCGTGGGGCTGGAGCTTTATCTGCTTTCTTCGTCAAGCACTTGGAGAAAGAGGGCACACTGGGCCAGTCTCCGGGGTCTGGCTGTCATGCCTGCCTTTCACGCCACACCCCCTCCCACCAGAGCCCCTTCCTGGGAGACACAGGCAGCCCGTGGCAGGCTGTGTAGGAAATGTCAACCTTGTCTCATGGAGAGGCCTCTGCTGGCACTGATGAGACCCCTGGCAGGTGGAGTGGGCAGGGAGCGGCCCAGGGCCTAGCCTCGCTCCCCCTGGGCCTGGTCTTTCTTGGTCTCCCTGTCACGGCTGTGGCTCCAGCCCCAGGAGGCCACCCTGAAGGTTGCCTGGGGCTGGGGAGCCATCATTCCAGGGGCTAGGCTTAACTGGAGCTGGTGGGTGGGCAGCTGGGTGGGCTTAGCTTCAAGCCAGGGGTGCAGAGGGCAGGTGGCCAGTGGGTATGGGCACAGGGTTCAGATACAGAATGAACTGGGTTGGAATCTTGATCCTGACTCTACCACTCCCTAGCCATGCGACCTGGGGCAAGCCAAGTCACCTCTCTCAACTCAGGCTCTTTGGCTGAAAATGAGGACAGTACTCACTCGGTCTCCACAGGACTGTCGGAAGACTGGAGAACCGCCAGCCCCTGACACATACAGTAGGAACATCATGAGTGGGAGGTGCTAAGGAGGTTGTTATGCTCTTGCTCTCACAGGTGGGCATGGGGCTCTTCATTCACACATTATTCAATGAGGCTTTATTGCAAATTCTGTAATTTGCCTGCCCAGTCCCAGGGACTAGCAAGACATCAGTGAACACAGAAAAGATCCCTGCCCTCATGGAGTTGACATGCTAGTGGGAGAGGGTGTGGGAGATCAGAGGCTCAGGGATGGGGCTGGGGAGCAGCAGGGAGCAGAGGAAAGAACACAGAACCCCTGTGTTCAAATTCCGACTCAGCCACTAACTTGCTGTGTGACTTCAGAAGAAGCACTTCCCCTCTCTGAGCTTTAGTTTCCACATTTGCAAAATGAGATTAATCACCCAGCCTTGCATTACCGAGAGATGAGTCTCCATCAAAACAGTCTTGGGAGGGCACTAGGGAGACCAGTTTCCTCTCTGTGCAGCTTCCCCACCCTGAGAATCAGGGCTGGGCAAATATCAGAAGATGTCACCTGTGACTCTTCTACTCAGCCTGGATGCTCCAGCCCAGGAAACCCTGAAGCCATGAACCTGGAAGCAGATGTTCCACTTTCTCAAGTCTGGCCCTAGGGTGGGAGCAGGAGCTCCACACGTCTCCTCCAGCCCTAGACCCTCCATGCTGGGACCCCTCCTTGAAATCTTATTTCTTCTAGTCACCCTCAGGATGGGATTCTGGGGATCCAGAAGGCCATGCTACTGGAAAAGACCAGTGACATTCATTCATTCATTCATTCATTCGTTATCAATCAGTTGGTCTGTCAACAGACACTCATCCAGCATTTACCATGTGGCAGCCCCACGTTAGGCACAGGAGATCAGGAATGTATCAATTCTTTAGCAAATATCAAGCACCTCATTTGTTTCAGGCTCTGTGCCTGGGACTGAGGACAAAGTGATTAATTGATTTAATGTTTAGAGATGACTGCCATGTGCTCGAGACTGAGGGCCAAACAAATACTGAGGTCCTACTCTGTGCCAAGGACTCTGATGGGTACAGACCCTTGCTCCCCTTGCTCCCTGAACACCAGCTCTGAACGAGGAGGGCTCCCTGAACACCAGCTCTGAACGAGGGAGCTCCCTTGCTCCCTGAACACCAGCTCTGAACGAGGCACGCCACACCTGGGAGAACAGTGGCTGACGTTTTGTGGGCGGACATGAAACCCAGCATCTCCCTGTGGCTAATCATCGGGCTCACAAGAGAAGCGCGAACAGACCCCCTTGTCCATGAATTTGCTAATTGAGCTCCTCGAACTCAGGCATTAACCTGCATTACCATAAATACTGCAGAGAACAGCCATTCACAATTGATGCTCAGTGGTAATGGAGAAAATCAGTAGAGGAATAAAGCTGAAATGGAATCATAAAACCTTATTTTCACCATTAATTTGAACCTAGTCTTCCCCAAATACCTTTCAGTAAATCTTTCTGTAAGACTCGAGGGCTGGAGAGAGGAGGGTAGGGCTGAGTGAAGGGAGAAGCTGTGCCGCGGAGGCTGGGGGCTGAGCTGGGTCTGGAGGGCTGGAGGGGGTTCCTGGCTCACTGGCTGCCTGCTCTGCCTCACTGGGGGCAGCCAGCCCTGAGTCAGGGCCAAGCGAGGTGGCTTTTGGTGAAGAGTGAACCCAGCTCCACACATGGAGAGAAGTGGGGATGGGCAATAACAAGGTGGATAGACAGGCAGACAGATAGGAAGGCAGGACAGACTGACTGCCAGGGAGACAGAGGAAAACACACAAACTCAAAGACAGATGGACAGCCAGGCTGACCAGTAAAAGGATAGTTAACAGACAGATTGACAGACTGTTGTGATGACAGACAGCAGGTAGACTGAGAAACGGGAGGCCAGTCTGTCCATTGGGAGGACAGTCAGACTTAATGGGAAAAGAGAGGAAGACCCACAGAAATACAGACTGACAGCCAGTCTGACCCACAAGGAGCCTTCCAACCGACAGAGAGACTGACAGAATCACAGGCAGACAGACAGGCATAGTGATAGTCCAGAAGCAGATCAAAGGAGAGGTAGGCAGCCAGTCTACCCTTTCAGAGGATAGATGGACAGATGGATGGAGGGGAACAGAGACTGGAGTTGGGGCAGAGGCTGGGGTCTCTGCGCATCCCTAGGTGTGTTTAGGGGGAAGGGGGGAGCTTGAAGAGGAGGCCTGGTGGACGCCTTCCCATTGTGTGTCAAGCCCCTTGCGTGAGGGAGACTGGCGTGCGGGGTGCTCCCCTGGGCCCCAGGCTTCCTGGCTGCTTCCCTGCCTTCTCCTCCTCACAGCCACATGCACTGTCTTGCACGCAATGCAGGGAGGCTCAGAGCTGCTGCTGAGGGCTGCTCCATGGTTGGGGGCTGGGGGCAGCTCCTGGAGCCCTCTGTGGGTCACCTGCACCCAGGTGTCTGTGGGGGGTTCAGACCCAGTGAAAGGTCCTAGCCCTGAGAGCACGGGGGACAGGAAGCCTTGGAGGCAGCCTCAGCCCTGCTGCTCCTCTGCCTCATTTGCACCCTGTAACCCCAGCCACGGCTCTCTGTGGAAGGTTCTGTTGTCCCCATCTCACAGAGGAGCCAACAGGGGCTCAGAGAGGGGCAGTGCTCAGGCCCAGCGCTCTCAGCATGAGGGTGATGGGATCTTTCCTTCTGGGAGCCAGGCTGCCCACAGGAAGCCCATGTGTTTCCCTGCTCCCCTGTGGTTGGTCAGTGGCCTTGTGGCTGCGCGGTGAGTCTGTCGGACCCTGGGATTCACCATAGGAAAACTACTAGTCCTCAGATGCCAGCCCCATCATCCAGCACCAGCTTTTCCAGGGATCGAGATGCCTTTGGCCTCCATCTGAGGGACTCCCACCTGTGTCAGTTAGCTGCAAAGTCAGGCCAGGCAAATTCCCAATAAACGGGGTCTGGTCCAGCAGAATCTCTGTTGCTTGTCCCCCCCCCACCCCTGGTGACATGGTTGGTGGAGAGAAACTGGGGGCTTCCCTGAGGCATGCCCTGCTCCTCCATGAGTGGGCCTCAACTCCAACCATCTTGGTTTTCACCCATGTCTTGTTTTGATCATTAACACTCAGGCTGGGAAATACTTCTGTTTATCAACACAGTGATAGTAGTGCAGTATAGCAGTGGCAGCATTACTACTGGTACTACCAGCAGCGGCAGCATTACTACTAGTGCTACCAGCAGCGGCAGCATTAGTACTAGTAGCAGCGGCACCGTTACTACTGGTACTACCACCAGCAGCAGCATTACTACTGGTACTACCAGCAGTGGCAGGATTACTACGAGTAATACTAGCAGCGGTAGCATTACTACAAGTACTACCAGCAGTGGCAGGATTACTACTAGTACTACCAGCAGCGGCAGCATTACTACTGGTACTACCAGCAGCGGCAGCATTAGTACTAGTAGCAGCGGCAGTGTTACTACTGGTACTACCAGCAGCAGCAGCATTACTACTGGTACTACCAGCAGCAGCAGCGTTACTACTAGTACTACTACCAGTGGCAGCGTTAGTACTAGTAGCAGCGGCAGTGTTACTACTGGTACTACCACCAGCAGCAGCATTACTACTGGTACTACCAGCAGCGGCAGCGTTACTACTAGTACTACTACCAGCGGCAGCATTAGTACTAGTAGCAGCGGCAGCGTTACTACTAGTACTACTAGCAGCGGCAGCATTAGTACTAGTAGCAGCGGCAGCATTAGTACTAGTAGCAGCGGCAGCATTAGTACTAGTACTACTACCAGTGGCAGGATTACTACTAGTATTAGTAGTAGTGGCAGCAGCAGCGTTACTACTACCACCACTCCAGCAGCAGCAGTAACAACAATGACCATTTGTTGAGCGTTAACCAAAAGAAAATAAACTATGTTGCAAGCCCTGGATGTATGAACTCACCTCACAGTGGCTCTGTGAGGCGGGCATCTTCCTCAGTTTACTGGAGGAGAAGCCAAAGTTTATGTGGCTTCTCTAAGGTCTCAGGGAAAGAGGCAGAGCCAGGATCTAGACTCTGGTCTGGCCCAAAGTCTGGGCTTGTTTCCCTGCCCCAGGCTGTCTGAGAGGGGCAGCTGGAGGTCGGTGGAGCTTCTGAGAGCTGTGGCTGGGCCGTGGGGAGCACAGGAGGTGGGGAGGGTGATGACAGATGGTGGGGCAGGGCGGGTCGGAGAACCTGCAGAGCGGGAGGCCTTGGTGACTTGCAGGCAGGTTCCTCCACTGCCCTGGGTTGCTGCGGGTGAGAAACACTGTCCCGTCCCTCATGAAAGAAACATCAGTGTTAATCGGATCAGGCCCCACACTCTGGGCTGGGTGCCTCATCCATTTTTAATTTATTTCTTCCTTAAAACTCAACCCAAGGGGAGGAGGAGGGGAGGGAGCTGAGAGAAGGCTGTGGAGAGACATGAGGGAGAAGGTAGGAATTCTACACCTTCTGGATTGGTCAGGTTAACAGCACATGGAATCACATGCCTGGGTATCATTTCAGCCCAATTATTTGCCAGGCACGGGACCATGAACAAGTCACCTCCCCTCTCTGGGCCTCAGTTTCCTTATCTGTAACATGAAGCTATGATATATATGCCCCTGCATTGTGGCAAGCAAGTGATAGGTGTTCAATAAATGGTAACCATTGTGCCTAAGGGCAGGTCTGTTGTCATGAAGACCCTAGAAAAACTGAGTGTTTTGTCTTTCTCACTTTTGGGAAGCTCTTCTCTTCCTGAAGTCTCCAGTGTGTGGTCCCAGGAAGAGCTAGCCCGAGTCTCTTTCCCAGAACAGTCCCTCCAGGATCTGAAGACAATGATTGGTGACGCTCCGCTTGCTATGACTCCCAGATCACCTCCACCATGGTATACTCTCATGGACACGCTCAAGGGCCTGTTTTATTTTCCTTCAGCTCAGTCCAGCAAATATCAATGAACCAGGACCTTGGCTGCATCAGCCATACCCCACCTTTGAGAAGCTCCATGAGGAGGGGTTAGGCAAGAAAAGAGGCAAGGCTTTAGACATGGCAGGCCAGCATGGTGCATGGCAGGAAAATCACCTCCCCTGACCATGACTCTGTGCTTCCAATAATTCAGCATCAGGTCCTCCCAAAGTCCAGAGGTGACCCCAGATCAGGCCTTGGAGGCAGATGTCGGCTGTGCAGCTTCAGCACCAAGGACAGCTCCACACCATTGTGCGGCTGCACCACTTTCCCCCTGGATTTGAGGCTCAAGGGAGTCTGGGGAAGATGACTACCTAGTCCTTGAAGAGTTGGTTATAGACTGACAGACCGTGTCATCTGGTCACAGGGTGGAAGAGCCGAATAATTGTTGGATGAATAATTGGTTGTCTTCATTTCAGACAGGACAAGAGGTGAATTTATGAAGCAAAAGCTCAGAAAATTAGGGGACCTTGGGGGAAAGCAATTAGGACCTGAAGTTGTAGGCAAGAGTCTTAATTTGTCTGAACCTCAGTTTCTCCAGCTGTGAAAGGATGGGAAGAAGAATGGATACACACACACACACACACACAATCTTTCTGAGGCTGGACCTTTCTTTTTTTTTTTTTAAGATTTTATTTATCTGACAGAGAGAGAGAGAGAGAGAGCACACACAAGCAGAGGGAACAGCAGGCAGAGGGAGAGGGAGAAGCAGGCTCCCTGCTCCATGGAAGAGGGAGCCCGATGCGGGGCTCCATCCCAGAACCCTGGGATCATGACCTGAACTGAAGGCAGACGCTTAACTGACTGAGCCACCCAGGTGCCCCGAGGCTTGATCTTTCTTAAGGATAGAGCCAGAAGTGTCTCCCTGGCTTGGGAGGGATGCTGGGAGTATCTCAGGGTTAAGCAGGACTCTGGGGCTCTGCTGTGCATCTGCAGTTAAAAGTTCCATGTCCAGAATATCGCCTTGAGGATCCTTACACTGAGGCAAAATGACTCTTATTTTGAGCATCTTGACAGACATTCAATTCTGTCACTGGGAGAGAGACTGGGGGAGGGAGGGAATCAGAGGTGACCATCTGGGCTTGGCACACACAAACATACACACATGCTCCTACCTGCCTCTACAAACAGGCACAACATTCATATACTAAGTCACACACTGGCTCATGTTACAATCATGGAAATGTTTATGCACTTCACACATACACGTACAATCATATGTACAATAATATACTTACACCAGTCACACACATTTGTGTGTTTTATATATGTTAGTCACTGAATTCTACATACAAAAACACATCCAGTAATGTCAGCCAACCTCACCTTCATGGTATATGCTTACCCATCACAGTCATACTCACAGACACGTGTACATACAATCATATACCAACAGTCATACACACACTTGGAGATAATGTCACATGTGCCCTTTTGTAAAGTCTCATGTCACCAAATGCACAAAAATGTCCACACAGCCCTTTGTGGTCATCCACTTATATTGAAGCACAAATCTGCAGCAATGGACCCCATTCCACTACTCCATCACTCATCCCCTTTGACCGTGGGTCTCAGATGCTTTCTCCCAGGAGCAACTGTCCAGAAGACAGATACAGGTGTGAACTGCTGGGTCATTCCTGAGCTCAGGACAAAGCTGACATCCTTAACCACTGCCTTCAGCATACCCCACCATTAGTGCTCCCCAGGGAGTCAGGCTGACATGCGTTCAAATCCTGATCCACCACTCATCAGCTGTGTAACATGGAGCATGTTACATAACCTCTCAATGCCTCAGTTTCCTTACTAATGAAAAGGGGATAGTAATGGTAACACTCTCATAAAGTTGTTGTGAGGACTGGAAAGTGTAATGCATGGAGAGCACTTGTCACTGTGTCTGGTATATGAAAAAAGTGCAGTAAATAGTGATTCATTATTATTAATAACAGTAAGCTACCCACGTAGGCTCCCATTACATGCCACACAGACAGCCTTTTCTTCACGGTCTCTTTCATAGGAGTATATGTTTGTGTTGGGGGTGGTGGTAATTACATTCAGCATCCAAAAATAATGTCAGCATTGGGAAGGAGGGGGCTGCACCTGGACTCCTCTACCCTCACTGCCCTGTTCTCAGCCCTTGGGTCACCTTGGCCATGCCTCCTCTTGAACTTTTCTCCTGATGGTTCCAGATGCCTTCACCTGAGTCTCTACATTTACCCAAGGTCCCCAGGCCCCCTTCTCCTTCCTTTGGGTTCCTACCATATCAAAGCAGAAAGGTGGCTTTCTGGTTTATTTTACATTTGATACTGGACCCCTCATTTTTGGTATTCAGAGAGAAGCTCTTGCACTAATCTCTCCACTCTAAATGCTCATCACATTTCTCTTAAAGCCACAGGAGCTCCCCCTATTCCCATCTTTTATTCATCACCTTCCCACCAGCCCTAACACAGGAGATGTGGAAATGCAAACTCTCCAAGGACTGTGAATTTCACACCAGCAACTGACCCTTCCCCAGCAGCCTAGGGTTGGGAGATGGAGGTGTCCCTAATGAGGTACCTGAGCAATGGGGATGGAATGTGAGAGATGGTGGCCCATGGGCCCAGGTCATCACCCCGTGGGTGAAGTGAGAGATAGAGAAACCACAGTGAGGAGACTGTCCTGGGTTCTGGGGCTCTCCACAACTTCCCGCTTCTAAAACTTCACCCACACACCAACAGCCTTGCCCTTACACCATCCCAGAGACACCCAGCCGCCCTCCTCCTGCTATAGTGACCAACACCAGGCACTGTCTCTCTTTCTTACCTTCATATTATCCTCTAAACCTCATGACAAGCTTGTGCAGTGTGTATAAGTACAGACCTCATGTTACAGGTGATGAGTGATGAAATGAGGCTCAACAAGGCAAGTGACATGCTCAAAGTCACATGGAAGGGAAGGAGGAAGAAACTGACCCCACAACAGGGCAGATACCGAGGGCCCCAGGAAGGATTATTTGCCTGTGCCTTTATTAGTCACCGAATCCTTACCATGAGCCAGACCTGGGCTGGGCACTGGGGTTCTCGGGCTAAATAGGGACAGTTTTGACTTTAATCAGTCTACAGTGAAGATGGGAGATCTATCAGAGTGCAATATAACTGCTTTAATGAGGAAGCCTGGTCTGTGGGATCTCAAAGAAGGGAGAAACCCAAACCTAAATTAGGGAGAGGCCTCAGAGGTTGAGAGCTGAAGCATGAGTAAGAATTACACAGGGTGAGAAGGGAGAAGAGGAACATTCCTCTAGTGGAAAACGCACATGGCACAGTCATGGGAGAGGGCCGAGAGTATTTATGGGTCTGCAGGTACTTCTTCCTGGCTGGAAGTTCCTCTGTGGGTTTGCTGGGGAGTAAGAGCAGGGGATGAGACAAGAAATATGGGTGGCACCAGGCCAAAAGTTTTGCTTGTTATCTTGGACTACCCCTTTCCATGCTTCCTCCAACTCCCAACCATATTATCTATTCTCCTCTCCCAGTGGGCCCATTCATCATGGGGGTGAGAAGGTTTGGCTGGCTTTGCCCACACTGAGGGCTCAGAGAATTGTTCTTCCAGGGGGCTTTTGTGTTTTCTCAGGGAAGTCCAAAGACAGCAAGTCTTGCTTCAAAGAGATGAGATCCTAATGGTGAAAATCTAGGCATTGTGTTTGATTAAAAGCTAAAGCATCCATCTGCCTGAGCATTTCCTGTTCCTTCTCAAACCACTCCTCTGGGAATTTGTTTCCCTTCTGCAGGTGGTGCCTAGAAGGGCACTCAAGAGCCAGGTGGTGGAAGAGTGTGGTGGAAGAGCTGCATTGGGGGAGGAGGACTTTCTTTAAATGCTAACTATAAGAAATTAGGTGGAGAATTTCATACCCAGACTATGCCTCTGATGCTGTGTGAATTTGGATGAGCCTTTTTCCCTCTCTGGATAAGGCTGGATTTCTTCATTTAAGAAAAAAAGAAGCATGTGGAGAATCACCAATTTGATTCCCTTAAAGCCCTCTAATTCTATAATAAAAGCAAAGGGGGTGCGCCTGGGTGGCTCAGTCAGTTGGGCGTCTGACTCTTGATTTGGGCTCAGGTCATGATCTCAGGGTTGTGGGAATGAGCCCTGTGTTGGGCTCCATGTGGAGCACGGAGTCCACTTGGGATTCTCTCTCTTCCTCTCCCTCTGCCCCTCCAACTTGCCTCTCTCTCTCAAATTAATTAATTAATTAATTAAAAAATCTTTTTAAAAAAGAGCAAAGGGACTTATTCCAGCATTCTATTATCTTGTGATTTGGCTTCTCTGTTTTTTCCATCCTGTGAGCATCTTGAGGGCAAGAATTATCTTATTTATTCTAGAATTCACATCTCTAGCCAAGCACAGGGCTTGTCACAGAACAGGTGCTCAGAAGGTATACATTCATTTATTCAACAAATATCTGTTGCACACAAATGAGGGCCATCACTGTGCTGTGTGCTGTGGGTAAAGCACTGAGTAAATTAGATGCAGTGCCTGCTTTTTCAAACTGTACTGAATTAGGGGAGCAGAAAAGAAACAAATAAAAAGTGATAGTTAAATCCAACTGGTTGTAAATGCTACAAATACAATAATATTGGGTAACATGGTAGAGAGTGACTCAGGTGGGTGGTGGTCACACTTGGGCGGAACCTTTTGCAGACATGGAAGAACATCCCAGGCAGAGGTAAGAACTAATGCCGAGGCCTGGCACGTTCAAGGAATAGAAGGATAGGCATGATTGAGGGAGAGGATGGTTGGAGGCAAGTCAGAGAGGCCAGCAGGAACTGATCATGTGGGATGTTGTAGGCCAGATGAGGATTTTAAATGTTATTACAAACTTGATAAGAAACTTTTGGAGGGTTATAATTAGGAAAGTGGCATGCCCTGGTTTTTAAAAGATCCCTTCAGCCCCTTGCAGAGAATGCATTACGGGGGTGAGAGAGGAAGCAGGGAGACCAGTGAGGAGGCTCCTGCAGATGGGGGCGGTGCAGGTGGAGATAAATGGTTACATTTGGAACACAGTTTGGAGAGAGCTGACAAGACCTGCTAATTTGTTGCAGCACACCCACCAGCTCCCGCCATTGGGATTCAGCACCACGGACAGCGCAAGCATCGCAGGTCCCCATCCCCGCCCCCCGCCCCCTAAAGCCTGGTCCTATTTCTCAGGAGACACTGAGCTTCCTGAGGGCAGCTCTCGGAACTCCTTCCTCCCTTGTGGTTTTTACACATCTTTATTTTTAATTATAAAACATTTCAATATACAGAAAACTCATAAAGTAACAGATGCGGATGTGCCCCCCAGGATTAAATGGGTGTTAACATTTCCCCATATTTGCCTCACAACCCTCTCTTTTTAAAAAGGAAAACAAATAAAACACAGTCAATCCAGCTCAATACCCCTTGCTCTTCTTCCCCAGAACTGACTGAGCTGAAGCCAGTGTTTTTCTGTCCCGGGCATGTTTTTGTATTGTCATTATCGAGTTATGCATCCAAAACCTGTAATTCTATTGTGACATATATTTTTAAAGTTTACATAAATAGTATAATACTGTATATATTCCTTTGTAGTTTATTTTTTCACTCCATATTATGTCATAGAGACTTATCCCTATTGGTACATGTTGATCTAGTTTGTTCATTTTAACTGTGATAGATGATTTCATTGTACTTATAAAGCAGCTTATTTTCCTGTTCCCCTGCTGAGAGGAGTTAGGCTGCTCCTCATTTTTCTATTACATACTAAGGTGCAGTGAATATCCCTGGACATGTATCCTTTTGCATGTGGGTATGAGTTTCCCTAGGATGCATAGAAAACACTGTGGGTGACCTGCCCAGATTCCTTTGACCTGCAGGTGCACTCATTCTGCAGCTGCCCTAAGGGTTGGCTGCTAAGAGCCCATAGCTGCTCCCTTCCTGGGAACCTCCTCGCCCAAGAAGATATACTATACAACACCACCCACCCTCCCACAATGGGGCAGGCAGCCTATGGGTAATCAATGACTGACAAGGGTACAAGTCTGGCCCCCTTGCTTCAAGGCAGATCAACTCTGTGTTGCTATTAATGCTCCAGAGCTCCCTGTGGCATCAGATTGCAGCTAATCTCCAACAAGAACATATTGGTACCTAGCATTCCCTCCCACCCTATCTGCCTTTCCCTCTCTCTTTCACCTGGGAGCGCTCCCTCAGTAAATCACCTGTACAAGAATCTCAGGCACTACTTAGGGAACTTAATCTAAGACAAACGCACACTAAGGTGGAGCTGCTTGGTCTTAGATTTGCTCATCTTAAAATTTACTAAGTGTTTCCAAATTGCTCTCCAAAGTAGTCGCACCAAATTACATTTCCACTAGTGGTTTATAAACATTCCTTTTCCCCCAACACCTTCATCAATGCCTGCGTTATAGACTAAGTTTCCCAATCAAATTGGTGTAATACCTATGTCGTTATTGTTTTAATTTGCATTTCCATGTTTACTAGTGATGTTGAGAATATCTTTTATACCTTTATTGGCCATTCAAATTTCTTCTTCTTTTATTTGTCTGTTTGAATCTTTGCCCACTTTCTTATGCTTTGAAATGTTTTGGTAAATTGAATCTTTGAAATTAAAAAAAATTTGTTTTGGAAACGAATTCTCTCTTGGTTGGTTATACAGCTTTGCAAATATTTCCCCAGCCATGGCTCTAACAAATCTATTTCTTTTTTGCCATGTAGGAGTTTCCAATTTGATTGAAATAAGGTTTAACATTGTTTTCCTTTATCATTTGTGCTTTTTTGTGTCTTGCTTATTTTCTGCTCTAAGGTTATAAAGTTATCTTCTTGTTTTCCTTTGCAAGTTTTATAGTCTGCTCTTTACATTTAAACCTTAATCAACCTGGAATTTATTTTGTGAGTGGTATGAGCAGGGATCCAATTTTATCTTTTTCTATGGGGGTATTTAATTGTCCTAGTATCACCCATTAACTAGACCGTCCTTTGCCCCTTGTCATGTTTCAAACTCTCATATATATTTGGATCCATCCCTAGGCATTATTATTCTCTATTCTTTTTTTTTTTTTTTTAAAGATTTATTTATTTGACAGAGAGAGGCACAGAGAGAGGGGGAACACAAGCAGGGGGAGTGGGAGAGGGAGAAGCAGGCTTCCCGCGGAGCAGGGAGCCCGATGTGGGGCTCGATCCCAGGACCCTGGGATCATGACCTGAGCCGAAGGCAGACGCCCAACCGACTGAGCCACCCAGGCGCCCCTATTCTCTATTCTTTTTAACTGTTTCTGTATTCCCAGAACCAAATAAAACTATCTTAATTATTAGAGCTGTATAGTAATTATTGACATTTGGTAGGGCGAGGTTCCTTTCCTCTTCCTCTTTTTTCTTCTTCAAAATTGTCTTGGCTATTCTAGGTTATTATTCCATATACATTTTGGATGACCTTGTCAAGTTGCAGAGAAAACACCACTGCAAATTTTATTGGAAATACAATGTATAGATTAAATTGGAGGGGACTAGCTGACTTTATGATAGCAAGGCTTCCTAGACAGGAACCCCATTGTTTCTTCTCTGGCTATTATTCTTCCTCTTCTCTGCATCCATCCTCACACAAGGGAAATGAACCTCCAAATCCTTCTCATCCTTCAATGCCCAGCTGAATGCTTCCTCCTCCAGGAAGTCCTTGGTGACAGCCCTGGCCCTCCAGGCTTTCTCTCCTCTAATTTCCTCTAATCCTTTTGTGTGCCCCATTTCCTGGACACTTAGCATAGCCATCTGGCTGGGGAGCCACTCTTGTGCATTCCATACCTCCACCTAGTTTCGGCTTCTGAAGGGTCTGTCTTCATCTTTGTGTCCCCCAGTGTCACCCAGCACATGGCAGGTGCTCCAGAGGCCCTGACGATTCCTTCCCTTAGGGAAGGAAGTGTGTAGTAACACATTCTTCCTCATAGGAAATGGCTAGTGCCATGGGGAGGAGGCCTGGAGCAGAGTTTAGAGTTTCAGGAGAAACACACCTGGCTAGAAATCAGACAGTTCTAGCTTTACATGCTCATTCTGCCAGTTGGGACACTGGCCTCTCTGAGCATGCTTGTGCCCAACTGTAGGATGGAGACAAAATCACCAATCTCATAGGGCTGCTAGCATTATTAGTGAGACAATGAAGGGAACACAGTAAAATGCTTTCTTTCTCCTTGGTCTACGTTTCCAATTTGAGGGAGGTGCAGGAATGAAGATCCTTCCCTCAGCTTGATGAGCCGCTGGAGATCATTTGCTTGCTCATCAGTAGGATCCCCAGGGGCATCTTCCCCAAATGGACACAGTCGGGCTCTGCTCTGCCCCCAATGCCACTGCCCTGGCTCCTGCTGAGCGCCCTCCCCCAGAGCAGAGATGGGTCCTCAGCCCCTGATGTCACTATAGCACGTGCTTGCATCCCTCCCCTGCCCATGGCACCCAGGTCTCTCAACGGACCCGTTGGTCCCGAGGAAGTTGTTCCTATGAAATGCTCCTTCCTCATGTGTTCCTCCTCCAGAGGAGATCTTTCTTCCATAAGAGCACTTGAGGCAAGGGCGATGCTCGCTTGCAAGCAACCGTGCTCCAGTGCTAAGCACCAACCGCACATCTTGAAAGAGAGAATTTGGGGCCTGTGGGGGTGCTTCCTAGCAGAGCATGGGCTTTGGAGTTGGAAAAACCAGGGTCCTGGCTCAGCGTCCCCCAAACCTGACTTCAGGTGACTTGACCTCTGTAAGACTCAGCCTCCCCATATATAAAATTGGTGCATGAATCCTCTCTCCTGGGATAGATGAGAAGATCAGAGCAGAAAAAATGTATGGGATGCACACAGTAGGTGCACAGCATAGGCTGCTCTCTTACCAGGTGATGTTGAGGTTGAAAGGATGGGGAAAAATGGGGACACAGGCAAAGGTGAGGCAGAATGAGGCAGAATTTATTCTCATTGTGGGCAAGTTCAAGACTCAGGATGAAGACCACAGAGAAGCAGATCCCTGGGACCCCAAGGGTACCTCACGCCCGGGGCAGGGGCCACACTTTTGCAAGTGCCGGGCCCTCCATGTCCACCCTGACTGTGAGGATCAGAGACCAGGAACTGGGTGAGAGTGGGGTGGGGGTGGGAGGCAGACAGGGTCCTCCCTGGATCGTGTCCTGACCATGTTTCCGACTTCCATAGGAAGGAAGAACAGCTCAGCTATATAGTAATATAATATATAGAGGTGTAGAGAGCTGGCCGCAGCACCTAGGCGGGGCTGAGACTCCCCAAATTATTGCAGGAGGAAGGGGGGGGCTCAGTGCTGGTGTCTCTGCGGAACAGCTGTGCTGGCTAGGGGGAGGGCTGGGCAGGGGGTGGGGAGCTGGGCTTGCCCCTCCCTCTGGGGCCGGCAGGGGGCACAAGGCATCCTGCCCAGTGGGGTTCCTTGGGCCCTGCCCACCAAGCTTCCCCTGGGATGGTGCTTTCTCACCCTGGGTGCTCTTAATGTGCTTTGAAGACCATTTTTGCATTGTCAGGAGTGAGGAAAAAATATTCTGGCATGGTAGAAAAAAGATATTTACATACCCTGGTGGGCCGTAAAGGGGAGGGTCAGTCTCAGGGTGGGGGAGCTTCCGAAGCCCCCTCTCACCCACAGCTGTCAGTGTGGGATGGTGTGTGGGGGAAAGAGCCCTGGGCTGGGAGGCAGGCGGCCTCAGCTCTAAAACTTGGTTGCTGTGTGACCTTGGACAAGGCACACCCCCTCTCTAGGTCTTGGTCTCCTCAGGTGGCACAAGAGGGGGTGGACGTGGGGCTGAAAATCTGGGATCTTATGGTCCCTGATCTTAGGATTGAGAAGGGAGGGGCGCAGGCCAGGGCTGGGCAGTGAGAGGTTGGCAGAAGGTCTTCCAAGTGAGGAGCTCTGGGACATGGAGGGGTATTGGGGCCCAGAGGGAAGTTCACGGCCCTGGCCGCTGACCAGGCAGCCAAGTCCAGCTGAGGGCATCTTGTGTACTCTACAGCGATGTCTACACAGTAGGCAGCCAGAGGGGCTGGCCAGGAACCCTGTTTTCCTGTGGAAGCAGCGGTGGGAGCCAGGTGGAGGCTGCAGGTGGCCCCCCACCTGCTAGAGGGAGGGCTCAGACCTGAGATAGAGCCGGGGGAGGGCTCACCCGGGCTGAAATGAGGGTGGGCCTGGTGCTGGTGCAGTTCCAAAGTGGCCCCTAATTCCAGCCTCCAGGTGTGGGGGGAGGTGGGCATGAGCCTCTCCCTAGTCCCTGTGGGTGCTGGGGCCTGGGCCCATACTCAGTGGGCAGCGTCACACTAAGTTCTGTGCTCACAGGCCTGTGACACACGTCCTCATTCATCCACGGTCACGCACGTGTGCCCCCCACCATAATGGAAAAGCATGCACGCCGTAAGCACACATCCGTGCTCGGACCTGATGGGTGGACACGCACACATGGTCACAAATGTTCACAAAGGCTCCCACGACCTCATGAAAACATCCCTACACACACACACACACACACACACACACACACACACACACGCACACATACACGCACACACGGAGGCAGGTGAGTGACGTCTCTGTCAGGCTCCGTGTCACTGAGGCCCCAGCCTCTGGGGAAGAGAAGCCCCTCCGCCCTGGGGGCAGATGTCGCAGCCAGGCTGGGCACCGAACGCCCCTTCCCAGGCAGCCTGACCCCTGCTAAGTCCAGGTCCTGCGGTGGAGATCTTGGCACCTGAGAGGAGGGACAGAGGCTTGGGGGGCTGCCTGACCCCCCGCCAACCCTGCAAGTCCCCTGATGGCCGACATGTCCCGGGTCTGCTTTAGTTGCTGCCCAGGCCCCACTGGCCTTGGGTCAGAGGTGCCGGCGGGGCCCCTGGGTGCTTGTCAGCTGGGCCCTCATGGTCTGGATGCTGCCCAGGATCTTCTTCTGGTGGCCCATGAGGGTGATGCCCAGCGCACGCACGTCCCTGTGAAGGAAGAGTGGTGCTGACCTGGTCGGCCTGGGAGGCCGGGAACCATGGGGCCAGGGTAGACCCATTCCCTGGAGCTTCCAACCTCCTTGGTGGCCCTGCCTCTGGTCCCCTGCCCTCCTCCCCTGTCCGCACCCCCACGGGCCCCGCCCGACCCTTCACTCACTGAGCATTCATACGCAGCACCATGCCCAGGGAGGAGTACCCGCCGGCGGCGAAGTGGTCCCGGTAGCGGCCCATGTGGATGGAGTCCAGCCAGTCCCCCACGGTGAGGCCCCCGCCGCCACCCCCGCCCCCACGAAGGTCAAAGCAGCTCTGGGCAAAGGCAGGGGGCGGGCACCTGAGGCACAAGGGCCCTTGGTAAGTGGCCTGCCAGGGCCTCTGCCCTCCTCAGGGACCCTGGGACTAGCCACCCTCAGCCTCCATGCAGGCTCGGTAGTGGGCAAAGGGTCTGACAGGCTAGCCCCAAGCCTGAAAAGCAGAGGGCTGAGGAAAGCTCAGGCAGGACCGGGTTGAGACCCAGGAAGCTCAGGGCTCAGGGGCCCAGGCAGGACAGGGCTCAGGGGCCCAGGTAAGGCAGGGGTCAGGGGTCCAGCCTTGACAAGGGTCAGGGGACAAGGCAGGTCAGGGCTTTGAGACCCCGGCTAGGTGTGGTCCCATTGTCAGGGCTGACACTAAGTCTGGGCCCTATCTGGGGAAATGCTGGGAGAGCAGCTGGGCTTGGGCAGAGCTGGGGTGGGCCCCAGGCACCTGTTGACAGTGGCAGTGGCCCTGAGACTCTCAGGGCTCTGGATGAGGGCATCGAGGACACTGACGATCTGGGAAAAGCGAGGCCGCTGGGCCCTGTCCTTCTGCCAGCAGTCGAGCATGAGCTGGTGCAGGGCGCGGGGGCAGCCCATGGGCGCGGGCAAGCGGTACCCCTCCTCCACGGAGCTGATGACCTGGGGTTGGGGGGGCAAGCACATTGCTGGGCTGGAGGCCGCCCGCCCCCTCTGACGTCCCATGTGGCCTCTGCCCAGCCGGGGTCCTGGACTCACGTCACGGTTTGTCATGTTCCAGTAGGGCCTCTCCCCGTAGGCCAGCACCTCCCACATGACCACACCGAAACTCCACACGTCGCTGGCCGAGGAGAAGGTCCGGAAAGCGATGGCCTCGGGGGCCGTCCAGCGGATCGGGATCTTGCCTCCCTGCAAGACACACACAAGTCCTGAGGGCTTCTCCCCAGCCCGAGGCGGGGAGCTGAGCGCTGGGTCAGGGCTGGGAACTGGGCAGCCCAGGAGCGGAGCCACGGCCTCCACCTGCCTAGAGCCCCTGTTCTGCTTGGGGGACCCGCACTCATGGCTGTTTTGAAGACTGAGCGAAGGAAGTGTGTGGCGTGCCTGGAACATAGTAGCTGCTCAGTAAGCGCCACTTAGTTAACAGGCTGATGCCCCGACAAGGGACGAAGCCCGTGGGACACGGCTTGCTCATTATCTCACTGCTCTTCCTTCCTTTCCTTCTTGTTTGTTTCTGTTTTTGTCACAAAATCCTTTCTCTAAGGGAAACCTCGTCCAGATGCTCAGATGCTCGGATGCTCAGACCCCGAGGGAAGCTTCTCACTGAGGCAGGGTGGGCAGGCCCGAGCCCCGGCCCACTCAGCCTCCTGCCTTGAAGGTGGCCCCCAAGGCTTCTCTCGAGAAGCCCGCGTCTCTATGGAACCGGTTCTGCAGACACTAGTTTAGCCAATCCTTACAGACAGATGTGCAGTGGATTTGTGATTCAGACAGACACGGACCCTCCCAAAACCTCCCAGAGAGTGAGTGACAGTGGGGACCAGCCCTGGTGTCTCTCCAGGCTACCCAGTATACAGGCAAGGTGGGAAAGGGGGCTCCCAATTCCCAGAGGGGGAAACCGAGGTACAGAGAAGAGGTAGGACTTGCCCCAGGTTGAAGGCAACCCCAACATTTCCAGCTTCACTTCACTACGTGTGGGGGAGCCCTCCCCAGTCCCACTGGAAAGCGGGGGGACCACGCACCGTGGTGGTGTAGGCCGCATCAGGGTCGTCCTCCAGCACCCGGGAGAGCCCGAAGTCGGACACCTTGCACACCAGGTTGCTGTCAACCAGGACGTTGCGGGCAGCCAGGTCTCGGTGGACGTAGCCCAGGTCCGAGAGGTAGCACATGCCGGCCCCCACGCCTCTGAGCATGCCCACCAGCTGCACGATGGTGAACTGCCCGTCGTGAGTCTGTAGGGGGACATGGCTGGGCTTCAGCAAGGCTCACGCCGCTTGCAAAGTATCTTCACTTCTTATGAAGCACGTTCCTGTTTCAGCTCCTTCTCATGGTCTCGTTTACGCTCATAGCGACCCTGAGAGGGAGGTGGGGCTTTGATGACTTCTTACCCATTTTGCAGAAGGAGAAATGGAGGCCCAGAGAGGTGAAGCCCTGGGCCTGAACACTCAGCAAATAAATGACAGGGCGGGGGCTGGAGGCTAGCCATTCCCACCACACCCACCATGCCTCCCAGCTGGCTGGGGCACTGGGTCTCCACGGAGGCACCCCTCTTAGCCTGTGTGCAGGGCAGAGGACCCCATGCTGCGGAGGGCCCTTCATGTGAAGGGGGGCTGCTAGGCAATTTGATTAAGACCCCTCCCTATTCCTCACTCCCCTACCCCAGGTCCATTGGGTCCAAGCTCCTGCGGGTGTTTGGAGGCCTGACGTTATCTCCCATCACCCAGACTGAACTTCCCTACCCCCTCCCAACCCACGGGGAAGGCAGGGTGGGGCACACACCCGCAGGAAGGCGTCCAGAGAGCCGTTCTCCATGTACTCGGTCACGATCATTGCCAGGCGGCCTGGGGAGGGGTAGAAGGAGGGGGTGGCTCTTGGTGGGGGATCAGGTCTGTTGATCAGAGACCCCAGGAACATGGCCCCTCTGTGAGCTGCCAAGAGGTGGGCCAGCACGGAGGGCTTCAGGGAGCCTAGGGTTCCCACTGGGGTCCCGGGCTCTGGCCCCCCTCCCCAACCAAGTCATCCGGGGACCTGAACCAGGGGGATGGAGGGGGGACAGGGGCAGGGCAGGGGCAGAGCACGGTGGTCCAGGGATGGACCCAGACTTCTGTCCTGGGGCAGGAGGGACCTTGTAGGGTGAAGCTGCTCTCGCCTGGCACCTACCACGGGTGACGACACCTTCCAGGCGGATGATATTGGGGTGGTCAAACTGACCCATGATGGACGCCTCACTCAGAAAGTCCCGCCGCTGTCTCTCGGTGTAGCCGGCTTTGAGGGCCTTGATGGCCACGGGCACGTCCCGCTGCCCCGGCACCTGCAGCCGCCCACAGCAGACTTCCCCGGACTCCCCTGTGGGCCCCGAGTGGGGCAGGCAAGGGACGGCTGTGGGACCCTCCGCTCTGCACCTGGACCCCGGCACTCCCCCCTTCCCCAGCGTGTGCTCCGTGATCCCCCCTCGCCCTGCCCTGGGCGCCCCTCCCCCAGGCACCCCTCTGTGCTGTCCCCACCTTCACAACCCCCAAGGCTCACCAGAGCCGATAATTTTCTCGATGTGGATCCTGGAGGCTTCAATCTCTCGGGTGAAACTGCGGCCCGCCCGGCCTGGCTCCTCATAATTGTGGGGTTCTGCATAGAACGGGGGCTCTGGGATCTTCCCCGGGGGGTGGTGCAGGGGCAGGAAGACAGGTGGGGGTGCTGAGGGGCCAGGAGAGAGGGCCATCAGTGGGACGCAGGAGACTGTCTCTCGCAGCATTCCGTGGGCCTGGGATAGGTCTGGGGTGGGGCGTGGAGGGTAAGGAGCGTCCCCAGGAAGCTCAGGTTGTGGGGGCAAACAGCAGGTGTCCAATACGTGCTTACCAAGTGAAAACGGGCTCTCTATGGAGGAGCTATGGGCTTTCTAGGGGACTTTGGGGTCTCCAGTGAGTTCTGAGCATATCTGTTGTTTTTGGGGGGTCACTTCTAGAGTCTTTAAGGTCTTTTTAAATTGCTCTGGGGTAGAAATGTAGCAAAAGCGTTTTCATCACAAACGCCAAATTTGATTGAAAGTAGTTCTTTAGAAAACTGCGTGAAGAAGGATTCTGAAGCTGCACGAAGCTCACTGAGAATCGGTACCATAATTAATACTAATGTCTACCACGGGCACAGACGTGAGGCACGGAGGTAGGCTCTCTCCTATTTGCCTCGTTTTCTGGGGTCTCTGCAGGGTCCTGGGAAAGCTCTCTGTAGCATGGGTTCTTATCCAAGAGAATATGACACGCCGCCTCCCAAACTGTAGGCAAAACTGTGTGTGAGTGCACAAATGTGTGCATTTCCGGGGCAGAGGATTTCTAGCATCCTTGCTGGGGTCTGCCAACCCAGTAAGGGTGAACAGCACTCTGCCTCTGAGGTCTCGGGGTTCTGACATCCTGCTATCTCTGGGGCTCTCGTCTTTTCCGTGGGCACCCTGTTCCTCCCCACCTGTCCCCTCCCCAGACCAGCGCCGGCTCCCACCACGACCTCCTCTCTGGCCCGTGTGCCTGGGCCCCTGCACTCACCCTGCCCATTCTGATACTGCATCTTCTCCTCGTCCGAGTCCTGGAAGGCCTTGCTGTAGCCGCAGTGCCTGTGGAGGGCAGCCCTAGCCTCAGCCCTGACCCCATTCGGGGACAGATCAGAACCCCTCCCTCCTAGGGGAGTCCCGCCCTCAGGCTCTCAACCCGGCTGGATGGTGACATTTCTGACAATTGCAGTTTGCGAAGTCAAGTGCACTTGGCCCGCACAGCAGTCTACACACCATAAGCCCCATTTTACATGAAACCACCCTTGGCGGGTGGGGACAGGAGGCTTCCGGTATTTATAACACTGTGTGACCTTGGCCAGCCCCCTCCCTTCCCTGGGCCCGTGTCTCCATGTACAGGACGATGTTTCCAGGCCTCGCTGACTGGGCTCCTAAGCCCCCACGAGGCACAGCGTCCTGTCCCCACCTCTCTCTGGGATGGAGTGGGGGAGGGAGCGATGACTTTAGTTTTTACAGACCTGGGTTTCTGTCCCAGTTCTGACATCTACCTGGCAGAAGAGGTCTAACCTCTCTGACCCCAACTAGCTCACCTGCAAAGTGACACCAGAATGTCCGCATCACAGGATTAAATGAGGTGGAGGAGGTCACCTGGAGGGAGTCCCCGTGGGCCTGGCAGGTGGGTGGATGTGGTATGGCGTCAGGGAGGGAGAGTCTGGATGACAACGGGCTTTGGGGCTTGAGCGACCCCACGAACAGTGGTGCCATGTCCTGGGGGGAGGCTGTGGGAGGGGCAGGTCTGGGGGTGCCAGGAGCGGGTCCTCAGGGGAGAGGTCTGTGCTGGTGACAAAATGTCAGCATGACAGTGGGGTTCCTAGTCACGGGCCCTGGTAAGGTCACTCAGAAAAGATGGCCCCGGCTGAATAGGGAAGAGAGGAGGGTCCGGGACAAGCGTGGGGTCCTCCAGCCTTCCGAGGCTGTTTCGAGAAGAGGGGCTGGCAGGGATGGAGAAGGGCAGGGCATGGGGGCAAGACAAAAGTGTTTCACGGGGGAGGAAAGAAGAACAGGTATACCCGGAAGTGAACGCAGACCTAGGTGCAAGGGGACCACTGTCTTGGCGGGGCTTGGGACAGGCTGGAGACACGGGGCTCCAGAGGAGGGCCTTCGGGTGGCGGGGACCAGGACCACCCACCTCTTTTTGCAGATGAGCAGGAGCAGAAGCACGACCAGGCCCGTGATGAGCGTCAGGCAGATCCAGACAATGGTCCGGGTGTCGTAGCGGGGCCCTAGTAGGGGGAGAGCAGCGTGGGGGAACCGGCCTCTCAGGCCCAGGGATCTGGTGGCTCTCCCGGGTGGGCCCGGTGGGCAGCATCCTCAGCTGTGAGTCAACCCTGGGTCAGGGTCACAGGCCGCCTCCTCCTCTGCCCCCACCTTCCCCTCTACTAAGCTGCCCCTTCAGGACCCTGCTGCCGCAGGCTTCCCGGCTTCCCACCCTGGTGTCAGCACTTCCCGGGACTGTGTGAGCCCCAGAGAAGCTCTAGACTTCCCTGAGCCTGTGTTTTCCACCTGTAATGTGCCTGTCCTGCCTGTTGTTCGAACAGTAACAAAGCCAAATGTGCTGAGAGGTGCACGTTCCAGTCCCAATTACAAGAGATCCTAGTATTATCTTCAGTTTTTAGACAAGAACACTGAGGTTCAGAGACTTGGGGAACTTACTCAAGACCACACGGTAAATGGGATGGAGCCGGGCAGGATTCCGAGCTGGGCAGTCTCAACAAGGTGTCAGACCTCAGAGCACTTGAGACACACCATCAACTCGGCCCTGAACCTTTCAATCCTAGCACCACACCCTGGAGCGTGCCCCAGTATAGAGAGCGTAGAGAAGACTCCAAGAAGCTGGAGATGGGGGCAGGGCATTCCCAAGCTTGAATGTGCCTCAGAATCACCCTGAGGCCTTGATAAAACCTGAATTATTGGGCCCCCACCCCAGGGTTTCTGATTCAGAAGGTCTGGGGTAGGGCCTGAGAATCAGCATTTCCAAAACCTCCCAGGTGCTGCTGCTGGTCCCAGCCCGTGCTGTGAGAACCACTGTTCTGGAGCCTGGGGGCAGGAGGAGACTGGGGAAGGGGCACGGAATTTGTCCCCAGACTGACCAGGTTCAAATCCTGCTCTGCTGGGTGACCTTGGCCAATTCACTTTACTGCTCTGGTCCTCGTTTTCCTCATCTGTGAAATGGGGATGTGGATAATGGCAACTCACTGGAGGGTCTCTAGGACAAGTATAAGTGATCTTGTTGGCAAAGGGCACCATGATGCCGGCCACACTCACTGATAACTCAATGACAGCCAGTGTTTGGTGGGCCGTCCCTGGCTCCGTCACCTTGGGCAAGTCACCTCCCCTCTCTGAGCCTCAGTGTTTCACCTGTAAAAATGCCACTCCAGCACAGGCACCAGCTTGGCCACCAGGGCCCCCGGCACCTGGCCTGGCCCGGCTCCCTCGCCCTCCCCGCTCCCCGCACTCACGGGGTTTCCCGGTCTCCACCTCCATGGCCTGGCTGAAGCGGCCGCAGCCGGCGGACGTGCGGGCTCGGACCTGGAACATGTAGCGGGTGCCCGGCTTGAGGCCCGAGACGGTGGCCCTGGTGGTGACAGCCTTGAGGGTGGAGTAGCTCTGCATCTCCTTGTCCTGCCCAGGAGAGGGGTGGTCAGCCCGGGGTCCTCCCGCCTGCTTCCCCTCCCCCTTCTGCCCTTCCCCGCTGGTACCTTCTCATAGTACTTGATCTCGTACTCCAGGATGATGCCATTGGGCTGCTCTGGTTCCTGCCACAGCAGGGAGACGCTGGTCTGCCCGGCCCGCTCCTGGCGGATCACCACCACCTGGGACGGGGCTAGGGGACGGAGGCCAGCCGCCATCAGATGGGTGCATCGGGGATAACGGAGACTGGTCTCTGTCCCAGGGATGCTGGCTTGGGCCGTGCTCACCTTGCCAACTGTCCTGCCCCCCCCTGCCCCCCGTCCAAGGGAGCCAGCACCTTCCAATCCTCCTAGCAAATCATCGGCGGCCGCTCTGGTTGCCCCCCTGGGGGCGGCACAGCCTGGCTCTGCTCTAGGATGCTGGGGCTACCTTGACCCAGACGAGGCCCGGCTCCCCCAACTTTCACTGCCTCCTCCTTCTCGCTGGCCAGGCCCATCCCCTGGAAGAATGCTGGACCCCCCGCCCCCAGCCCCCATCAAGCAGACACTCTCGCCGCCCTGGGGCCCCATCACCGGATGTCTCTATCACCAAGGGCCTGGGGTGGGACAGGCTCTCAGGAGTACCTGAGGAAGAGGAAGGAGAGGGGAAGAAGGAAGGACCCCGCGTCCTCACTGCCTGGGTTTGGAGGGTAGGACGGCAGCAGCTCTGATACTCGGGGAAAGGCCATGAGCTGGGCACACCTGAGCCCCAGGATTCCTGTGTCACACCAGGTCACCCGTTCACCCCCTCACACAGTGACTGAGTCACCCATTCCCTCCTTCCCTCCTGCGTTCACTGCCCCTACTCCCGAGGTGAGTCTGCTGGAAAGTGCCAGATACAGCTGGGTGCAGCCAGGCTGACTCTCTGCCCAACACCTCCCCTGTCCCCCTATCTGGGCATCCTGTCCCCCCTGCACCCCCCACACACCTGGAGCTCCCTGAAGGCAGGGGTTACACAGGGTAGGTGCCCACCAAATGTTGCTGGGTGACTTTGATGTGGAAAAGAGAGAAGTAACTCCAGAGTTAAGTTGGAGTGTGTGGTACCGGGCCCCCATGAGCCTGGGCATCGGGCCTGGGTCACAACCCGGCCTCCTCTGGCTGGCTGGCTGGGACCGTGACTGTCTGGGGTGGCAGTTTCCCCATCCAGAAACGGAAGCCAGCAGCGCCACCTGCCCGGAGGTGAGGATCAGATACTGCCAGCAGCATGTGGGTGCCCCTTAAAAAACAAAGAACTTCCAAGGCAAGAGGTGCCCTGTGAGGGGACCGGAGCACAGAGGTGGGAGGGAAACAGGGTGGGGGCACCAGAGCGGCTCCAAGGAGGAGATGGCTGTAGAGAAGGGGGACAGAGAGGAGGAGAGGGGAGGAAGAGGAAGAGGGGAGGGGGAGGGGAAGGAGAGGGGAGGCCCTGCAGTCCCTGAGGCCAGACCTCACCCATTTGCTCAGGGCTGTTGTCTGCCCCAGGCCCCCCCAGAATTCCTGAATGCCTTCCACATGCATTGTGGTCCACTAGGACCTGGGGATCCATAGTGAGCAAGGCAGCCCTCAAGGAGCTTATGATCTATAGAGAGACAGAAAGTAAATAAGAAAACGAATCGATACGTAATCACAGGAGGGACAGGAAAAAGGCACGGTGTGTGATGGAGCAGACCTTGTATGCATAGAAGGCTGGGGGAAACGGGGCCATTTTAGCCGGGGTGGTCAGGGTGGGCCTCCCCAAGGCAGGATGACAGTGGAACCGAGGACTGAAGGAACCAGCCACCCAACATCACAGAGAGGAGCCTGTCACTCTGACGGAAAAGGCCAAGGCACGGAAGGGCTCGGTGGCTCCAAGAGATGGACAGAGGGACGAGAGGCCGGTGTGGATGCAAGGGAGGGAGCCAGGCGAAAGTAGGTGGGTGAGGCTGGAGAGGTGGGCAGGGTGGGTGGTATGGGTGCGCCCTGGCCTGGCCCTGGGAGGGTCTCAGTGGGATCTGAGCTCAGGCTGAAGCTGGTAAAGGGCTCACGTGTGACCAGACCTCACTTACACTTTTAAAGCTCATTCAGGAGGTGGTGTGGGACGGCATCATGGGGCGAGGGGGAGCGGGCTCCTGGGGTTGTCCAGACAACACAGGATGGGGGTGGGGATGTGCTGTGGACTGGACTGTGTCCCCTCCCCAAATTCATACATTGAAGCCCTAACCCCCAACTTGATAGTATTTGTCATCATGGCCTTAGGGGGATTATTAGGTGTAGATGGGGTCATGCAGGCGAGGTCCTCCCTGTGGGATTAGTGCCTTTATTAGAAGAGACACCGGACTTCTCTCTTTCTCTGCCTTGTGAGGACACAGCCAGAAGGCAGGAAGAGGGTTCTCACTAGAAACCAAATTGGCCAGCACCTTGATCTTGGACCTCCAGCCTCAAGAACTGTGATCAATACATTTCTGTGGTTTAAGCCCCCAACCTATGGTATTTTGTAACGGCAGCCTGAGCTCAGAGAGATGGATCAGAAGGAGGCTGAAGCAGAGATGGTCACCTGGAGGGAGGCCCAGTGAGCCTGGCAGGTGGGTGGACGTGGTACGGAGACAGGGAGGGAGAGTCCGGATGACAATGCGCTTTGGGGCTTGAGTGACCCCACAAACAGTGGTGCCATGTCCTGGGGCAGGGCCTGTGGGAGGTGCAGGTCTGGGGGTGCCGGGGGCTGGTCCTCAGGGGAGAGGTCTGTGCTGGTGACAAAATGTCAGCATGACAGTGGGGTTCCTAGCCATGGGCCCTGGTAAGGTCACTCAGAAAAGATGGCCCCGGCTGAATAGGGAAGAGAGGAGGGTCCGGGACAAGTGTGGGGTCCTCCAGCCTTCAGAGGCTGTTTCGAGAAGAGGGGCTGGCAGGGATGGAGAAGGGCAGGGCATGGGGGCAAGACAAAAGTGTTCCACGAGGGAGGAAAGACCAGGGAGAGAAGTCCCCACTGCATGTGGCCAGGTGGGGACACTGAGCTTCAGTGGACAGCTGGAGAAAGGCGCCTGACTGGAGCTGCCTGAAGAGGCTCACAGAGAGAGGACGCAGAGAAGGCCACACAGACAGCTCTTTCAGGAAGGTTCCCTGGGAAGAGAATGGGTCTGGTGGCTAGAAGGGAGCATGCCTTCAAGGGAGGGTTTTTCTCTCCATGATGAAGCATACTGATGGTGTCAGAAATGGTGGTGGGCTCTGGGGCTCCCCCTTTCCCCCGCCAGCCAGCCACCCGCACCCGTCTCCCTGGAGACCAGTGGGCAAGGGCAGGGCCACAAGCACCAGACACACAGGCCTATTCCCACCGTGTCACCAGCCCCGGGGACAAGGCTGCGCACTCTGTGGGTGCCCTACAAACGCTGGCCGGATGAGAGTCCCTTGAGTAGGTGAAGCCCTGGCATCAGAGAGGGGGTGCCCTGGGCTCACAGTCGGGAGGCCCCTTTCACTTGGGGGCGAGACAGACCTGGGTTCGAATCCCAACTCTGCTACTTCCTACATGGTGACACAGAGCCTTGGTCTCCTCCTCGGTGACATGGTGAGGTTTCTGTTGGGCCAGGGACGGGGTGAGGGCCACAGCAGTCCTAGACGTGTGCTGGGGTGGCTGTTGATGGCGAAGCTGCCGTGGGCTGGTGGGCTCTTGGGTCGGGCCGTCACTTGACAGGCAGGACCCACCAGAATTGGGAAAGAGAGGGGCTCCAGGGGCTGAACTCAGCCCAACAACTGGCTAGGAACCCAGAGATAAATGGCTGTTGTCCAAACCAGTGCACCTAAATCCATCCCAGGGGCAGCAGTGGCAGGTGTTCTGGAAAATGATAATCGGAGTGATTTTATTTTTTAATGACATTTATGGAGCAGGTACCTTGCGCCAGGTGCCGGGCTAAGCATTTTCATTTCTCTCACTTAAGCTTCATCCTGGTACCCGAGGCAGGTACTATTATTGCCATTGCACCAGGGAAGAAACAGAGGCAGAGAGAAAGTTCTGGAACCTACGAATGCCGGGCCGGCCTGTCTCTGACCTGGTTGGCTTCCTCCCAGCTATAGGATATGTTCTACTCTTCTAAGGATGTGGAGAGCCTGGAGCTCCGAGTCCTGGGGAGGAAGGCAGGGCCAGGGGAGACAGGCCCTTGCCCGGAAGGCCACAGCGAGCCCGTGATAGCACTCGATCCCGCCAGGGCCAGGAGCCGGGGCAGCTGCGGGACAGAGCCTCTCCGCCTACCTGCCTGGTTCGTGGTGATGTTGACGACAGCCGCCCGGCGGGGCTCGGGGCTCAGGTCGGACACACCGTTGACGGCCTCGATCCAGAAGGAGTAGTTCATGTGGGCCAGCAGGTTGGCCACCATCAGACTGGCCCGCACCAGGCTTGTCTGCCGCGGCACGAAGCGGGGGCCGCCCCCGCAGGTCTCGCAGTGGCCCAGCGCCCAAGGGCAGCGGCGGCACACTGCGTTGTACGTGATGTCGTTGCGGCCGCCCGGATCCAGGGGAGGGGCCCATTCCAGGGTCACGGATGTGCCGTTCACACTGGAGATCAGATTCACCGGTGCTGAGGGTGGCCCTGGGGAGCAGAGAGTGACTGGTGGCAGCGGAGGGCATTTATCTGGGCTGGTCCAGCCCCAACCCCCCATCAGGCCAGGGGAGGGCTGGGACTCCCCCGTGATATTTTCGGGGGTTCCTCAAGGGTAAGGTCATGGCCTTCCCCAGCCTCTGAGAGCTCCCTAACGGCAGAGGTAGCATCAGACTGGACCACAGGGTCAGGTCTGTGTCCAGAAAGCTAAGCCCTTGCCCCTCACCATCCCACTGCCGGACCACGGGGATCCCAGGTTTGTGTTTCCCAGTTTCCATCCAGAGCAGGGTGAGAGACTGACAACCCTGGGGGGTGCCCACAGCAGCTACCCTGGGTGTGAAAGGCCCCTGCCATTTGCGATCCACACTGCACTCCTTAACCCCTGTACTGGGTTTACTGGGCACATCACTGAGTACTGCTGTGGAGAGCAGTGGAGGCGCCGGGCAGCCCAGCGGGGTCTCCGCAGAAGGGTGAGCCCACCCCCACGGGAGCCCCAGTCTGGGCAGTGCAGAGATTCTGGAGAGCTGGGGCTGGGGGCTGGGGTAGGCTCCTGGGGGTGGGGATTTGAGTCTGGAGGACATGGGAGGCTGTGGGAAGCCCTGGGATTTAGAATTTCAGTTCTCAGCACCCCAGGCAGGGACTCTTAGATCTTAAGAAAATAGAAGGGAAGAATCTCAGAATCATAGAGAATCATAGAATCTGAAGGATATGGAATACTAAAAGCCTAGTCTTCTGCAGTCTTAAGATTTCCAGAACCTGAGGGCACTGAATTGCAGATTTGGAGGAAAACTGGAGTCGCTGAGTACAAGTGTCCATGACCTAGAGCGGGGCTCACGTTGCCTGCGAAGCCCACAGTAGTCACCATGTCACTCAGCCACCCTTTCTGCCCTGGCAGGTCCCACATGGGGTAAATGCATGGGTCTGGACAGAAGAGGGGAGGGAGGGAAGGAGACTGTGTGTGTGTGTGTGTGTGTGTGTGCGCGCACGCGTGCACACACACTCTCACCTGCCATGTACAGGGAGCCTGGGGGCTCGGTGTGATGGAGGTGGGGGGAGAGGGAGGTTGGGGACTGAGGCTGGGATGGACTGGGGGGCAGAACAGGTCAGAACCGTGAGAAGCGCCCGTCACCCCACCCCAAGAGACCGGGGTTGGCAGATGGGGTGGGCTGAGCTGAGATGGGAGTGTGAGAGGCCCCTTCAGGCCCCGTGAGCAGGACGCCGCGACAGTCGCGCAGCCCGGCAGGCACGTGCCAGAGCCCCTCGGAGTCCCCTCAGGTACACAGGGCGCGAGCACATGCGAGCACACTTCTCCAGGCCCACACGCCTCCCTGCAGGGCCAGCTGTCCACACGCAGAACCCACAAGGCACATTCAATCAAGCTCTACGGGGACTCGGAGCTCCAGGGACCCAGAGGTGCACACACCCCCCTAACAATCCTTTACACCCACATGGGCACAAGACTCCGACGTTCACACTCGAGCCTACGCACACTATGCAGGCATCTTCTATGGGAGCAGCTGCCGACACAGACGCACGTGTCATCCTCACTGCAGGTGTCCCAGGGCACACACACAGCCCGACACACGCACGCCCTCATCCAAGCAGGCAGCCACGCATATTCCTGATACACACCCATGCACGCACAGCCCCCCACACACTAAGGCAGCTCTGAACGGTCCATCGGGGATGACAGCGATCGTGGGGCTCCTCTGGCTTGCCCACCCCAGCTCCCGGGACATCAGTATCACTGCCGGGCCAGGAGACGACCAAAGCCTCCTCTCATCTGCCCTCTGAAGCAGAGAGGAAAGACAGAGGGAAGGAAGGAAAGATGTCCCTGGAGAGGTGACAGGTGATATAGGACAGGAGGTAGGGACCCCCTCCCAGAGAGGTCAAGGCCACCCCTGAGGAGTCAGAGTTAGAGTCACCCCCCCAACCCTATATAGGCCCCTGGTCCAAGACAGCCACCCGTCCCTGCCTCACCCCCAGAGCACTGGCTCCCTGGAGTCCTGGGAGCATGGGGTCCTGGCCCGGTCTTGGTCTCCAGGATTTTGGGGCTCAGGGCAGTACTCACGGGTGCAGGCTGCAGATGGTGGGTCCAGGGCTGCGCGGTAGTAGCTGAGGTCACAGCGGCAGGTCTGGGCAGCGGGGGCTGCAGAGTGGCTGTGGGGAGGGCAGCGGGCGCAGAGCTGGTCCCCAGGGGCCGACTTGTAGAAGCCCAGCTCACAGGCTGCGGGGGACAAGGCGGCTTCAGAGGAGTCAGCCGGGCCGCCCTGGCCAGCCCCGGGACAGCTCTCACTCTGACCCAGGACTTCCAGAGGGATCTCCCAAGGGACATGGGTGCAGACCCTGAGCATCACCCGGTCCCACCCTCATTGGCAGATGGAGGGACTGAAGCACAGAGAGGGCCTGTGACTTACACAGGGTTGCACAGCTAGTGGGGGACAGAGCTGAGGCGAGTCCCAGCCCCGAAGTCGGCCCAGGAAAGAGCCTCTTCAAACCAGAGTCACGTCTCCTCCAGTGGCCCTTCCTGCCCAGGCCCGTCTCCAGCCTCAATCTGTCCATCACAGGACCCCGGTCCCTGAGTGAGACACTGCCTCGGATGTGGGGGTCAAGAGGCTAAGCACCCAAGGGTTGTGACTTGGGGAGAAACGAAAGCTGGAAGGGAATGGGGTGGGTGGCAATGTGACCGGATAAGAGACCCAGGTGATGAGACCCCCATAAAAGTACAGATTCCAGGCCCCACCACGGCCACCTGGTTAGAAGAGCCAGGCGTGGGGCGTGGGACTCTCTTTTCCAAGCTCCCAAAGCAATGACTACCCGGAATCTCAGGTTCCCGCCCCTCCCAGAGCCTGCGTCACTGTTACCGTGACAGGGACACACCTGTCCTGTATGTGACCCTCTCCCCAGCCCCCGCCACACCTGCATCATCTCTCACCTGGATGCCCCGGCCTCCAGCCTTGCCTCCCCAGCCCCGCCTGCCGGCCTGACTGCCGTTCATTCAAAGCAGCATTCATGAGCGCCCACTCTGTGCCAGGCACTGATCCGGGTGCCAGAGACACAGCCGTGAACGAGATCGACATGGTCTCTGCCCTCGGGGACTCAGCCTCTTTGAGGGAGAGACATACAGTAAATGAGGCTGTGATCATTTCCAGGAAGGAAATAAAGCGGGTGATGTGGCAAAGGGTGAGTGCTGGGAGGAGCTACCTTCCTGGAGAAGGAAATGATATTTGAGTCTTGTCTAAAGAATAAGAACAAGTCAGCCTTGCAGGGAGTGGAGACTTTCTAGGTTGAGGAACTCCCTAAAATGATGCCTGGGTCCATCACTGCCAGTTCAAACCCTCACGGGCCCCCCAGGGCCTGAAGAGCAATGCCCGGCATTCGAAGCCCTCCTGCAGCCTCCTCCAGGGTCACCGCTCCCTCCCCACCTACAGGCCGAACTAAAGGACTGGCCATTCCCCACATCCAGCAGTTTGCTTCCTGCCTCAGGGCCTTTGCATGTACTGTGCCTTCTTCCTGGGATGGCTTATCCCTTTGGTCAACCTGTTGAACTCTTCCAAGATTCATTTTAATTGTCCCTTTGAATGAAGCCTTTCTCTACACCTACACACACACACACACACACACACACACGCACGGAGGAACAGAGAGGCCACCGCTCCCTGCCCTAATTCTGCAGCCCCTGCTCAGGACCACCACCTATCACACTATGGCTATACTGTTTTATCTGTATGTCTGACTCACCTCCTAAACCAGAGGTGTTTGTGGGCAGCTCCTTGTGAATAAGGGCAGAGCTGCCTTATTCATCTCAACGTTCCTAGTGTCTGGCTCAGAGCAGAAGCTGTCAGCACTTGTAGGAGTTTTCAAGGTGAGCTAATCCTCCCATTATCTGCTCTGGACAGAGCACGAACCCGGGAGTTCAGGAGGACCGAATGCCACCCAGCCGGGCGGCTTCCGGCTGCACCATGGACCTGACCTCCTTTGCAACAGGGACCACTGGGCAGTTTATGGGATTTCTATCCATTAAGTCCCATTCTGGAAAACTTGGTGCTTGAGAGAAGCTTCGCTTGAAAAGATGTCATGTCGTTTAAAAAAAAGAATCTCTTTATTATAATAGCTAAAATCAAGTTGATTTGTAAAATTCTCCCAGCTCGAGAGAAAACCTGGAACCAGGAGGAATGACTCTGCCCTCACGTTTGCGTCACAGACTCAGAGGCCGCAGAGCCGACGGGGCCTACAGGCTAGAGAGCTGAAGGAAATGTGCCTCCACTTTGAGACTTCTTCCTTCCCACCTGGAGAGACCCCAAGACGTCTCGGGCCTGACAGGGGGCTGGGAGCTCGGGGTTGTAGGGCTCCAAGCTGACGCACTATGATCTCACCTCCTCCTCCCAGAACCCCCCCCCAGGAGACAGAGTCCTGGGGCAAGCGGAAGAGCCTTCCTCGGGGCCTAGGAAATCGGGCTTTGCACTTCATCAGCAAATATTTGTTCAACCCGTTGTTGAGCTGAATGACAGTAATCCTCACTGTCATGATCAGATCCAGGTCGATTAGCATTTCAGGGACCGTTTGCTCATTCTATCCTGCATTTATTCCTTCCCCCAAATTTACTGAGCTGCTACTATGGAGCTGAGATAAGCAAGAGCTGGTCCTGCTTTCAAGGAGCTGTCTGGGCTGTGACAGGCACACAGAAAACATGTGGTGACACCTTGGTGCGATCTGTGGCATGAAGGAAGTATGGCGAGATGGCCCGCAGTTCCTGAGTCCCTACCGACCACAGAGTTCATCTTGTTCTCGTCAGTTAAGAGCAGAAACTCGGGAGCAGGCTGCCTGGGTTCCTCTTCTGGTCTGACCCCTTCACCTAGGCTATGGGACTTTGGGCAGGTTGCTGGGCCTCAGTTTCTTCATCTGTAAAATGGGGATAATAATAGGACCCACCTCCTAGGGCTGTTGCCAGGGTGACCTGAGTGAGCACAGGTGAATTCACGCCAGGACCGTGCCTGGCACTTAGTCACAATGCTGTGTGGTGGCGATAATACATCTCTTTTGGAGTACCTTGCCCAAGGCTCCCCATTGGGCCAGAAGGCAAACCCAGGTGGGGAGCCTCTGGGGCCTGGGCCTTTCCCCCACCAGCCTCTCAACATGCGTCCAGGGCTTAGAGATGACCCGGCCTTCCTGCTGCTCGCCAGTGGGCGGTTCTCACACGCTCTGCAAATACCCATATGGCTATAACGTGTCAAAGCCAGATTAATCCGTGCAATGAAAATAAAATAATCTTTAATAAGAATACTAATCACCAGGCCTTGGGGAGCCCGGAGACCTGGAGGCAGAGCTGGGAATTAATGGCTGAGACAGATGGAGCAGCTCTGGGCTGGGGCCCGGCCCTGCCCGCCGACCCAGGGCGCTTCCGGAGCCCGCGTGCCCGGCGAGCGGGCCGAGTGCCAGGCGGGGCCGCTGCCCCTGCCGAGGGCACCTTGCCCAGGCCGCCTGCCCGGCCGGCAGCTGCCTGTGGCCCTACCACCTCTCCCCGCGCCCCCACCAGGAGCCTGAGACTTGACAAATAAGGTGTCTGCCGGTGGATGACCAAAGGAAATTAATTCTAAATCAGATTTTAAACACCGTCAGGAAGGCAAAAGAGCTCGGCGCTCGTGTTCCCCCTCCGAAGCGAGACTCTCTGATATTTATAGAAAAATGATTAGGGCCTCCGAGGGTGGTTTGTATTCTGCATCCAGGTGATGGGAAGGACGGCAACCAGGGCTTCAGACTCGGGGCTGCAGCTCTGTTGGGTGATGTTCTGAGAGGTCTTTCCCCTGCCCAGACTGGGGGGGTGGGGACTGTGGCCAGCTGTGGGGACAGGTCACGGGGCCTGGCACTGTGTCGTGAGGGGGGCGCTCTGGTTGGGAGCTTTAGGATCCAATCGACCACTCCTAGCAGTGTGCCCTTGGGCCAGTCACTTGAGCTCTCCGGGCCCCCACTTTCCCACTGGTAAACTGGACGGCCTCCCCATGGCTCTGACGTCCTTCTGCGGGTCTCTGAGGCCTGAGGGCAGCCTCGGTAAGGCCTCACAAAGCCCTGTGACTGCCTTGGTCCCTTCTGGGCTCCACTGTCTTCTCTGTGAAATCAAGTGCTCCCTGGCCACGTATGTGCAGAGCTGTGAGGGTGAAAGCAGGGGTAAGGGGACCTGCAGGCTGGGAGGGTGGCCGTCGCCGTGTGGGCTGGTCTCTGCCGCAGGCCTCAGGCTCTGGATCCCCTCCTTTTGCTAGAAGGAAGGCGGTGGGATCAGGCTGGGCAAGCCGGGACCCCGGAGCCCAGCCCTTCCTCCTCAACTGTTTGCTCAGAGACAACTGCCTGATGGAGAAGGCCAGGGGGACCCACGGTCCTCAGGGTGTCCCTCTCAGGTTGGTCGGCGGCAGAGGGGAGCTGCAGCTTTGAGAGGACAACTCACGTAGCCCAGAAAGGCACCCCACTCTGTTCCCGGCTCCTGCTTGGTCCCCAATCTCGCCATTCTCGGGCTACCCACCCAAGGAGGGGTGGGGTCAGGGGCCCCTGGCAGGGCCGCCAGCCGGGGCCTCCCGTTGGTGGAGGGGCTCAGCGTCAGACCCGTGCTGCTTCTTCCAAGGAGGTTACACAGACAATCCCAGAATCCCACTCACAGGAGTGAGAAAAGTCTCTCCTCGTGCGACTTGCCCCTGGCATTCCGTCCCCAAACCTCTCTGCCTCCAGTGCATTAGGAATTAATATTTTTTATAAAACCTGTAATTATCCCGCAACTGGCATAATTATGTTGCATTGTGATTTAAATGTAAAGTTCAAAATATGCTGCAATTTCCTAACCCTGCATTAGCATTTCTTTATTATTTTTTATTAATACGCCAGCAGGGCCAGGCAATGGGAATGGCCTTGGCCTCTCCCAGCCCTGGGAAGGTCCCGCTGCTCGGGACTTGGGAGCTTTTACCAGGAGTCCTGTCCTTGACCTGCTGTGGGGCCTGGGGCAAGACACATTCCCTCTCTGGGCTCCACTTCCCACCCCTGTCAAACAAGGGGCTGGAGTAGGCCCCGAGACCTCGGACCCCACCGTCAGGAGGACCAGTCTCCCTCCCAAGGTAAGGGTGCCCCACTGCACGCTGGACAGACAAATGGCTCACTTGCGCTTGCTGGCTAAACCCAGAGCTGCCGTCAGTGGCTGACCTTGAGCAGGGATCCACTGACCAGCTGGCCTGATTATTATGGCCTATGCTGTACTAGTTAGAACTGTTCTGCTGTTACCCCAGGGAAGGGGGAAGCGGGGTTTGGGAGAGGGCTCTGTTGACAGAGGAAGCAGTTCAGGCCTCTGGAGGGAGCCAGCCTGGGATCAGAGCCCTACTCTGTGATTTAGGTTGAAGGACTCAGTTTGTCGCATCTGTAGGATGGGGATATGCCACCTAGCTTAGAGGACTTCTGTAAGCATGAGAAGGTGTGTGAACTTCTCGAGTGCAGGGACTCCCTGTGCCTAAATTCCAATGCCTGGGACACACCAGATGCTCAACAGAATGAGTAACTGCCATGACAAGGAGAAAGTGCTTATTAATGTGCCTCGTACGTGGCAAACACTTGAAAATTGCTGAGGGACTTTACTGTCCCCATCAGGAGGGGGTGCTGGAAGCCAGCTCTGGTGGGGAGAGCAGTCAGGCTGGGCCAGAGATAAGCTAAATGCCTACACGTGGCTCCCAGCAAGACAGACCCGACTCAGGTCCCAGCTCCACCTCTCACCAGCTGTGAGGCCTACGCAGTGATGCTACCTCTTGAGCCTCAGTTTCCCCATTGGTAAAATGGATCTGTAACACCTGCCTTGCTCCAGGGAGCAAATGAGTTGATGTGTGAGCCTCCCTTTGTGAGCTGCAAAGGCACTGGGGATGTTGGTTATCATCCAGCAGGGAGCTGAGAAGTGCAGGGATGATTGTGATGGGAACCAGAAGAGGCTGGAAGCCTGGGAGCCTGACAAATGAGGCCACAGGGGGCAGAACAAGTCCAGAAACGGGCGAACGTCACAGAAGGTGCTTTGGAAGTTAGGGTCCCCGAGAGGTGAAGGCTCGTAGCAGTTGGGAGTGTGAAGGACTTCTTATGGAAACCAGAGAGCCCCAGAGAGGGGCTGGAAGGGGCCTCGTGGCTGGATGGAGTATCCTGATCCCAGAGAACTACCTTGAGCACCACCCGAAATTCTCGGCCCGTGCCCTACTCCACCCTGTGAGCACCAAGGGGTCTTTCCTGCCCGCTTGGGGCTGAGGGACGGACCCCATCCCAGGTCCTATCTGGGGCCAGGCCCCAGCCTCTCTGATCCCTGCCTAGAAACATCCTCCCCCACCCCAGGAGACCAGGGGTCCCAACAGCAGGCTTCACTATGCTCTGAGTGCTGAGCAGCCATGTGTCCAGCCCCCCGGGGAAGCCACGGAAGGGCAGAGGGCAACCAGCTGAGGCACCAGCTGTCTGTCCAACCAACTCTCACAGTGTCCCCGGTGCTTGGGATACCCCCGCTACACCACACAGTACAAGTGTGACACACACACTCAGCCTGGGGTCTGGGCCCTGCTCTTGGTCTCTGGCGTGGGAACCCGAGCAGCGCACTCATGGGAACAGGTGCCATGCTGTTCCATCCTCAGCCTTCCTCTTCTCAAGGACCTTGGCTGTCCTCTCCCACAGGTCCCTGGGTAAGATCCCCCTAGACCCAGGCAGGCCGGTTCAGGTGGCCCAGGGACACACCTAGACAGGGCTCCCCGGGTGTCCCTGCCTGCACACCTTCCCAGGAGCCCCATGCTGCCCTCCTGCACCCAGGGACTGCGGCCACTTCCCTCCACTCAAGTTCAGTGGTTTTGAGCATGGACTCCGGAGCCAGACCTCCGGGTTCAAATCACAGCCCTGCTGCTTCCTAGCTGGGTGCCCCTGGGCAAGTTGCTTTGCCTCTCTGTGCCTCAGTCTCATCTACAAAGCCAGGATAACAGTAGCTTCTATTTCATAGGGCAGCTCTGGGGACTAAATGAGTTAACACGTGAAAAGTGCCTACAACGATGCCTGAGCTAAGTTAGCTCACGGTATTGTCCCCTCACGCAGCTGGACGCCCAGTCCTGCAGGTGTCCTCAGAGGTATGTCTCCACAACACCCACAGAGCCTAGCACCTGGTTGTCGTGTGTCTCCCTGTCTTCTCCCTCCCCTGCTCCGCACACGCACACGCACGCACCGCCTGGTGTATTTGCTGACACGGAAATGCTGGAGGGTCACCCCTCTTCCCAGATGCTATTGCCCCCCAATGCATGCTGCCCGCAATGCCCCCCCACAGCCGGGCAGCCCCCTCCCGGACTGAGCCCCAGGCCCGCTGGCCGCCCCCGCACGGCCCGCTCACCCTCACAGGCATCCCGCCGCTCCTCGTAGCCGGCGCTACACACGCACTTGCCAATGGGCACCAGCCACTCGCCCTCAGCACTGCAGTACATCTTGGGCGTGTCCCGCTCCTCGGAGTGCCGCACGCACTGGCCCCGCACCTCCACCAGCGAGGACGAGTCGGCACCCGTCACCGCCTCCGAGAAGGCAGCCAGGTTGCGCACCATAGTGGGGCACTTCTTGTAATAGATGCGGAGAGACAGGATGGCGAGGCACGCGCCGATGTCCTGGAAGGCCAGGTAGAAGCCGCGCTTGCTGAGGGGGCCCACGCCGCGCACCTCCGTGTTCAGCTTGAGGCGCCGCACGCCCAGGTCAGCACCCGTGAAGCTCTCGTCGGCTGCGATGGTGTCGATTTTGAGGAACTGGCTTTCTTGCGTGCTGGCGCCCAGGTCACGGTCCGACTCCAGGTAGTAGAGGTTGAAGGTCTCCTTACAGGTGCCCAGCACGCCGGGCATGCTGTTGCAGTCACGCAGGGTGAACTTGATCTCGGCGTAGACGCGCCGGGCGCCGTCACGGGGCACCCAGCTCGTGCGTAGCCAGTTGTTCTGGTTGGGGCTCATGACGTTGCAGACCTGGTACGTGTGGATGGGCTGGAAGGACTCGTCCACCTCGTTGATGGAGTCCCACTGCGGGCAGAGAGAGCACAGCACTGAAATGAGCGTGAGCACCTCGCCCCCTCCTGCCAGTCACCCCTGCCACATGCGCACAGGGCCGGGGGCATCCCTGGGAGGAAGACGGAATGTTCTCTGCCCTTCAGTTGCTGACCTTCTACGACTATGAGATGTGATCCCAGAGGTGCCCCATCCTTCCGAGAAAGTGTTATTTGCTGCAGTTTACTGATGAGGAAATAGGTGCGAGCCCCACGTCTGAAGTAGCAAGACCCAGCTAGTGAGTGGTGGAGCCAGGACTGGAATTGATTCCAAAGCTACAAAACCCAACCTTGTGTCTATATGGCGGCTCCAAACACTCCCAGGGTGGGAGGTTGCAGGGGGGTCAACTTTGCTTGGGTAAGTCAGGGAGCCCACGGGTCCAGTTTCCGTATTAGTTGCCAGAGGGATCCTTCTAATGCATGGACCTGACTATGCCTCAAATCCTTCAGCAAGGGAGTACCAGTGGGACACCTGAATGTGGTGGCTTCTGTGCCAGGTGCCGGCCAGGTATCAGTGATTCAGAAATAAATCAGACACGATCAACAGAGTGAAAGGCAGCCCACAGAACGGGGACAACATACCTGAAAATCATGTGTCTGATAAGGGATTAATATCCAGAATATATAAAGAACTCCTACAACTCAACAACCAAAAACCCGAACAGCCCAGTTGGAAAATCGGCAAAAGACTTGAATAGACATTTTCCCAAAGAAGATATACAGATGGGTAAATAGTCCACAGAAAGATGCTCACCGTCACTCATCATTAGGGAAATACAAATCAAAACCACAACGAGAGACCATTTCACACTCACAAGGATGACAATTATCTAAACAACAGGAAATAACAAATGTTGGGGAGGATGTGGAGAAACTGGAACGCTTGTGCCTTGTTGGTGGGAGTGTAAAATGGTGCAGCTGCTGTGAAAACCAGAGTGGAGGTTCCTCAGAAAGTTAAAAATAGACCTATCCTGTGACCCAGCAATTCCACTTCTGGGTATATACGCAAAAGAACTGAAAGCAGGGTCTCAAACAGATACGCATACACTCAAGTTCACAGCAGCATTATTCGCGGTAGCCAAAAGGTAGAAACAACCCAAATGTGTCCATCGTTGGATGACTGGATAAACAAAACATGGTGTATCCAAACAACGGGACAGTATTCAGCCTTAAAAGGGAAGAAAATTCAGATGCATGCTACCACACGGGTGAACCTTGAGGACGTTACGCAAAGTGAAATAAGCCAGTTGTGAAAGAACAAATATTGTAGGATTCCACTTAAATGAGGTCCTTAGAGCCATAGAAACTGAGAACAGAATGGTGGTAGCCAGGGGCTGGGGGACTGGGGAATGGTGAGCTGGCAGTTCATGGGGACAGAGCTTCAGTTTGGGAAGATGAAAAGAGTTCTGGAGATGGACAGCGGTGACGGTCACACAACACGGTGAATATACTTAATGTCACTGAACTAAACACTTAAAAAGTGGTTACAATGATAAATGTTATATGCATTTTACCACAACTTTTTTAAAAAGAAAGGAAGGAACACTCCAGAAATACTCCCTCCCCTTGAGTGCCTCACAGTCCAACAGACAAGGTGGTGGAGGGCTCCATGCCAAAGTGGGTGGGCATCTAAGGGGTGGTGGAAACTTCCTGCAGACTAAAGCAGGAAGCTCTTGCAGGGATGGGAGGGAAGAGCCCCCGAGAGGCCAGGAAGAATAAGCAATGTTCAGCGAGCACCAGATAGCCCAGATCAGCCGCAGAGGATTCACGTGCAAGACCCAGTGCCGAGAAATGGGCCAGGAGTTAGAGGTCAAGACCTCTTGGTCTCTAACCTGCTGTGTGACCTTGAGCAAGTCGCTCTTCCTCTCTGGGCCCTAGCTTCCTCAACTGCAGAATGCTGGTTGGCCGGGAGCAGTCACAGTGGGCTGAGTCCCGTGGACTCCCGAGAGCCCTGAGGAGGGACTGGAGGCTGAGAGCAGATGGAGGGGATGGGCTCTGGGTGCCTGCCTTGGGTTGGCCCAAGATGCAATGCCTTGCTCTTCTCTCTTGGGCCTCTATGCGCAACTGTCCTTGAACTAGAGATTCTATTGCTTAAGGGGGATGGGGGAGGTAAAAACCACTCCTCGTGATGTTCTGAGAATCTGGGGGGTTCTGAGTGACCCGCAAGTGCTGAAGTGGGACCACGGTGGTCTCAAGTCTTTCCTATCCGACAAAAGCCCCTCCATCTCATCTCATCTTGGCCAGCATGTGGTCTCAACCCTCGGGGCCCACATCTGTAAAATGGGGCTCAGACAGGCCCACCTCAGCGAGGCTTGAGAGGATGAAAGGAGAAGTAGGCTGCCAAACGCTTGGCTTGGGCCTGGCACAATAGGGCACCAGCGGAACGGGACTGCCATGATGCCGACCTGGCAGCATCTTCCCAGCCCACCTGTGCCTGCCTCCAGGGACCCCAGCACAAGAGGTCCAGGGTGTGCCAGCCTCACCTAAAAGCTTATGCCTCCTACACCCCCTACCCCCACAGGACCCCCCCTGGACCCCACGCTGCAGCCAGGGCCTCTGGGCAGTACTGTGCCACATCTGGGGTTAAAGTCATTGTCACAGTTACTGGAGCACCAAAGAGCCAGCCAGCTGCCCTCTGTCTGTTTCCTGCCAGGGACCTGGATAAATTCATCAGCTCCCTCGGATCTGCTCCAGCCGCTCCACCAAGGCCAGTGGCCTGGCCTCGCGCTGCCAGCCCCAGGGGCTGCTGCAGATGCCCAGAGTGGCACGAATTCCTGGAGGCTGGTGCAAGGATGGAATGAGCCCTGTTCTCCACCTGGGCAAACCTCCCCCCCCCCGCCCCCCCAAGCCCCGGTGCCCTCCTCCTCCAACCCCTGCCATTGCTCTGCAGCTCTGTCATCCGTCTGGACAGAATGCCCTGCCCCAGCTGTGCAGCCCTGGGCATCTCCCCTCCCCTCTCTGAAGTGTGAAATGGGCCGGCTGATGCCTGCCCCTTCCCCCTACTCCAGGGGGTGCTGAGGGTCAGGGGGGACAACAGAATGTGCCTCTCATCTAAGGCAGTGCTGGTTAGCGCCTGTTAATTCACCAGAAGCGACGAGCAGGTCCCAGCATGTGGAGGGAGGCGCACGGCCTGATGAAGAGCCTGGGGCCTGGGGCCAGACGTCCCCCGACCTTAGCAGAGTTGCTTAACCTCTCAGAGCTTCAGGTTTCTCACCAGGAAAATGTCCCTTTCGTGCATCCTCATGGATGACAAGTGCACGGAGCAGGCTCTGTGCTCGTTCCCATGTTATAAACGGGGAGGTGGAGGCCAGGGAAGTGACTTGCCTGGGTCACACTGATCAGAGGCAGCAGAGTACCGGCTCGTCCAGACCCAGCAGCACCCTTGGCCTTTAAGCTGTGCGGCCCTGGCTGACAATCCAATCACTCTGCTGATGCTGGACACAGCCCTGGATGGCCCTTGCTCCCAGGCTGTTTAAGAGCTTTCAGAATCAGAGGAACCTCACAGAGCCCCAAGGACCATGTCCACAGGCTCCCTAGCCAGCTGGGCAGGAGAATCGCCTGGAAAGCTTATGAACCCAGATTCCCAGGCACCTCCCCATACCCCGGGGACATGGGGCCCTGTTTGCCTCACTTGCTAGCCTGGAACGGGTTCAAGGTCTAGAGTTTGGGAACCAGGGATCTCACCCAGCCTTCTTTCCCCTCCAGGCAGGCGCAATCTCCAGCCCCCATAAAGATGGGAAGTGGCCCCCGGCTCAGCAGACAACGCTGGAGGGCCTCCCACCCTCTCACGACGAGGACATAGACCAGAGAGAAGATCAGGGACTCAACACAGGCTCTAGGCCCGCGCAATTGCAGTTTGAGTCCATCCTTTGGAAACTGTCTGATGGTGGGTAAGCTATTCCTTGCTGCTCTGAGCCTCAGCTTCCTCATCTGTGAAATGGGTGGCTGTGCCTACTCACAGGATTGGTCGTGGGGATTAAATGAGATCATGCCTGTGAACTGTTCAGAGCTGTGTGAATATACGCTATTTGTTCTAACAGGATAAGGTAACTCTGAGCCATGCTTCACGGCACCTTGGAAGCAAAAGAACCTTAGATTTGCAGCACGGTCAGTGAAAACACAAGTCCAGCCATGCTCCCCACCTGCTTAAAACCCTTACAATTCCTTGTAAGGAACTCTAAAAACCAAGTCCTAAGCTCTGAGGAGGACCTGGGGCCAGGCCCACTCCTTCCTAGCTGCTGGGTCTCGGGGGAAAAGCTGACCCAGCCATCGGCCAGGCGGTCACCTCCTCAAGGGTCAACCCCCTGCCACTGGCAGAGCTGGCTCACTTTCTCAAGCCCTTTCACACCCTGCTCACCCCCGGGAGACAGCCAGCTGGGGCACACACAGAGGAGAAACTCACAGGGAGAAACTGAGGCCCAGGGAGGTAAAGACACTTCAAGGACCCAGCCTTTGCCCTTAGGCGGGGCTCATCTGCTCAGGCAGAAAGGAGTTCCCTCCTGGCTCTTGGGCCCATGTGGCCTGCTGTGAAGCTTCCTGAAGCCTGGTACACGGGGGCTAATGACAGCGGACTCGGCTTTCTGCTCCAGAGGGAGGGGAGGGGGGCTCCAGCCTGCCCCCAGCCAGCCACAAATGGCCCGGATGAAAAGTGAAGAAATACTCCCACTCCCTTCACACATAGTCACTCTTGATGTCATTGTCACCATCATTATTAATATTATTACCCTTGTCTCCAGAGCCGTGGAAACCAGCGTTCACGAGAGAGGTCACGTGTACGTGACACGCCTGCGTCTGTGGGGGGGGGGGGATGTGTGTGTGCATTTCTGAGCATGCCTGCAGGAAGAAATGTCTGTGACACAGAACCCTAACACACACTAATGACAATGACAGTGACAGTACATTCAGTGAGGGCTCACCAGGTACCAGGCACAGCGCCAAGACCAGGTGTCACCTCCCCTCAGCCTGACAGCAAAGCCCACGAGGTCGTCACATGCTCATCCCTTGCCACAGATGGGGAGCTGAGACTCAGGGAGTGAGGTGGCGACCACCAGGGCCACCCCGCTTGTCAGTGGCAGAATCGGGCCTCCGCCAGGCTCATGGATCCTCCCCCCGCCCCTAGGTCTGGATAAGAGAAGCGGAGGGCCGGGCAGTGCAGCTTTGTCTCTGGATGTCCTGGGGCTACCATGGCCACTCCCCAGGAGGATGGGACCCATGGAGACCTGCTGGGCTCAGCCCCGGGTCACCATGGAGGCCAGAGGGGCCTGGGGGCTCGGCTACACCTGCTGGCAGCTGCCGCCCAGATGACTCTAGGGAACAGAGTAACAGGGGCCCGGGCAGCTCCTGGTGAAGGCAGGGCATGAGGGAGGGGACCAATCCCGAAGGGGTGAAAGGCCCGACTGGGGCCTATCATGAATCTGTAGGCCCAGAACACAGACATCAGGATCCCACACCTAGGGTCTTAGACTTAAGAATCGGGAGCCCAGCACCAGGCTTGGTTCTGTAATCCCAGGGGTCTGCATGAAGGAAGGAAGGTAGGAAGGTAGGAAGATAGGAAGAAAGGGACAGAGGGAGGGAGGAACGGAGGGAAGGAATCAGCAATTCTGTTTCTAACTGCTGTGTGGCCTTGGGTAAGTCCCTTCACCTCTCTGGGCATCTGCTTCCTTTTGATCTGATGGTAAGAGCATGAGTCACAGGCTTTCTCTGCTCACAGAGGATGATGCTGGCCCCACGGCTGGTCACCTACCCCGTGAGCCGGATATGTGAGCCAGCCCCAGTCTCCGTGGATGGTGGACGTGTCCAGCAAGTTTACTGTAAAACAGGAGAGGAGAGAGCATCAGAGCCTAGGACACTCCTCCCCAGTCCCACAGCGCAGCCCAACCTGGCCACACTGGTCTGCTCTCAGCCCCGAACACGCCAGCTCCACGCCTCACTTCCCCTCTCCTCTGGGGCCCGGTTCAAGTTGTCCCTCTTGCTTGAGGCCATCCTCCACCACCTCGGCCCAAATGTGACCTTCCAAACCCCCGGAACACAAGCTGCCCCAAGCGCGGGGCTTCCCTGGTTGGTGATGCAGTGGAATGGCTAAGAGATGGCCTCAGGAGTCCAGGAGGCCCGGGCCACATTCCCAGCCCTGCCATGTAGGGGCTGTGTGTCCCTGAACAAGTCCCTGCCCCTCCCTGAGGCTCAGTTTCCTCCTGTGAAAAATGGGCATGACGATGGGTCCTGTTTTCCACACAGCCTCATCCTCGTCTCATTCATGGGACATGAGGGCTTTAAAAGCACCCAGCAAGGTTTGCACCGTGGGGTCATACCTCCTGCGGGAGGACCGGTCCCAGCTTTGCAATCACCAGTGTCCCACAGGACATGCCTGGCACCTACCGGGTCCTCTGAGCACATCTGAGGTGGGGGGACCTGGAGCAGTAAGAACTGCCTCCCGGCCCCCACCGTGTGCTGAGCTCTGTGAGGGGCGCTTTAGACGTCTCGCCCTGACCTGCACGATGACAGCCGCCGCGAGGTGGTGACTCTCGTCTCCATTTGACCAATGAAGACCCTGGGCCTCGGAGACATTCGGGAACATGCTCAGTGCCCCCCCCGGGGGTAGCCGGCAGGCCTGGTGTTCAGAACACCCGGGGAGGCAACCACAGCCGGCGCCGCGAGCCCCGGTAGCCTGAGGCCAGGAAGCAGAACCTGTGAGCAAGTCACCGTGGCTGGGAAGGAGCGCTGGCCCGAAAGGCAAGTCTATTCCAAGCCAGACCCCCAAAGGGGACCCTGCAAAGTCTCAACAACACAATGGAGAAGACCTTGCCTTTGGAGCCAGACACGGCTGGGCTCAGATCGCAGTGCGGCTACATAGTAGTTGACCTTGGCTTCTCTGATCCTGTTTCCTCATCTGTAAAATGGGGATAATAACACCTAGAGAGTAAACTGTAAAGCCTGGAGTCGCTGCCTTATTAAAGCTAATTCCCTTTCCCAAAGTCCTGCCCCTCCTGCCTCTCTCCTTGTACTCAGACCTACCCACTCACTTTAAGGTGATGAAGGCGCACTCAACTGTTAAGAAATCGGGGTTTGAGTCTCGACTGCTGTGTGTCCTCCAGTGAGTCCCTTCATCTCTCTGGGCCCCTGCTCCCTTTGGTCTATCTGGTGATGGGAATATGAGAGGGCTCTTGGCTCCACGTTCCCAATGCCTCCCGTTTCACGCTCTCTTCCACATACCCCCTCTCCCAGCCTGCAATCACGGGCTGCTACCTAGGCTGGCTGGGGCAGGTTCCAGAGGGTTAACACCGCTGGGGCCCTCCTGGAACTTTTCTGCAGGGAGGCTGGGTGTCCTGCTGCCTGAAATTTGCATAGCTCTGTGCGTGCCCCTCAAAGATGGAGACAAGTGTCTTCAGGAAACGTTGGAGTGAGGATGCTCTTATTTGCTGATTTTCTCCCTCCTCTTACCCTCCCACCCCATTGTCAGGGGCCCCAGAGGGGAGGCCAGCTGGAGAGAGCTTGCAGAACCAGGGGAGGGGCCTCTGCCCTCCTCCCTGGGTCCCCAGGGGTCAGGTGGGGATCAGGGGATGGAACCAGCGTCCGCAGAAGGGCCTCCCCTCCCCAGCCGGCCCCACGCCACGGGCGCAGGCAGAGAAGCCTTCCCGCCTCCCTCCCTCCCTCTCAGGCAATGGAGAGAAAACTGGGTCAGGCAAGCTCTCTCCTCCTGCTGGCTGGTGGGAGGGGGAGGGGGCCGCACTGCAGTTTCCCCCAGACCAGCAGAGCCTCGTCGGGGGAGAGGATGAGGACAGGGGACCAGTGGGCTCCCCCATTCCAACCCACATTGCAGATGTGGTCTCAGAGCTGGAGGGCCCGCTCTCCAGTCTCCTGAACACAGCTCAGTCCTGCCCCTAACCCAGGGGCAGTCAGCATAAATGTCCACCACTTAGACTCCTCCCCACGGGAGCACCGTGACTCGTGACTCGTGGGGCAGCCGCCTGCAGACCCCACTTTCCAGGCCCTTCCCACCCCGGGAAACCTCACCACATTTGCAGCTGATTCTTGATCAGCCAGCCAGGGGGCTCAGATAATCCAAAGATAAGTCAAAAGTCGATTCTATCAGATTCGGGAAGAGCTATAGGATTCTACGGCTGCTTGTTCCAACTCCTTCCAGACGCTTCCCTGTCCCTGCCCTCCTCTCCTCTCCCTTTGTCCCCCTTCTTCCCTACCTCACATACCCTCCCATGGGGGGCTGGGGAGGAGACCCAGAATGCCTGTCACAGGAAGCTCCGGGCCCAGAGGAGATTGCTTCAGGGCCAGAGACAAGTCCAGCATGAGACCCACTCCCCCTGCATCCCCTTGGAAATGCAAACCTTTCTGGTCACCCGGCCTGGGCTCTCTCCCCCTCTTGCACTGCTGGCCTGTAGGTCTGTGTGCCATCCGTGAAGTCAGTTCTCTCTGGGCCCATCTCACCGTTTGCCAATGGGAGGACTGGACTCATGGTCTCTCAGGGCCTTCATGAAGCGAATCACTTAACCCCTCTGTGCTCAATTTCCTCATCTGCAAGATGTCTGTAGGCATCCTTCTTGGGCCTACCCGCCCGGGCTGTTCTGGGAGATCAAACGGGTCCCTCTCCTGCTCTGAGAAGCACAGATAATTCCTAAGCCTTTCCTGTTCCACTGTGGAAAGCATTATGCGATTTCTTTTTTTCTCCAGCACCGTCACCTTCCCCCATTCCATTTCGCTGAGACTAATACTTAAATTGATTTACATTCCCTGAGGACGCACTGCATGATGGTGAGGCTAGAGAATTCCGGTGGCCAGGGGATGTCAGCCAGGATGTGAACGCCTCGGCGATCACCCCAAAGTGGTGGATAATCCCCACAGAGAGTGATAAGGGGCTATGAGCCTGGTGGGGCTTGGGGGGCATCTCTGCAGGTGTGGGGCCCTCTCCTGTCCTATGAGGGACCTGGTACGGGGGCACATGACCAGGCTGGGGCACTGCTCCTTTTCGGGAGCCTAGCTGGGAGCAGATACCCCTCCCTGAGCGCCCACAGTCTCCCTGGCCAATCCTGGCACTGCACCAGCCCAGGAATGATACTGGGAGGGACTCCTGTCCTTCGGGAGGGAGGGCCGGCCTTTGTGGAACCTCGGCCCCAGGCTCTCCAGCCTGCACGGTCCACCCCCGCCCCGCTGTGGGTCCTCTGCTGCGCTGGCTGGACAGGCGAGGACCGGCCCTCGGACTATGCCTCCCTCAGCCCTGGACAAAGACATCCCCGCTTGCCTCTTTTTGTGGACCTTGCCTCTTCCCCAGCTGCTGCGCCCTCCCCCCCCCCCCCCCCCGGACATGTCCTCCTCTCCCTCTCAGGCCAATGGCCTGTCTTCTGCAGGTGAGCCTGCTCTAAGTCACCTCCCCAGGGGGATCTGGGGTGTGCCAGTCTGCCATTCTGGAAGGTGCTGCCTCCTTCCTAGAGGAGTTGAGGGTGTACTGTCCAAAGCCCAGAGCCTCAATGTGGACCCCACAGCATCCTGCTGGTAAGAAACCGTCCCCTTCCCCCAACCCAAACCTGGGAGCCCCCAGGCCCTTGTGCCCCAGTCCTGCCCTCTTCCCTACTCACCGGGCCCCCACCTCAATTCTCTTCTGGTGTCCCAGGAACCTGCGCCTGCTCACCAGCCACCCCAGCTGGCCCTGCTCTGCCTGCCACCTCACCTCAGCTCTCAGCTCCCCTGCCCTAGTCCTTCTCCCACCGGAGACACTATGCGTGCATTTATTATGTGCACATGCATTTCCGTGGGCATGAACGCAAGCTTGGGAGGCTTCTTATATATGTAGTATCTGCCCATGGCTGTGCATATTCTCCTGTGCGTGCCTCTGCACATGTATGTGTGTGCACATGCGTGTCTGTGCACACGTATCCTGGCTGCACTTCTGTGTGTCTGACTGTAGGTGATGTTGGAGGTGGGGAGCTGTCCATGCGTGTGAGTCTCTACAGGCCTGAGTCTGTGTGTGTAAATCCTGATGTGAGTCCGTGTGTGCATGTGTGCTTTCGGGGACGGCTATGTCTCTGAGCTGTTCGTGCGTGAGGGGGTGGATCTTTGGCGTATCTGAGTGTGGATGAGGAACACCGGCGCTGGAGCTCCCTCGCGTGTGGAAGAAGTTCATCCTGCCAGGGCAAGAACACAGCTCTGGACCCAGCTGTAGATCCTGCCCCTGGATCCTGCCCAGAGCACCACGTTGGGCCTCCTCTGGGCTGAGCTGTAGGAGCAGAGGAGATCCTGGGGGATAGGAGGTGGGGTGCAGAACAGAACCCAGGGCAGCATCCGGGGCTGGACCCGGACTTCAGTGGGGCTAACTGTGTGTGTGTGTGTGTGTGTGCGCACGCACATGTGTGTGCACATGTGCAGATGTGAGGCCCTGGGTGTTGAGGAACCCTGATGGGTGTCTCGTCCCAGCTTTCCTTGTTCCCTCCCACCACCAGGAGGTCACCTCCCAGACCTTTTTTGTCCTGACGGCTCAGCCCACGCTCCTGCTCCTGCCCCCCACCCCTGGGTCCCCTGAGTGACCAGACTGCCCCAGCCTTGCCCCTGGACAGGACTCTGCTCTCCAGGGCCTTGCCTGCCTCAGCCCCTCTGCAGCCCCGCGGCCTGCTCGTCACTGTCCCCTCCTCCCAGGGCCACCCTCCCGCCCCTCCCCTCCAGCAGTGACTTCCCCAGCCGTCCAGCCCTCCCACCTAAGACTCTCACTCCCTGCCCCTCTCTCCCGCTTCCCGCAACCCGCTCCTGCTCTCTGCTCCTCCTTCCTTAGTTCTTGGTCTCCTTTCTCAATGGCACCCCTTCCCTCTTCTTCTTCAGCCTTCTGAACCTCATCTCGCATCCCTGTGTCCGTTCTCTGTCCTCTGTCCCTGCCATGTCCCCTGGTCCTGTCCCCTCTCTCCTCTATACCTCTTCTCTTGTCTTCTGTCCCCAGTCCTGTTCCCTCATCCCCAGGGTCCAACCGTCAGTTCTCCGTCCCCAGCTCCCAATCCCTCAGTCCCATCCTCCCTCCCCGTCCCCCCAGACCCCGGGGGCCTCTGTCCCCCATCCTCAAGCCCTCGGGTCCGGGTTCCTATCCCCCAGTCCTGTCCCCATCTCCATCGCGCTGTCCCTTGACCTCGGCTCTCTCCCGCGGTGCCATCCCTGCCTCCCCCCGCCCCCCAGCCCAGGGATCCCATCCCCTTTGGCTCTCAGGGTCGAGGGGAAGGAAGTTGAGCCTCCGGCAGCGGGCGCCGCGCCCCGGGCCCCTCGGCCGCCCCCGCCCCGCCGCCGCCGCTCACCTTCGCCGCGCGCCGCGGACACGCAGGTGGCCGCCGCCGCCGCGGCCGTGACGACCCAGAGCGCGGGGGGCAGGCGGCCCCGGGCGGGGGCCATGGCCGGGCCGGGCGGGCGGGAGCGCCGCGCACCCTCCAGCTCGGCCGCAGCGGCCCGCGCGTCGGCGCGCTCCGCGGCTCTCCCGCACAGCCGGCGGCCGGGCGCACACCCCGGCGCACACGCCGGCACACAGCGCACACGCGGGCACCCGCGCCCGCCGCCGCCGCCGCCGCCGCCGCCCCGGGCGGGGGCCGGCCCGTCACGGCGCCGAGCCAATCAGCACCGAGGCGGGGGTGGGGGTGGGGGACACGGAGCCGCCCCGCGGACACCGGCCCCGCGGACCTCGCCGCCGCACGTGCGCACGCTCGCACTCACCCGCCCGCACCTTCGGGGGGCGGCGCGCGCCCCGCGTCCGCACGTGGAGTCGGAGCCACCGCGCGCCGAGCCGCGCTCAGGACGCCCCCCGCGACACCGGGACGCGTGGACACTCACGCACAGGCGAGGCGTCCTCCCGCACACTCACGCTTACACGCATGACCCTCAGACACACGCGCCCGAAGTGCCTCGCGCGGTGACACCCTCGGATGCACCCTCGCTAGTTCCCGCGGCAGAGGCTCCGAGACCAATTCAGAAGCACTTTGGGGTAAAAACTCTCTCGCCCTCCCCTCCCACAGCCCAATGAGAGGGCATGAAGAAGGCACCCCGAGTTTAGGGAGCGGTAGGGTGCAGTGGTCGGGGGCGCAGGCTCAGACACCAGGCGCGTACAGGATTTTAAATCCTGGCTGTGTGGCCTTGGGCATGTTTCTTAGCCTCTCTGAGCCTCAACTTCCGTATCTGTAGAACAGGAACAACCGTCTCTGTGTCCTCGGGTTGTTATGAGAATCCTGTTCGAGGACTCAGGTAAGGGTCCAGCATACTGCCAGGCACACTGCCAGGTGCCCGGTAATGGCAGCCGTTCCAGATGATGGTGATGCTCGTTCCCTGTGTTTGCCTCCCCTGACTTCCCCACCTCCAGTTCCATTCCCAGCAGTAGGGATCCCGTCCTGGGAGGGCTACAGGCTGTGGGCAGACAGCAGAGACAGGGATGTGGGGGCTCCCTCCCGGGGCCCTGCCTACCACCTTCAAGCTCCCTGAGCACCTGGAGGGCCAAGCTGTCCGGGAGGCAGATAGAGACCTGCAGCTCCTAGGGGGCTGGCCCTCAAGCTGGGACTCTGCCTCTGACTTAGCTGGCACAGACCGTTGCTCAGCTCTCTCCAACTACACTCCCAGCCCTTGAACTCACTGGGAAGAGTTGGTTGGACCCATGGCTGGAGGTTACATAGAATGATCAAGCCCATTTGGGGAGGGCGTTCCAGACCCTGCTTTAGGCGCTTTATAAACTTGCTCTACTTTGAGCCTCACGCAGTCCTGCAGCGGAGGTGCAGCTAAGGAAACCGAAGTGAAGAAAGAGCATCACTCGCCTTACATCACACAGCTGGTTAAATGCTAGAGGGGAGCTCAGATCCAGATCCACTGGACTCTAAAACCCACTTCTTTCCTGTGCATCTTTCTTAGTTACAGAAAGGGGGGAGATAGCTCAGATTAGGAGCCCTTTCCTAGCACCAACAGCTCAGAACAACTATCTCAAAGACGAGGTAAGCCCCCTGTTACCAGAGGCATTCAAGCAGACACTAGCTAAAGGCTGTTCAGGGATGCTGTGAAGGGGGTGGGGGTTAGAGGGAGCAGACTGGACTAGACCCGGAGAGGCAAACTCAAATGCCCACATGAGACAGGCGGGCATCCTTATGAAACCCACTGGGGGGGGGGGGGGTTCTGAGCTCTAGCTCACATCGCTGTAGGGATGGGGGCCCGATTTCTGTGCTTTCAAGTGAGGTTTTATAGCTGGAATTTTTATGTGCTATCTCCTAATATTTAAAGTTGGCAGCTAACGCAAACATTTTCATAACAACGCAGTGTGGGCAAGCCTGTGGTGGAGCGGCCACAGCTCCCAGGACTCTAGACCTCCCTGCAGGGCTCCTCAGGTGCAAGAGTTCGTGGCTGGCAACTCGCTCCTGGGGCACTGGGGAAGTGGGCGCGGCGGGACAGAAACTGCACACAGAGTGCAGGATGCAGTCACCAGCACTCGTGGGCATCGCCTACCCCGGCCAGGGCTCCCAGAAATATTTATTGATGGGAGGAGGCTTTGCTGCGGGCTGGGGTTCTGCATTTCCAGGTCGAGGTGGAGCCAGCTGAGCCTGGGTTTTGCCCGTATTGCAGTCTTGTGGAGCTGGGGACTCCTTGAAGGACTCCGTAAGCATGAGGGGCGGTTCTCTGTCAGGGGTCTGCTCCATATTCCGAATGCTCTTTAGCGAAATTAGAACTGCATTTCACTGGAGTTCCGTGGGGGTAAGAGCCGCTTGCTTTCAGGCGTCTCCTCGACCCCCAAAACTCCCAGGATGCCCCAGCCCGGGTGTGCCCTGTCCCTGGTCTCTCCCTCCCACCCTTTCCCCTCCGTCTGTCCTTGTGTCGCAAAGTAGCAACTTGCCCACCCGCCAGTGGGAAGAAAGAAGCCATTAGACCCTTCTCCTAAAGAAATGGGTGTCTCAGGAGAGCCTTTGGGAAGATGATGCCTTCTCTCCTCTCCTGAGTGGTCGGGCAGGCAGGGCAGCTGGGGAGGACCCCCCCGGGCAGGGACAAGCCTTCCCCAGCATCCCTGTCACCATCAGCACATCTCCTGGGCTAGACTCTGCATCCCTTCTCTCATCCAATCCCTGCTTTTTCCCCATTTCAAAGGCAAGGAGAGTGAGATTTGTGAGGACGGAAGTAGGGAATAGGAAGCTCTGTGAGGTGCACGGGTGGGATCTGGGATGGCTGTGGTTAGCTTGTGTCTCCTCCCCGACCGGACTCTGAGCCTCTCAAGGGCAGCAGCCATGAAGGGTCCTGGCTGGGTGCTGCGGGAACGTTTGCTGAGTGAGTGAATGAATGAGCAGCCACCCAAGGGGCCCACGCCTCACTGGCCAAGTGCTTGAGGCCGCCGTTGCCGAAGGCCATTTCTGGGCTGCAGGACAGCTTGCTTTCTAGAACACTGTGTAGGTATGCTAGCCAGCCCTGCTAAGTGGGCTTGACCTCAGCTCTCCGAGGGGTGAATCCGAACAGTGCTCACCTCACCTTCTCCCACCAGCACGTGGGCCCCTTGGGACTTCGCTCCAACGGAACAGGCAAGGTGCGGGGCGAGTGGGGAGAACTGGACCTGGCCAAGCAGGACAGCCTCTGACTCCTTCCCCCACTTCATGGCTCCTCCCCCAACCCACGACTTTTTGACTTTTCCATCCAGGAGTGGGAAGGAAGATTGAAGGGAGCATGACAAAAGCCCCATGACATTCTCCATTTCCTGGGAGAAATACCCTCTCAGGAGTATTTATTCTCACTTTGCCTTTCGGAGCCTCAGCTTCCCCGACTACATGAGGATGATGAGGATGTGCAACTCAAAGGGTTGCTATGAGGCTCACATGAGTGAGTTGCACGCATGCTTGGCAACCTGTCAAGAGATCTGGGGTGGGAAGGGGCTACTGTATTTGAGAGGATGGGGCTGGCTCTGGGCAGTCCTACACCCCAAGGGAAGAACTCCGCGGGGCGCCCCTTCAGGGACAAGTAGAAGAGATGCTCTGGTGGGGGGTGGGTGGGTGTGAGTGCTCGGAGTGGGGACAGTGGTTTGTGGTTCACCCCCACTCTAAGCCCTGCCCTGGACGTCTTGTTGCCCCAGGCTGTCTCACCCAGACTCCTGCAGAGAAGCCCACCCCACAGTCCCTTCTCACCCTCCACTGTCAGGGGACTGGAGGGGGGCACATTCTTCACCTTTGCATATAGAAACTTTGCCTTCTCCCCAGGCTGGAGGATGGAGCCCTGGGAGGTCTTAGGAAGAGCCAGATTCCTAGTATGAGGCCCATGTTGCCTCCTCACTTAGGGCCTCAGTGTTCCCATCTGTAATGTGCCCACTGCACCTGTTTTCCCCGGGTTGTAACCGGCTCGGAGGGAACGTGGTGCTGGCACTCCACTGGAGATCTGACCACCGCCCCCCCAGGAACATGCTCGCAGGCTAGAGGGGAGGCAGCCCCCCAAACACAACAGAGGAAGTAGCTCACGTTACATAGGAAAGATTCACCCGGAACGTGGGCAATGTGTTTACACTTTGTACTTTGCCTGTAGAGCTGGGGCAGGAAAGCCTAAGACAAACCTGTCAGGTAGAAATAGAGTGAGCACCACATTTGTAATTCACATTTTTTCTAGTAGCCATATTATAAAAGTAACAAGAAATAGGCCGCATCGAACATCATAATATATTTGTTGAATGAATGTTGCTTGGTATGCAATGTTAATTTACTAATCAATTCACTAATTCAACAACTCTGTTGTCGAGCCCATCCTGGCTCACCGTGCCAGGTGCTGGGATGAAGATGGTGGGGCCACACGGACGTGGTCCTCATTCTCCCGGATCTTCAGCCTACCGGGGAAGCAGATAATTAACTAGGCAATTACAAAATCCCTTTCCACATAAGGGAATATTTCAGAAACTGTAGGAAAACTTAAAATAAAATTTACAATTTAAAATATTTCAAAAAAAAAAAGTCCTCTTTAAGCAAAAAATACTGAATGTAATTTAGCCCTTGCTCGGTGGCTCAGAATCATCCCTGTGAACAAAGAATCCTTGAATATTGATGTGGGAAAGGACTTCGAGATGAGTTCGTCCCAGCCACCGGTGGTGGGCCAGTGTGGGCCAGAGGCGCCTGCAGGCCAACTGATGGCAGGTGACCCACCTCGATGTGACCCCGGGCTTCTCTCCTTCCCTGGTGTGACCGCGTCTTCCCCGGCTCCCTGCTGCTGGGCTCCTGCCTCTGTGTGTCCCGACGGCCTCCTGAGCTGCTGCTTCTAAGGTGGCCTGAAAAAACACAAACGCTATTAGAATTGTACGTAGAGTAAGACTCAGTGGGCTCTAAGCGAGGGGCTCCCCTGTTAGTGGAGACCGAGTTTAATGTCGGTGAGGTGGTGGCTCAGAGGTCTCTTCAGGTATCTCTCACTGTTCTCAGGAGATTTGTTCTCAGGTTGGAGGGTAAATGAGGTGTTGTTATAAATACCTAAGAGGCTTATTAATGGCCGGGCATGCACAGACTAATTGCTTCCTCCTGTTTATATATAATCAATCACTTCCACAGTTGGAGCCCCGGGAAGCAGCAGAACAGGGGGGAAGGAGGACCACACTGGGATGGGTCTCTGAGATCTGGGCTGCTTATTCCTCGTGCACAAGTCTTTCCTGTCCCGAGAAACCAAACCACGCCATCCCTTTGTCCCTCACTCCCCTGGCCTATGCTGTCTCCCTCTCTCCTCCCCGCTCCCAGGAAACTTCTTGAAGGAACTGTGTATTCCACAGACTCCACGGCTTTCTCTCTCAGTCCCGCCTCAACTCCCATCACCTCCACCGCCCCTCAAACACCACCTGCCCCAGACCCACGCACCCGCTTCTCTGCCCCGTGCCTGGCCTTGGATGGCATTACCATCTACCCAGCTGCACAAGTCAGGAAACTGAACTTTGTACCTCCTTCTCCATCAGCCAAGTATCCAGGACATCCCAAATCCTTTGATTTTACCACCAAAACATACCTTGAATTCATCTCCTCCTCACCATGGCTACCAGCCTGGTCTGAGCCGCCCTCACCTCTCACCGGGGTGACTGGCTCCGTGCACCCTCCCTGGGTCCCTTCAGCCACACCCCACACTGTAGCCAGAAGGCCATGCAGTGCCAAAGATCATGATCAGCCACTGCCCCACACCTTCTCCTCCCCTGAGTAGAGCCTTTCCAGAGGCTTCTACTCTTCTCTCTGGATAAAGACCCAAATCCTTATCACACCTGCAAGGCCCAGTGCAGGTGGTCTGGACACTCTCCAGGCACCTGCTCTTCCCCTTCTGTACTTTCTTGAATGTACTGTGCCCCCTCTTGCACACAGACTTTGTCCTCAGGTCCCTCTTCTGGAACATTCTCCCACCTCTGTACCCCCGTTCATCCTCAGGGAGCCCTGCCTGAGCCCTGGCCCAGGTCAGTGCTCTCACGGAATCTTGCCCATCTCCAGCAGAACCCTTGGCTCAGCTCGGAATCCTACCTGCACGTATCTGATTCCTTGATTCGAGACACCATCTTGTGAGAGCAGGGACTTCCTCTGCTCCTCCTGGGCACCAAACCTTCAACATTTGGCACACTCCGTAAGGGCTTTTTTGCCCCGTCCCTGGCTCCCTTTTGAGCCCTGCCCAGGCCCGGAACTAGAGCTAGATTCCCTTTGCTACTAACTGCCTATGTAACTTTAGACCACTCTCGGTACCTCTCTGGGGCGCTGCTCAGCCTGGGGGAAGGTCTCTAAGGGCTCCGAATATCTAGGATGACATGGCCCAGTATTCACTATACCTGTTAATCTTAACCACAGCCTTTTGAAGTAAGTTCTATTATTATCTATACTTTATAAATGAGAATAATCGGGGATGGGGGGAGGTGACATATTTGTCCAAGATGCCACAGCTACTAAGTGGCGGGCTTGGGATTTGAATTCACATCTGTGTTTCCAGAGCCCACGCATTTAGTCGTGAGGCATTGGAAGCGGGGACAGTGGTGGGTGCTCAGAAGAGGGGAAAGTTCAGAACTTGGGGTTGGTCTCAGGGAGGGAGAAAGCAGATGCCATGTTGGCTGCTGATTTGTGGGTTACCCGGTGCGTGTGCTGACCCTTCCCTAAGCCCCTCAGACTTCTGGGGGAAGGTAAAGGAGCTCGTGGCCCCGAGGAGAGGCCACGGCTGGGCAACCGCAGGGGATGGGGCAGGGAGGTTCTGCTAAGTCTGGGGTCTGCAGGGCCCCGCACCCTTTGGGAAGGCTGGATTATGGGGCCAGGCCTGGGGCCAGGGCCAAACGGGGCCTGACCTTTCAGCTTGACCATGGGGTGGAGCAGGGACCCTCCCTATGGAGTATCAGGATGGGGCTCCTGGCAGCAGGTGGGGGAAAGTCTCTAAATGTGTTGGGAGGCAGCAAAGAGCTTGGGCTCTGGAGTCAGACCTGGTTGGGGTCCCAGGCCTGACACTCGCTGTGCGCTCTGTGGTTTCGGGAAATCACTTCCCCTCTCTGAGCCTCAGGCCCCGATCTGTCAAATGGGGACACCACCGCTGCCCTCATATGATGAAGATTGAAAGGGTTCCTGGTACACAGTAGGCCCTCCTGCATCTCAGCCTCGCCCCCACTCCCCCCACCCCCCCGCCCAACCCCAACACCTCCCTCAGGGAGCAGGAGGGATCAGCCATGGCTCATGATCAGAAAGAGGAGTATTAATATCCCTGATATTAAAAAATAACCTTATCATCATTCTGCCTTGTCGGGAGGAGATGAGCCCACATCAGCATTCTGACAGATGGGAACAGCTCTCTGTGTTTGCGGGTATTTGCGGGAGAGAGAGACAGAGAAAGAGAGAGGGAGGGAAGGAGGAAAGGAGGGAAGGAGGGAGGGGGAGGGAGAGCTCGAGCACACAGTGTGAGCGAGCGAGCGAGCCTGGGTGACAGTGCCATGCGGGGGGGGAGGCCGGGGCTGTGTGGGTGTGAGTGTACGGGCGGGTGGGTGGCGGGGGCACCTCTCCAGAGCAGAGGAGTAGTTTTAGGAGGGTGACTTGGTAATACCCATTATTGAAAGTATTGAAATGCTAACCAGCTCTAAAGATCTCTGTCTGATTTTCATTAAAGCTGCTGAGGCAGAGGGTGTGCTGGGAGGGGCGGCAGCTGCCGGGGAAGGTCTGATGACAGGAGCCAAAGCCAGGGTCATGACCACCTTTCCAGCCACCACCGCTATTATTGTCACTAGTCACCACGGCCCAGGGGGAACCCTGGCCCTGCGTTAGGCCATCCTGGTCACTGAGCCACCAGGTCGCTGAGCTGAACCCAGGGCTGCCACCCACTGCTCCGTGTGGGCCGATCGTCCTCCCCCCGCCTCCTGGGCCCCCATGCTGCTCTGTCATAGGAGCGAAGAACCCCTGTCCCACCTCTGTCCCATTCCTTCCATCCATGGTTTCTGAGGCCGGGCGATGTCGGGGCAGGGGCCGGTGGTGCTCTCCGGGAACTGCTAGTCTGACCTGGAATAGGCCATTTCCAGAGGGTGGGTGGGAACTCCGAGAAGCTAAGGAAGGGTCAAAAGGAAGGAATGCTCAACAGCATGGGGATGGTGTACATGTGGGGAGGAGGAGGGGAGTCCTTACAGGCCCAGAGAGGGCAGCTGACTTCCGCAAGGTCACACAACCAGCAGCAAATGTGGGACCAGAACCCAATTGCCCAGCTCCTCGTCCAGTGCTTCACACGAGACCATCTCACCGTAGAGCAGCCAGAACGTGGAGAAAGGGCAGGGCTGTAGGTTTGCTCACATGTCAGCCTTGGGGCGAGGCAGGGTGGGGGAGTCTCTGTCCTGCTCCCCAGCAGGGCAGGAGGAAATAGTCAGCTGGAAGGGGTCCTCACTTGTGGGGTACCCATGGTAGGCTGGATGCTTTGCAGTTCCCCTCTCTTCCAGTAACCTCACTCCAAGGTTTCAGGGGTATCATGCCTCTTACACTGGGCTCCTGGAAGGCTCAGAGGGGGAGAGCAAGCTTCCAAGGTCACCCAGCCAAGGAAGCAGGCAAACTGAGAAGTGAACCCAGGGCTATTGGATCCTCAGATCTGGGTTTGTCCCCCTTGGCCAGGCAACCCCCCGGGGGCAGGTTTCTTGGGAAGGAGACAGAGTGTAACTTGGAAGCTGGAGACCCTCAGTGGCTTGGGGTCACCTAGAAGGAGCTCCCAAGGGTCTAGTTTGATTTGGAATTGTTCCCAAAGCAGATTTACTCCCTGGGATGCAAGTGGAAAGGGGGCTGAGAGCACGGGGCTGCTGGGGGCCCAAGCTGTTTGAATTCTAGCCAGGCTGTTCCCACTCCTGGCCCAAGGTCATTTGTTCGGGGAAGAAAGCAGCTTCTCAGCCCTGCGTGCCCCGCCCTCCCTGCTCTGAGCTGGGAGCTGGGGGAGGCTGAAGGACAATGTTCCCGGTGAAAGCAGATTACCCCGCCAGTGTGAGGGGCCGGCTGGGTGGGATGGCACTGTGGTGACAGGTCCATCAGGCGCCTCTCCGAGGGGATGTTTCCTGGGGCTCCTGGTGACAGGCCCGGGCTGTGGAGGGAGTGCTGATGAGGTGGAGACAGCCTGGCCCCATGGCTTGGAGACAGCGATCCAGCTCTGGCCTCTGGGCAGGGCCTCAGACTCTCTGATGCCTCCTCCTGAGAAGCCCTGGGAATCACCCAGTCACCGGCCTGGTCCCGGCTCTGGACCGTCCACTGCATCTGTCCCCTCTTCAACTCCATCGCCTCCCCCTCTCCTGGCCTCGGCCTCCCTGCCTCCAGGTGCCCCACCTCCAACCCGGCTCCCACGCACAGCCAGGGGAATCTTTCTGAACGGCCACATGCCCCTGCTTACCGTGTGCAGCGAGCCCACTGCCCCAGGAGAAGGCTCAGCTCCTCGGCCTGCAAAGCCAAGCCCTTCGTGGTATGGCTTCTGCTTCTCTCTGGGGCTGCATCCCATACCCTTCTCTCTCTGCTCCAGACCCTTGCATGTGGCACCCTGCCGCGCCCTGCCACCTCCCCATGGGGCCTAACCTCTACTTCTCCCACAAGTCTCAGCTCGGACTCACCTCGTCCTTGAGGCCTTCCTTGAACAGAAGCCCTGCAGTCTGGGTTAGGGCCCCCCAGGTCCCCGGCACTTACCCCTTCGTCATCCTCCCCGTCCTGATGTGTGGCTGCGGTAGGCTCTCACGGGTGCGGGGCATGTGCTGAGCACCCACATTACTTCATTCCCTCCTGGCTCTGACCAGAGCATGGTAAATGCCCATGTGGCCATTTCACCCAGCAAACTGGGGCGCCTTATGTTTACCCACTTTATAAAGGGGGTAGTGATTGCTCAAAGGCACCAGCAGGTAAGTGGCTGAAGTGAGCCAAGAATTCCAGGATCCCGACTGTCCGCACTTGATGCCACATCCCACCTCTGGTATTTCAGCCTCTAAGGGTTTTCCCCGGTTCTGGCTGAAGGTCAGCCCTGTTCAGCCAGACTTTGGCAGGGACCAGCACACACCCCCCCCACCCCCCCATCCCCCGCCGCCGGCAGCTCTGGGCATCTGAGCAGCTTCCCATGGAGGGTGGGGATTGGGGGGGTGGGCAGGGGCAGGGAGGAGCCGAGGCTCCCAGGACAGCTGGGAATCCACAGCGTCTCCACTCTGGCTCTCCTGGCCCCATTTCTGCAGCCCCTCAGCAGATCCTGGATTTCCTGACCTCGCTCAGGTGTGACCTCTGGGCTTCCGTCCGGATCTTGCCTTCCAATCTTGCCTCCTGCATGCAATCCTATCCCCACATTTCAGACTAGCCTCTCAGCACCACCTCCCTCCACCTCACGCGCTCCCTGTGCTGGCTGGAGGGGGAGGATAAGCGTTTCCGACCCTGGACCCTGCCAGAAGCCCTGCCCCCAGGCCCTCGGTCTGGCCTTGAGCTTGTTCTGTCAGCCTGTCCCCCCCACCAGAGCTTTGAACCCCAACATGGCGCTTAGTGCTCTGGCCCCACCTCCTCTCCCTAGCGCTGCTGAGGGGCTGGGTGGGGGGGTTGCTGGGGATGATGGAGTCGTCCCAGAAGGAAGAAGCTAAAGATGTAAACGAGCTCGTGAAATCCCCTATGACAGCCGTGACCACTGTGGCTCCAGCCATTAAGCACGGAGCTTTAGCGGCCCCCGAAATACACCTGGGGCACTTGTCAGCAGCTCCGGCTCATCACACGTGCGGGCTGTACACACGCGTACACACGCGTGCGTGCACACACAGGCTCAGGGAGCACCGCAGAGGGTGGGCTAGGGGACCCTGCGGAATGGTTCCAATCGTCCCCTTGGCCTAAGGATGGGTAAACGGGGGGGGGGGGGGGGGGGGGGGGGGGGGGGG